>NC_045511.1:31889638-32200755 GCF_009650955.1 Corvus moneduloides
GCAGAGCACGCCGCTTATGTCTAAAATTATCTCCTTCACTGCATGGTTTTGGTCCAGTGTACTGCCCATGCATTCACATCACCTCCTGAGACCACACACACACATCCTTGCTTGTGGTTCCTGTTTCCATCCACTGCCAGGGAACATTACACATAATGTATAATGTGCATAAAACCACAAGCCTTGAGATAAAGCACAAAAAAAGATGAAAAATACATATCTATACTGCTTTGCTAGAATGAAATGGCCACAAATGAATCTTAAAAACTAAAGAAACAAGACTCAAGCCATGGAGAACAAGAGAACTGGGATCGTATCCGTTCCAGTGTGGGGGTCAGGCAGATGCTCTGGGGAGGTATGAGCAGGAGGAGAGGGTGCCAGATCTCTGCTGCTGCCACAGCTACAAAGCAAGCTGTTCTCTCCTTTCTGCCACACTTGCCTTTTTCAGAGTAAGAGCTGTTAAGCATTACAGAACTTGTTATATCTTCCTCTCAAATCCTGCTTCTGCTTTGCATACTGCTTTTTCTGTATCTGCAGCTATCCTTATTTTTCTCCCTGTAAATCTCTGGAGCATCTTTGCTTCTTGCATTCGCCTCTGGTGCCTTCCATCCTGGCTTAGGAAGTTAGTCCCTGCATTTCCAGAAAAGTGTTTGCTGCTCAACTTTGTTCACCCCTCGTTCACTTCCTCTGACTGTGTGTACAACTTTCTCCACCTTTCAGTTTTGGCCTGAAGGAGGATCAGCTCCAGCGTCAGTAAAAGCAAGGCACCAACAAGGCACAGGCCTTAGGGGTAGTGACACTTAACTGTGCACATCCAGCTGGCTGTCAGTGTCATGCTCAGCTGAAAAATCCCAGAGAGTATGCATTAGCATGCATGAGAGCTTCTTTTTTTCACTCTGAAGTGAAAAATCTTTCAGGAAGCACTGACTTCAAGTACTGTAGCAAACCAAATGCCTAAATTCCTACAAAGTTTTTATCTGGACTTGGGACAGCAGCCTTTGGAACAAGGGATGGCTGGTGCACTTAGCCAGAGCGTAAAGGATCTGATATCAAGCCCCTTGTTCCCTGAAGTGGGAACGAATCTGCATTCCATATACTGAAAGGGATTATGTTCAGTGTTGAGCTGCTGGCACTCAGTGCAGGGAAGGACTGGAAAAGACTGAGCTTTGTTGTGGTGCCCAACTGGAACACCTCAGCCAGAGCCCTCAGCAAGCCAACAGCACATCAGCATTTTATGGCTTATATTCACAGGTGCTGCCTGTGCCTTTAGAGAGTGGAGGGGCGAACACTGCCATCCTGAGAGGGTGAGTCTGTGAGACCTGCAGGAACACAGCAAGCCCACTTCTAGCCCAAGACTGGGGGGACAATACTCTTGGGCAGATGGGGTAACTCTTTGGTATGGTCCTGTGCAGGGCCAGGAGCTGGACTCAATGTTCCTTGTGGATCCCTTCCAATTCAGCATATTCCATGATTCTGTGATTTTGTGACCTAGCCATCAACAAGCTCCTTTCTCAGTCCTCCTCCAAGTTTCATTCCCCACCGCCTGACTCCAAGACCCACACTCTCCATCCCAGGACTGGCCAGCCTGCCGAGCAATCCTGGTTTATTTTTCCTGCACACAGATCCAGCACAATTGCTCCCGCAACACTGCAGGGGAGTCTTTGCAGATGCAGCACAGGACTTCTCAGAGGACAAGCTAAAGGTAACTGTATGGGGCTGCTGTAGAAAAGCACTTTAATTGCTTTTGATGCTGCAGACTAACTTCATTAAGCCCTAGGCAGATGAGTCACAGTAGCAGGCTGTACTGGTGAAGGAAACACAGTGGGACATGGGAAAGTAGGCAGCCTTTCCACAGTAATTAGACAATTTCTGTTCGAAGTGGAACTGCCTGATGTCTTGCCTTCAGCTGAACTTTAACAGTAGGTGATCGGAGATGTCCTCAAGGACCAAAAGATGCTGAACAGTGTCCAGCATATCTGGTTTCTGTTGAACTGAATAAAGTAATGGTTTTCCTCAAAGGGCCTAAGAGCCTCCAAAACTCACACTTTCCTTATTTCTTTTAAGAAAAGAGAAAACTAATACTTGACAATCTACATCCACTGCCTTCACCCAATCAGATCTTGTCAACCTGGCAGACCCTCATCAGTATGTGCAGGGGAAGGGAATGTCCTTGCTGCAAGACCAAACATGGAAGGCAAAACCTGACACATTCACAACTCATCTTGCAGCAAAAAGGACATAGCACACTTTTTACCATGATTTTGCTAAGCTGAGGTGCAAGCTCCCTTGCGGTGGATGCTGTTACGCACAGTAACTAATGCAGGTGTGGGCCCTGTTCCTGAGACGCTGGTGTGACCCCCACTTGCATATCCAGAAATGCACCTCAGACAGACTCTTAGCAGTAGTCACCATGAGCTCATGTCACAAGAGCTTGGGCCTTGCTAAAACCATGCTGGCAAGAGAACTTGGAAGCAATACTGTGTGAAGGCCTGCTTATGAATTTGGGAATTTCCAGCCTCTGGGTATCTGAAATTATTACTGTTACCTATAAAAAGACAAAGCTGTGATGAAGAGCCTCCTGATGAGATCACACCAGACCTGCTTCACCAACCACATGCACATGGGCAACATGAGCTGATGGACAGGGTCCCTTCAGCTTCTCCACCCACTGTGGTCAGTGTGGGTCCAGCACTCTGACTGCAAGAGGCAGTCCCCTCAGTGCACAAAGAAGGGAAGACATGCTGCCTTCCAAAAAGGGGGTGCTAATTAGATGCACTGCAAGGTTTTGTGCTCCCCCCCCACCCCCGCACCTTCTTTTTTTTTGTCTTTTAACATAATATCTAGCTCTCAGGTGAGGCTGAATTACTTCTAGGCGCATTTGTACTAGAAAGCATTCAAACTCATCAGATAATCTTTTAGGGCTCTGTGTCATAGGTTAGCAAGCATAGTCCCGGAAGGGACGTCCTTGCTAAGGGGTGCTTACAGTTTCCTCTGGGAACTGATAGAACCTAGCAGCTGGCCAGTTTGAATATGGACAATTCTCTAAGCCACTTAAAGTTGTGATCACCTCTGTGATCCACATTTAAGAATAGACAAACTCCCCCCCAAGCTCTCTCTCGTTTCTGGCGCTGGGACAGGTGGCTGCAGGCCCCGTGTGGGGGCCAGCGGGCCCGGCCAGGCCCTGCTTGGGCCAGGCCGGGCCAGGCCACGGCCATCCTGGAGCCGATGGACCTGTTCCAGCCATGGAACCCCCGCACTGCCTTGCCGTGGGCAGCCAGAGTGGCTCGGCTCTCCCCCCTCTCCACTGCGATAAGAAAAATTCAACATTCCAGCTGCAAAGCTGCAAGGCCGAGGTGAGATTAACCCTTTTTATTGCTGTGAAGAGCTGAAAACCTGAGGGAAGAGAGAGAGGAGATGCTTAAAGCTAAAATTCTGTTGTGAAGCTATGATATATCAGAGTATCCTGTTGTAATTTCATGAAGATATGGGGGGTGGAGTGTTCAACTCGTGAGCAAAAGCACCTGCGCTGAGATAAGCAGATGCTGACGCAGCTGTAATTTCATGAGAAGTTTGGACAGGGAGAGATGGACCAGATGAAGACTTTTGCTCCAAACGGGAAAGGAGAAAACCTCAGTCCCTAGAGATGCTCCCAGAGATAGTCCTAAAGATGAAGATGATGAAGACCCTTTGCTCCCAGGGAAGGAGAAGGGCCTCTGTTTTTGTTTCTGAACGGCTCAACCTTAAAATTGTACCCCAAAAAACTTCAAGAGTGGACCCTCGAAAGCAGTTGCGGGAAAAGCTGCAAGTCGGGGGAAAGGACTCACACGCAGGCAGAGAGACTCCTCTTCCTAAATGGACTGAACAATATTTGGAAGTGGGCGGCTGTCTCGTTGTGATAATGTTTTCCTAGCATGAGCAAGAAGAGACTTCTCTTTCTAAATGGACTGAACAAGGTTATTATGGAAGTGGTAAACAGACTGAACATCTTAAGGGTTGTCTTTGAACACTGTCAGTGGGAGAAGGGAGGAAGGTGGGGGGAGGAGGAGAGTTCTGAAGGTGGTATAATTTTTTTTCCCTCTTTTAGGTCTGTTAATAAACTTCTTTATATTCTTTCAAGTTTGGTGCCTGCTTTGCATTTCTCCTAATTCTTATCTCACAGCAGATAAACAGTAATGAGTATTTTGGACCAAACCACTACACTCTGTTGCTTACTTTTTTATATAGCAAACAAATACTGTGAAGGCAAGAGCAAAAAAAGTCACTGAATGCAGCTGAATTAGGATGGACTTACTCCTGACATAATAAATTGGCTTAATAATATTGCAACAACGAACACTAATGAGAATGTCCTCTTTTATTTCTTGTCCCCTCACTGTGAATTAAGTAGCTATATCCTGAAAATTATCAGGCTCAAGTTATCAAATATTTGCTTGAATGACACAATCTTCATGACAGAATATTGTCCTTAGAAGAGTTATTATGTAATATGTTTGCAAAAGAGTTTGCCAACAAACTGCAAAAGCTTTTTTATTTAATGCTTATCATTAACTGCCAATGTTTATAGAAAAATCTTGAGCAGCATGGTCACGGAACTTTATGCTTTCCTACATCTTTAAGCAGTTCATTAAAACAACTGTAATAACTAATGAATGCATAGCAGTCTTTAGTGGCTGTTGCTGTGCAGATCTAGTGGTAACTGCAGAAGGGAGCAGCTTTTTCAGAACCTGATTTTTATTAGCGTTTTCTACTTTTTGCTGCACAGATTATGTAGGAGCAGCTGCAGCTCCTTTGTGCAAGTTTATTTGGTTTCTGAAGGACTAAAACATGCTTTTCCTCCTTTATCTTTTAGAGTGGGGATGGACTTTCAGCTAGCTATGTGTTTGTGTCCAGGCTGCTCCTGGTGAAGCCTAGATCAGAACCCCCTCCTGGAAAACCCCTGCAAGTCTAACTATGAAAAATAACAGCTCTCATCATACTTTTGGGTGAGAAGGCGGATGTCAAATTTTGCTGAATCAGTCTAAGTTATGTGTTCTCCCCCATGCAGGGCTTATTGCCATTATAATATTTGATTCTTGATGTTGGTGTAGGTGAGGATTACAAGAGCCAATATGGCTAGGGAGTTTTTCCAGGTAACTAAACAGACATCTTTGAGCTTCTTCAAAAGCTTTTTTTTCCTCTTCCATTCTCACTGTTAGTTTATTCTCATAATCAATACATTTATGGAATGAGGGCACTGTGGTAGCAGCTTTCTAAAAACTACAGAAAAAAAGCCATTGCTTTTTTGTGGCATCCCATGAAAAGCAATGTTCACCAAGGCTCCTTCATTTCAATTGCAAATCTGGAATGTGGCAAGTTTTTAGAATGGGTGTGAGATTGCACATTTAAATGTGATCTGGGTTAAAGCCGCTCTAAGACTGGTTCTATTATCCTGCTGACACATTCACTGGATTTGTGCTGGCATGGCAGAGGAGGGTGAAAGACTCCTTTTTGTGGGGCTCCCAGACTCCACCGTCACATTTATAATTGTGCAACTCCCAGGCCAGCAATACCAGTGGTCTCTTGTCCCTCTGCATGAGAGATGCCTTGCCACGGGATGTATGCTTGTTTTCTAGCACTGTGCTGCTTTCTACCAGTTAACTCCACAACCACCGCCGAAGAAGCTGTATGGATAGAGGAGGTGGTTACATCCAATTAAGGTTTTGTGCTTTGCTGGAAGGGGACTAGAGCTTTATCCCTGGCTCTGCTATATGCTTGCATTGCACTGTTAGCAAGTGAGGATGTTCTCAGACATGGCCACTAATCTCATTTCACTCATTTTTTCTGACAGCTGGGGCCTGATCTTTCCAAAACATTGTGCCTTCTGAGTTCTGCTGGGAGGGGCTGAATGGGTAAGAGATAAGTCTCAATGCTCAAGCCCTGAGTGTATAAGGGAGAGGTTTTATAAGATGGTAGCACATTTGCAAGTGGTTACACCTGGTCCAATTTCTGTGGGGAAATTCATGTGAGCATGAACACCTGCAGAGTTACAGAAGAGGTCACACATAGGAGCTAAGTTAGTGGGATAGTTCTCTTTTGGCCACTATCTCACCCTTGAAGATACCAACAGAGACTCCCAGCTGAGGATCTCTGACTCAGCCATCTGATAATCTGGCCATAGCCATCTGATAACTTGGCCAAAGAACTGATTTTGCAAATCACATGTAAACAAGTGAATGACACAAACTGCTTTATGTGACTCATACTCTCCGGAAAGGCACTCTGTAAACAGTTTTTATGACTAAAAACGATTATAATCTGTCAATTACAGCATGCTACGCAATTGGGCACAAGTGTTCCACATTTTTGTCATTTGTCACACATTGTTATGGCTTGTGTCACACACTGGCAAAACTCTAAAGGTTGAGAAGTTTGGTTATGGTCTTGAGAGTATGAGTGCATACAGGCAGTCTCTTCATGAGAAAAGATTTTGAAAAACAGGAGAAGGATGCTGGTTAGTGGGAACAGAATGAACCAGCCACAAACACACAGGTAGGTATGAACGATTCTACAGAAGGATATCTGAGTCATTATGGATGACAAATGGTGGGAAACAACAAAGCCACAGAAAAGGCACATCCCACGGCACGCTGCATCAGCAAGCCCTCACTGCAAGACTACAGTCTACTTTTTGAAGAACAAGGATGTGGACAAACCCGGAAGAGTCCAGCAATAATCACCCCAAACAGGAGCATAAACATATGAACACATGAACAAAAAGGAGTGAATAACTTCAGAAATGCTGAAATGGGGCAACAGATACTGTACACATTTAAGCTGTAGACCCGACCTTTATCAGTACAACAATTTACTGCTACTGCTGCCACAGATCATTGCAGACCAAAATCTGACTTTGCCAGGATATGTAGGTTCCCTACTGATACCAGATACATGCTGTTTGTATTTACCCTTTCAGAGTTCAAAATTCTAATGCAGTTCAGTGTACGGGAGAGGCTAGCCCCACAGTAGGCCTTGTAATCCATTGTAATTTTCAATTTTCAAATTTGCAAGGAAGGTTTTTCAGGCAACCTGCTCCATGCTTCTTCTGGTAGAAGGATATTAATTAAATGAGCCTTGAGTGAATTGCTGTCTGCAACCTTTAAACCCTTACATTAAGAGCACTAGCACTAGATAACAGATCAAAAAGAGTTTAGTTTTTAGAGTAGGCTTACAATGAAAGATTTTAGAAAAAATTACCAGTCTGCTTGGGGCAGCTGATAAAAGCATTTGGTTGGCTCAGATCTACCTTTCATACTCAGAACAAGAAGGATTGCTATATTCTGTGGACACAACTTTCTGAGCAACACAGGACATGCAACTCTTGAGACAGTGAAGGGGAATTAGTGAGAAATGAAAAAGATCCTGATGCTGTGTTTGGCAAACATTCTGTGTTTGGATCACGGTATGTTTGTATGCATGTACATGTGCATATGAACACATGAAATTTTGTGGAGGGCTGTGTGGAAAGCAATATTCACAATTCATCAGTTTAGTGTCATTTGGAGGATGCCGGATGTTTATTACTGGGAATATAATAGTAATTTCCTGTGGGAAAAAACTATTAGTGGAGTAATTCCAAAAAGTTTAAAAGATTACCCAATGTGTTTCTGAAACATTCTAGAGGATTTTAAACATTTGTAACATCATGCAGATCTTCCATTAATAACATATATGGACCTGTTTATTTTTTATTCAGCCAAAGGGGAGACTTTTTAGAACAAGGAAAAGTAAACCAGAAGCCTGGCCTGAAGGGCTTGCCACAAAACAAAACAAATTAAAATATGTCTTACTCTAACTCAGAAAAAAAATTCTGTTGAAATCCAGATCCCTGAAGATGCCTAGATTTGAAGCCTGTTTTCTCATTAAAACGTTACATAGTTCATCTTGCCAATCCTAAGTGCTGAAAAGTCATGAAATTGGCATGAAAATTAAAATCTCATTTAAAATGACACACTAGGTTTTGGCCTCTGGATTTTTGATCTTTAGCTGCCCAGATTTTCAAACTTATTTTTGCAGTGGACACAATTAGAAATTATGAAAAAATAGCATTGCAGAGGAATGAAGTACAGGTGCTCATGTAGTATCAGAACTGAATAGGCTGATACTTTGTTAAGAAAGCTTTTGAGTACTAATTGCTTTTTGTCTATATCTGAATGGATATTACAAGCCATGCTCCACTGCTTGTGTTTTAAGTGCTACACTGGTGGAATACATCACTTGGTTATAACCAACTTCTAAGTCAATCATTCTGACTGTCCATGTTTCTGAAGTGCCTTTTATTACAAAACAGGTATCTCTAAAGAACTGTTATCTTAATTAAAGTTTGCAGATCTTTAGTCAATAGTCATTAGTAATTTTTGACAACAGCTGACCAAATCAGGGCCACGATCCAAGTAACAGCTGACACCATCTACACTGGTTGAATTCACAAAAGCAGGAGCTTTTATTGACAATCTAGGTAAATAATGGCAGAACAGATGCTATGGGGAAAATGTGCTACTGCAGCAAGAGCCTGTATCACCTCCCTTCTGCAGGCAGAAAGCCAGTGGAAAGCAATGCTGGATTTCATTTTTGACAACAGCGAAATATTTATTGGGATGAAATAGACCAAGGCTAGAGCTGCAGAAGTTGTTTTTCCACTGGCAGTGCAACCTTCCTCTAATGCATGGGCAGATCTTCAGAGGGATGTAAATACCTAAATAAGGTGGTCGATATCTCAGGAGATTTGCTAAAAGGGTTGAACTCTACCTCTGAAGTAAAACACACCAATTCCTCCTTGCCTGCCTCCACCTCATACAGTTTTTAGGAGGAAAAAGAGAAGACAGAACATCCATCAACCAATAGCTAAGCATGTTACCTTCCACAGCTTTGAATGTCAGTCTCACTGCATTCCCCCAGTGCCTTTCACTGCCCCTTGGGAGGAAGGTGAGGGGGTTGGGGTGGGTATTGCGTATGAATTTGTTCCGGGGAGGGGATTTCACACCTGAGTGTAAAGGGATTAATTTGATCTACTCCTATGCATGAGTTGCTATGAGTCTGGAGTGTGAGCAATATGTGAGCTTGCATAATCAAAGATGGAAACAGCAATAATCCTGACCATGTCCATGTGGCTTTTATGTAACAGAACAAAGCCTGTGCTGTGAGGGATTTTGTTCCTGTCCACTCATGTAAAGTCTGCCCTGATGCACTCCTCATCCAGGTCAGGAGGGACAGGTTTTGAGCTTGGAGATGCATCTGGTAGTGGGGAGGGAGGCCAGAAGAAGGAGGGACACAGTGGTCTTGGCAGAGAGCAGTTCTCACATTACACAGCATTAACTAAGGGCTGCCACGCAAAATGAGCCAGCAGCTGCGACTTTGTTTTTGTGGAGCTTCTGCGTACAATTACAGCCCAAACCAGTATGCACTACAGACCAAGCCATGCTGTTGCATCTATTCTGCTCTCTGTTCTCACATGCCCATAGGGAGTAGTCCCCCTTAGCTGTGCCCTTAGCTGGGCAGCACAAGGGACATCCAGCCTGCTTGGAAAGTGGTTGGTTATTGGCCAGGCATTGCAGCTGGCACACACTGCTTCTCCTGAGGCTCAAACCTGCAGCTTTCTGCACTGCTGCTGTGAATTTCTCTGACCTTTGGTCCAAAGCAAAGCTGGGTCACATCCATGATGACAAAAGGGTGAACATGAAGAGATGCAGCCCTGAGAAAACAGACCCTTGTTGCCCATGTTGCCCAGAACAGTGTGCCTCTCAAAACAACACTCTTGTGCTTGTGGAGAGAGCTGATTAGTTCTGCCCCCCGTTCAGGTCACATTCAGCCCCTGTGGCAGCACATACATCTTTTGTGGTACCTAAGTAGCTTGGTCAGTATGGAGTATGGGTGAGTCCTGCCCCAGGCAGCTACTGTACAATACAATACCCTTTTGTGATAATCCAGGCCCTGACTGGATTTCAGAACCCTCCCCTGTGGCTGCATGCTCCTGAGCTTGCAAGAGCTCTGTTAGCACCAGGAAGACCCTGCACTGCAGGAATGACATAGCAGGAGTTAGGCAGACAAATGTATTTTATGAGAAGCAATTACAGAGCTGAGTGTATTTGTGTGTGAGGAACTGAGTAAAACATTACTAGAAAAGGTCTGGTATAACTGTCATCCCTAAGATTGGCAACACACTGGAAAGGGGAGTGGGAGGCTGTACGAGAATCCTCATTTACTAGAGAGCTCTCTATCTGTCTCTGGAGATTTACGAACCTGGTAGCTTGCTCACTGTTAATGCCTTATACTCCTGAGAAGCCCTTTATAGGCAGAATAAATTATGGCCTCCCCCATCATGGCAAAAACAGATTGTTACAGAGTTCTCCACAAGGACCTAACTGTACCATGAAAGATGAAACAGCGTGGCATTTCTTTTGAAGCGAAAGTAAAACTAGTTATGCTCTGGGTCTATGGTCTTTCTTTTAGAGAAAAAAAGAGATGAGTAATAGATGGTCCCCTGGAAATATTGTTCTACCAGTTCTTAGTTGGAATCAGACAATGCTAATATGCTAGGGGCTTTCAAGATTATACTTGATCTCTGTAACAATATAGTAATTTTTGCCTAGTGAGAAGGCATTGCAACTCTCCCATTTCTCCTGTAAAGACCTTGAATTTCTAAGTGAAAGGAGTCTTAGCCATGTCCCAAGGCAATAGATAAAGAGCCTTTAGCTTCCCTGTCATTCTCTAAAAGTGTCGGATAACCAGGACATGATATAAGGCATTGCAATCAGGAAACAATATACCACTGAAATGCTTCAGAATGCAAGACATGTCTTAAAAACAAAAAAGTACCTTGGAAATAGAAAGTAGACAAGGGTAGTTGAGAGACGGATAGTTAATCACAAGTATCAGAGAATGCAATAGGACAATAAACCTTGTTTACTACAGATGTTTTTGGTTTTGGATTTTCAAATCTCTAAGAAAGGGTGAGAAGACAGGGACATAGCATACAAGGCCACTGCCCACTGCATGCTGAATCCATGTTTCTCAGTTATCTTCCAGATACTTAGATTTAATACCTGTAGAAATCCACCTCAGAGGTCATCCCAGCAAAGTAAATGCAAACAGGTGCTTGATTGTTCCAGTGTGTTTGGTAGGAGCTTAGCAGTCAGGCCTAAAATTACAGCTTTATTAATTAGACATTAACTCACACATGCTCTCTGTTGTAAGAGTAGCTATGAGAAAATTAGGTATGTTTCCTCCTTAATGACCTCTTACGACAGATCGTCCCCCTGCCATATCGACCAACTCACTGGAAAAGGAAAAAATAGCCTACAGTGTGTTTGCTTTCTATCCCACTCTGAACATGAAACAGACGGATCATGTGACAGAGCATCACTTTGGCTGCTGGTAGTTTGTGAGCCAAAGAGTTCTTTGTTATTTGGTGTCTAAGAGGTGTGCAGCATTTTGCCTCATGCCCTGTGGACTGCAGCACTGCATGAACTATGCAACCCTTGCTCAGTAACAGAAGATACTGTGAAGTCTCAGAGATGCTGTTTCCCTGCCACACAGTTGACTACTCCTCTTGCATTTACCAAAAAATACTTGGGGTGCAGGATGGATATAAGCTGTGACCTGAGAAGGTGCAAAGACCAGGAAAACATGTAAAAGAACTAGCAGGTCCTGACCCCCAAAATTTAACTATGTTGGCATAATCAGTCTCTGAAGAAGGACTGGGACCTCCTCACAGCCTGCAGTCCTGAAGAACAATCAACCAAGTACACAGCCCCGTACTGGTAGCTTAGCACCAGTCTTCACCTAAAGGGCAGCAGGTCATTTGTTGCTCAGGCGTCTCCAGGTTACTGTGTGAAACCACCATCTTGCCCTAGAAATGCCTGCTCTGGAAGATGAATTAACAGCAAAGGGCTGCCACAAATGAGATGCTCTGTACCACATGGGGGCTGGGGATATGGGAGCATGATGTGACCGTCTGTGCAGCACTCCTTGGCCATGAAATAACATAATTCTCTCCCTCTTGGGGCACTCCTTCAAACCAAACCCCTTCAAACCAAATTCACTCCAGCTCTGCACAAATCTCCATTCTGACTGTGAGTAGACCTGTAACAGTCACAGCATTTCCAAGTGGGAGCCCACACTGTTCATACAGTAACACTCATAAACTGAACTCCAAGGGAACTTTGAGATAAGACAGATGGAAAAGGCTTGTTTGTTCATTTGCACATCAATCCCCAGAAAGTCAAGAACCACAGCCCTCGCTTAGGCAGTACACTGGCTTCATATGATTGGTCATGTCAGTTTCCTCTCTGCGCAATGGACCATTGCAGAAAAGCTTCACAAAGCAAAGACAAAGTAAAACTTGATCTCCTAACTTTAGAGCCATGAAAAATTCCTTAAACTCTCCACCATCACTGATGTTGGAGCAGAGGCCTGATGCCTTTTAGTTATCATGAGTTGTACCAAAAAAGTTATGATCCATCTGTTGCAGTGCACGAGGACCCTGTAGAGTTTTTTGTCCCTGCAGTAGGCATCATGTGCTCTGCTTTGTTTCCAGTAATTTCCCTGCAGTTTCAAGCTAGATGCTTTCCAGAAGACATGTTTCATTTTCAAGTGGGATTTAAAGTGTTGTCATGGTGTCCTGTCCTAATCGTGAAGCAGCAGAATAATTTGGACCATGGCTGAAAACATGTTTCAGTTTTCTGTCAATAGCACCATAGCAGAGCTGAACTTAGATGTAAAGAGGATACGGCTCCCTGGGTTATCCCAGCAACTGGTCACACACTGAGTTTGGTATAGGAGATACCATCCCATGCAAACCTTCATTTGACCTCTCTCCTCAAATACAAGTCTGGCAGTGCATTGGTGCTCTGTACCAAGCTGTCTATCCATAACAAACCCTATATTAACATTGGCATTTTCCACTCCGAAGCAACAGTATTAACCTATTTTGGAGCTAATTTCATGCAGGACACCGGGAATAAAGCACATCTAATGTAATCAATCTTGCATTTCTAGCTGAGGCAGTGCTTAGGTTGCTTTTTGCTAACAGCAGCATCTATACGGAACTGGTATATATCCCTGCTGCAGCGAAAAGCAAACTGGCAGGAGAAGAAAGGATTGTTCCTAGCATCATTTCCCCACCTACACAGTAGAAGACAGAGCTGTTTCAAACCAAGCAATTACCCTCAATTTATTATATTAATGACAATAGTGAAGGGCAAAGCTAAAAAATCTTTCTGGACAGGGCTGACAAGCAAGGAGGTGGTTTCTGCCAAAGAAATTGCACTTAGGCCTGTGAGTGTCCCATGGGTATTCAGAAAGTGCTTCTGTCCCTTCTCCTGCCCAAAGAGTCTGCATTTTTGCCTGTTGGGCTGGAGCTATTCTCATGCTGTGTATTCATCGGACGCCTGCAACCTCCCCAGTCAGTGCTGTGGGACTGCCCTCCCTTCTGGCCACACGGCTGGCAACCTGCCACCACCATGGTGATGGGGCAGCAGGCCCGTCACAGCTCCTCTTCCTCTCCACAGCTGTGCATCTCTATCTGTCAGAGTGTGGGCTCCTTCCTCCTCCAACCCAAGCAGGAGAAGAAGGGACATAATCACTCTCGTGGTGACTGTCGGCCGGGAGAGATCCCCTGGCCAGCAACACAGGAGGTGATGGTGTGAAGGTCATCCCTGCAGCCTCGCTTTGTGAGCACCAAGGCTGCTAGGTTTAACTGGGCTCCATGAGTGGCTGAGGAACTGAGGCCTGAGCCCATGCTGTACAACGGTCAGGCTGAAAAACAGCCATTGGACCAGACAGTGCTCAAGCAAATGGTGATCTGATTTTGTGTATTTACATACAAAAACTGAAACTAGCCAAGATTGGAAAGAAGCAATCAATCTCTATTTAAAACAAACAAATAAACAAAACAAAGCCAGAAACCAGATACGAACACAAACAGGCCCTGCAGCTAGTTGAGGTTCAGCCAAAAGATAAACAACTAGTCTACAACACTAAGAGCTCTCAGCTTTGGGAAACATAATCACCAGACCTTGGTTAACTAGTACTTTGTCAGTTGGCAAAGAAGTGCAACATAGCTTTTTTTTTCCCCCTGAAGGGAGCCATTAGCTAACAGTCTATTACAATGACAATGACAGAAAAGCAGTCTGACTTGAAATGTCAGGATCTTATTTTGTTTGCATTTATTTCATTCCTTTTTAGCAATAAATGCCAGGAAGGCATTTTAACAGTGAAGGCATGTTGTCTTCCTATGTATTTTAAACACTATTTCTTTCCAGAAATTAAAAAAAAAAAAAAGATAAAGAAAAAAAAAAGAAAAAATCTTGCAAAGAGAAGGATTCTGGAATGATTTTTACTTTGCTGTGTCTTTATGCACATGTCTGTAAGTGTAAGTCTATACTTACTACCCTTTATTTGTGATTTTTCTACTCTTTCCTCCTGGATTTTCCTTAGCACATGCTACTGCTTAAAGTGAGCACAGCTGCCTCTCAGGCTGTGAAACTTCATTCTTGGTGCTGCCAGAGGTTTCCTCTGTTAATACACGGTAAATCACAGAGGCATCTGTAAGAGGGGCTGTTGACACTCAGAGACTATGAATTCATCCAAGCAAGACAAAACATTTGTAAACTGTCACCTACAGCGCTCATGCTGTGTAAAATGGGATTGGTGAATGTATTTCCTTAGCTCTCTCCCAGGCTTGTAGTGGATGTGAATGTAGGCTGCTGTCAGAACCGGTGTTGGGTGGTGTTAAATGGAAGATCACTCCATTGCGGTTCTCTCCATTTCATGCCATGCAAACTGGGGTCCCAGCTGATTCCACAGCACCCTTTGCCCACGCCAGCACTGATATTGCAAAGCTCATAGCACCAGCCCTATAAAGGCTAACAGGGCAAAAAAAGTCATCATTACACCTGCAGCAACACTCTTCTCCACTTGCATGTCTGGATATTCCTACACATGCTGCCCTGACACTTTCAAAGGTGTGCTACACAGCAGAGCTTTGTGTAGTCGAAATTAGGAGTATCTCCCCATATTTTTAAACCTGAGCAGCCTCCAGTCATTTCAGTACTATTCAGCATGCAGCTAGCTGAAAGGGCTGGCGTGCACTGCAGTGACATTTCCATCACAGTCGCCATTTTCACATCAGACTGAAGCCCATTAGCTGCTAAACTGGCTACTTCCTGGCGCTCAGCTGAAGGAAGCACTTTGTTGGGAATATAATCAATCTTACCACAAAACTCTGGTTGGTGCGCTCTCAGGTGATTAAACAGTCACATGAGAGAAAAATGACACAATTCAAGGCTTGCTCTTAACTGGGCTAGGACATGAAAAATGAAAAGTGCCACTATAGTACTTAAACTCCCTTACATCACCACCCCCAAAAGGAGCCATGAAATGCAGCCCCTCTGAAATGGATGTATGCATAATTCAAAACATGAGCTGCCTTAAGGAGCAGAACTCTGGGTCCAGGTCTGCTGAGAATTACAAGCAGCACAATGCTTCTCAAGCAATGAAAAGGGCAGATCACTAGCAGTGTGAGAAAATGAAGCACAGGAAAGACTGAGGTTGAGATCCCACATGGGAAGTCACAATCTGGCAATTTTAAAAGCTCTGTTAACAAGTGAACATCCCCAGAAACCCTCATACTTTAACAAATATTGTTAGATTTGTAGTCCTTCTGCTACACAGTCTTCTTACACTTTATGAATATTCACCATATGGGAATCTCCACGAGAATTTAATACAATGCTTTTTAAATAAGCAGAATTTAAAGCAGAGTAGGTGTTAGATTTAAAAGGATCATCCCAACATTTCTTCTACTTTTACATTCAAGCCTGGAGAGGTCAAGCTGCAACTGGAAAGGTAAAGAGCATTTCCAGCCCTGAATTCAGCACAAGGTAAAACAAGGGTTGGTGTAGCTGAATTGCCCACTAGTTTTCAGTGAAAACACTAGTGTGTAGGTAAAAAGTTGTTTCAAGCAATTGTTGTAAACAGGAAGAAATCTGCATTAACCCAAAGTCACTAGAGGGAGAGATTTGAATTTGCTAAAGCTTTTCTCTTGATGAGATTGGGATATGAGTCACCTTAGGGTAGGAAGTTACTGTGGTACAATTGGTGACATTACTATGGTTGATGGAGGTTAGTTCACCACCACCAAAGGAAAAGTTTCTGCAGTTTAACGTGTTCATCCTTAAAAGAACTGTGGTTTATTTCCCGCTTGGAAAATCTATTTTCACCTCAGTCTTGCATAATGCAAATTTCCCTGCCAGACTTGAACACTCCAAATTTTCTCTTATGTGACCTGTCATTACACAGAAGTCCTGATCAAGTTATTTGTCTGATTTTTCTCTAGTGAGTGACATTTTAAAGATTTCCTTTGAAGGGGCAGTATTTACATGACCTGACCAACATTTGCCAATAGTGCTTTTTGAACACTGTGTCTGAGTTTCTGCTAAGTCATAATTTTTGATCAATCATCAGAAAAAAATTGTCATTATGTCATCATCATTTGTAAAACAGAGTAATGTATGAAAATTAAAGTATGAATTAAATATAAGTTAACATCAGACAGTAGTGTTGGTATACCCATTTGTTAAAAATCAATGCGTATTAGCATCCTGAAAGTATCAGTAACACCCCTGAGAAGACATTACAGATAATCTGCAAAAGCAAAAGCAAAGCATAACCACATATTATTCTGCAGCTAGGGGAAGCTGCTAGATATGTTAAGGGTGAGTGAATTTAGAGACCAAATTCTACTTTGAATCCTGGCACATTGACATGCAGTACTCCCTGGATCTCAGTTCTGTTCAGGAAGCATCAGAATATTTTTCTGTTTTATTTGTCTTCAGTCCCCTCCCCTGCCAGCTTCTGCCTAGCTAAGTGTCTTTTGTGAACTAGTACTTCCTCTGATTCACAGCTAGTAAATCTGCTGCCTGGGCTCGTAGCAGTTTTCTGAATACGCTTACAGAACATGTCTTTTTAATTCTTCTTCCAAATGTAGAGAAGTAAAAACTGCACATATTAAACAATCTATTAGCAAGAATTAGGAAAATTACAGGGTTGCTTGAGAAGCTACTTATATGAGAGGCCTCCATTAATCTCTACAGCACGGCAAATTCAAATGCTTGGAGATAGCAAACAACAGAAAGGTTGCTAGCCATGTTCTTAAACGTTCACATGTTCAAATTACATTCTGATGGCTTTACTGGCCAGATACCATTTTATAAACCAAAAGGAGAATTTTAAGGTACCTTTCCGTTAATTTATTTTGAAGGAGAGGTCTGTGTCCTAATGCATTCATTGGCCTTTTCATCCAGAAACACGGCCTATCTTCGTTCACAAAGAGAATGCATATGCAGTTGTATGTCCCAGAAATTATGTAGCTGAAGGAATTTGCAAAAATTTTTAATGATGACATCCAAAATCTATTAGTACTATACTAAATCAACACCTCCAAAAAGAAGGGTGGGCTGACTGACTAACCTCCATGAGGCAAAGGCTGGAGTGGAGTGAGGGGTTTTGAACAAAGTGATGGGAGAGAATTCAGTAACAGAGAGACACTCTGCAGTGTCTGCAGCACAGGCAGAGTGACTCCAGCCCTTGGGGTGGCTAGAGAAAGCAGGGCGTGAAGGGCACTTCCTTGGATTTCTCCAAGAATGAGAATGAGGAGTGAAGAGTGCTTACTCAGCATGGCCAGATGGCAAGATGATCTGCCCGACAGAGGATCCCTTAGAAATGTATGATAGACAGAGTGAATGATTGCATTCCTAGTTCAGATCCTCAGCAGGGGAAAAGCTGCTTTGGGATCTGCTGCAAGTCCCACACAGACTGTAAATACCTGTGGCACTGGGGAACAGATTCTGCCTGTTTTTATCCAGTCAAGAAAATATCAGACCTTCCCTGCTCTCCTGTGCTTGGTATAATCAATTCTTTGCAGTTTCCTGGCCCTTTCCTGGCTACTTAATGATGTTCTGCTTTTTCAGTTAAGAGCTCAAGCCTCTTCAAGGCCCTGTACCAACACAGCAGGAAGCTTTTTGTCTTTCTTCTGATCCTGTACTCCTTAATTCCTAAAATCATAACAACATACTCACTGGTTCGTTCCCTGATTAACTCAGACCAGATACATAAATAATCATTCTTCCATTCCCCTATACTTGTCCTTCTCACCCTGATACACTTAATTTCCCTTGCTACGGCATTAATGCTGTCACACTGCTAACTGTCCTGCTGAGCTCCACAGCTCAAGAAAAGCTATCTTGAAAATATAATGTCTTAAAAATCCCAGACATCTTGACATTAATAGCCATTGTGACTTTCTTGGTATGATCACGCCCCATTATTCTCATGTCCTGTTACTATAAACGATGCTCAGGCGTAACGAAACCCTATCAGGCTAAGTCCATTCAGCATACCCACTGCAGGACAGAAACGCAAAAGAATCCACAGGCAAAGTGTCTTTAAACTGGGTAGACAGGAGCAATGCTACCACCAAAATCCTCCCATTCCAGTAATCCATGCACTATGACTGTTTCCACTTTTGGAAGGAAGAACCAAATGCTGGAGGAGTTGAGATAATAAACTGAACAAAGGGCAAAGTGAGGCAATGGTCCTTGGGCCAACAGTGGGAGAAATGTCAATGGAGGGGCATGGAGGGAGAAATCTTTGAAAGCACGAGCAGAAGTCAAGTGTATAGGGGAACTCCACACAGTTAAAATCAATGAGCTGGCCTCTGTTCACCCAAGAGGCCTTGCTGAAGGCATTCTTCGGAGTAGGACAGAACCAGATGGGGAATGAGGGAGCTGAAACTCCTCCTAAAATTCACACAGCATTGCCAAGGCTGAGCCATATTTGTCTTTTCTTCCCTTGAATGGCCCTTAGTATTATTGTTCCACCCCAGTGACAAGCAGTATGCAACCCTGGGGACTATAGAAGCAGGTTGGTGAGGACCCTTGCATGTGTGAGTCATTGGTCTTCTGCTCTGAATGGACATTATTATTGATTTACTGCTTAAAATATTAAACTGATGCTACTTTATGCATCTTGAATACTTCTGGACAGTGATCAAGGTAACAAGCAGGTTTTATTGTCCTTTGTTGGGATTTTGGACTAGTCCCTGTCTAAGTACCATCAAAATTATGGCTCTATTTATCCTAAAAATAAGAAAGCATGAAGAGGGATGAAATAATTCAAGGACTGAAAACAAATTCCTCCATGGGGAGAATCATGGAGTTCAGCCTACCTGCTGAAAAGGTTTATCCAAAGTTGAGCTGATTACAGTGTACTGATTACTCACCTTTGTGGGTGAGAAATACATGGCACAGAAGAACTTTTTCATCTAGGACAGAAAGGTGTAAATGAACAAGTGGCCAGAATACAAACACATATTTTCAAAGTCAAAGTATGTGGTTTTATTTAAAAGAGATGCTAGACAAACGGAAAAGGCAGACAATGTCTTGCTTTCAGGCTTCACACCTGAGAAGACTGGAAGAAGCCTTAGCTGAGATGACACTGCGCCATGTAGGTCATGGACCAGTGCATTCCAGTGCTCTGCTGGGTCTTACAGGGCTACAGACCTCAGAACCTTTATACCAGTGAAAATTCAGGCCATTTAATTCCAGCTGAAATACTAAATTAATTATCCAGATTAATTTAATATAGGGAAAAGCCCAAGTTTCCCTTCTCAAGATGCTGTTCCAGCAGCCTTACACTAGCTTCCACTCACCACCTTAGAAGATTCAAGTCATCTTTTATGAGCTCAGAGAATTTTTTTTTTGGCATAAGAGAACGGCTTTTGAATGAGCTTGATACTCTTTTTTCTACTTTGATCTGTCTAATCACATGAATTAATTGACTGTTGAAAATTGTAAAATTCAAATATCTTTCAGGAATTTCATAGAAATACTGAACTATGTCACAAATCATGCTTAAGATCATAGCTTCATATACTCCTCCCAGTGCCATGTGACTACCAACCCAGTATTGATTTCCTTTCATCTCAAAAACTGAGACAATATTCACTGCCAAAATAAAAAGCTGTCTGAGTTATGAGAATGCACTGCCAGCAAGTTCCAGGATGAAGCAGAGATATAAAAAAGTGGGGGAGGGGGTAGGGAAAGCATATGTGAAAAAGCTGAATATATTCTTGCAGGAAGATGTACATTGAAATAAGGCTTTTGTAGCAAAACAATACAGGACCGAACATAATAGGTGGATGCCACAATACCAGTGATCTTGTCCAGAGCTGAATGGGCCTTGCCTCTGGTTTATCTTAGGGAAGCCTTGAGTGGTGGCCAGCCATGTCCCACTGGATTTGTTCTGCAAATTCTTCCACAGCTAAAACCTTTTCTTTTTTCTCAGTGACTAACACTCTACTGCAGATGGGGGAGAAGGATGAGACAGGTCAGGGTGTAAACAAGCAGACTTCACATTACCTCAAAATAATGCTTTCTCCCTTGCTGCTCTCTAGCTGCAAACAATGGTCATGCTCCAGCTCTTGAGTTTAATGTGTACCTCCTACTGTGTCTGGTACTTCACATAATGTTTTAAAGTCAAAGATCAAGATGTAATTCACAGTGCTCACTCTCCAGGAAACTGGTCTCCTTTCAGTATAAATTGTAAAGGTAGGCAACGTGCCTAATACAAAACAGTCCACAAAAGACAGGGTCTGCTACTCTCTATGGTCTGCCTGGGGAACAAAAGGCCAGAAGCCTTTGGCAGAAGATACTCTAAACCCACCTACCCATCTCCAAAGTTACACACCATGATTCAGTCCTTGATTTCATGTGGCTTGAACATGACCTGAAGCACAAAGACTCCTGCCGTTGCTTAACTTAGTACTGTGTAACAAAAACCCAGCTTTGAGTCCAAACAGATCTGAATCGCTCAAAGAAAACAATTCTCTTCCCTTAGTCAGAGAAAGCCTTTTCTCCTAATTCCAGCCCATCCTAGGTGAAATAGGCATTTTCCTTTCAAAATTCTTTTATCACCTGCCATGGCATTTTTTGGGTCTGTCTCCCCTTTCCTGAAAGAGAGACAGTGCAATCTCTGCCCAGGTACTGTCTGCAGCAGATTGTCATCACATGTGCTCTCCCTGAACCAGCTGCCTCATTGCATTGCTATTGATTCTGAGTTGGATTTCTGCAGCAAATCTATTGCATTTCCATTAGCAAGACTGCAAATGATGAAAACGCTCATTTATATCATTCCAGCTCTGCACCACAATTAACCTGCTACTTACCCTCCAGCAAGCCAAATTGTGCTTTCTCATCTGATGCAGAGAAAGTTCCCCAAGGTTTCTCTGTAACCAGAAGTTAGGCACAGCAAATCTGAGGTAGGCTGCTGCGTGTTTTATTTGCAGTGCATTAACAGGAAATAAAACAGTATAATTAGTGTAAAAAGTATAACAGATATGGAATGAGGATAATTTCAGTCCTGTGCAGTGGAAATCCAAACCCTGACTTTTGTAATTACATCAATTATTAATCAGTTTTGCTTAGAAAGTTTTGATGCAGAACAGTCGCAGATTTCATTTTTTATAAAGAAATAATAGCCATATACGTTGTATATCTATTGTATTCTCTATACTCACATATGCATCTGTATATAAATGAGGAGAGAGAACATGCAAAAGGCTCCATGTAGCACAAATACATGACTTATTCTCAGGGAAGTTTACAAAGTAAAATGAAGCTTTAAAAAATAAATACAAGTGCAGACTACTGTTTTGTACTGAGAAATTCAGATTGTTATGAAGAAAAAGACACTCCAGGAAATACTGCTTTTTCGCTACCATGTTCTGTGCACGATAAATGGTGCATGAAAGAAAAACCACACCCATGAGGAAAATTTGAAAGCCATGAATTTGGGGTGCTTGTCCAACAGAAAGAAACACAGGACCAGTCCGTACTGTTTGCTTCATGTTAAATAGAAGAACTGTTTCCACGCAACCAAGAAGTGCTAAAAAGGGGGGTGGTAGAGGTACAGAAAGAAACAAAACAATAAATTTGTCCGAACAAATTGTGCTTGCTGAGGACATTTTGAAGACCGTGTGAATTAACCAGACTGGGGAGGGGAAGACTCAGTTATCACTTTAGAAGGCTTAATGGACCTAAACTCCCCAAAAATTGCTGCATCTTGTGCATCTCACCCCATCAGTCCCCATGAGTGTTCCTGTCACAAGTATATACATCTAGGAGCTGCCATGACCTTTGGAACAGCAAAGAAATACAGACTGGCTGGCTCAGTACAGTGGCACTTGCTTTATTGCTGCTTGTTAATGGAGGCCCAGTTGTGTCTCCTGGGCCTACTGAGATCAGCATCTCTTTACTACACTCCTGAGTTAGGCTCAAAACTTGTCTGGTATCTTAACCGTGATTAATTGTAACTTCCCTCTGACAAGATGTTATTAATTCACAGGACACATAAAAGGAAAGTCACGGCTTTCAAAATGAGTCCTCATATTGTGTAGTAGATATTTAACGTAGAAACTGAATTACAAGGGTAGTCGCCCTGTAGACTCATGGGGAAAGAGAGTGACTCTTTCCCCATGAGTCACTCTGGGAATTGCCTCGGGGAAGTCTCTTCCTTTATGCTGGATATGTAGCTGAAGGCTAACTAGCTTCCTAATGCAGGCACTTAAGTCAGGTATCTGAAGCTAATCAAGTCCAGTACTGCGTCAGAAATGGACCAGCATCTGCTTTAAGGTGCTCTCTTCCTGCATCTTCAAGCTTTGGGGAGAAAACAGTCTCTCGTGGAACTGCCCTGCAGAGCAACAGTGAGCAAGAAAAGGCTGAGGTAGAGCCTGTACTGGATCATCTGCTCTCCCCTCCCGTGAGCACAGTCCCCTGTGGCTCTCTGAGACCTTGACACATTCAGAGGCTGCCAGGCATGGTCTCAACCCTATGGTGTTGTGATGGGGATTTGAAATACAGAGCATGTGTCAGAATTAGACTCTTTCAAGAGTAAGAACAAACACTGCACGAAGCTGCTATGAACAAACCCTCTGTCCTTAAAATGAAGTTAGAGGGTTGCAGCGCCTATAAGTGGAAGGAGAGGCTCCCTCTAGCCTGCTATCAAGCTAAAGTAGAGACTTTCCCAAATCACTGTGAATAGGAGAAACAACATCAAATGCAGAACAGAGAAAGAAGAGTGGAAGTGAAAGAGGCAGGGAAAAAATTGTAAGGAATATTTATGGTACGATACTAAAACAAGGTACAGTACAATTTTCATTCAATATTTCCCATCTCTAGCTCTAAAAAGACACAAGAAATTTAGCCACTGTGCCTCAGTTCAAGACTAGTCTTGCTCCTTTTATTATACTATGCCTTTATCAATAAAGAAATACTCCTTTCCCTTTGGCTTACCTTTTGTATTTTAATATTATGTTTCCTTTGCTGAAAGAGAAGGGAAAGGTGAATGTTTTAAAGCATTCCCATATTTAGGGAGCTTGTCAATCTCGGAGGGGAGCTTGTCAAATTTAGACAGGAGCTGAGACTATTTCCCAGGTAAACAACTACTACCAGGCCTCAAGAGCAATCTTTTAACATTTTTCCACCGAGGATGAGAAAGCAGCATCCTTTGCTAATACTGACCCAGCACACCTGAAGTGGAAGCAGAAATCAGAAACGCTAGAGGGGAGTTGTCCCAGTCAGAGGTGGTTGACAGTAATGCAGGGCCCTTCTTCCACTTCCTCATTCTCTAGGTGAGGGCCAGCATAAGTGAGATAGGAAGGAGTCCTGCTTGCCTCCCAAGGGACATGCACAGGTCTGGTGCTGTAGGGAGATGAAGACATGCCTGTTGATCATCTGCTGGCCACCAGCATGGCATAACATGTGCAGCTGGCCCGTCAGCGCATGGTACCTGAGCTGGCCAGGGAAGCCAAAAGTGAAATGGATGCAGGGGCTGTGTGGATGTGCCACCGGGCACGTGCACCCTCTGGATCCTGCTCTCCAATGGGCCTTTGCTCTGCTCCCAAGGAAAGCCACTCCAGAAAAATCATGCTGTGGTCTGCCTCCTGCCCTGCTTCTAGTGTGCCCTGTGGCACTTCACCAAGCCATGAGTGTTGTGGTCCCAAAGCCAAGGCCTGCTTGGGTACCTCTGCTCTGGGGCAGAACCAAAACACAGGAGCCCTGCACTATTTTGGCAGAGCTGTCACCCCAGAATGGCAAGCTCCACGTGGGCCCTTCTGGGTGTTTTGTGGGGAAATCTGCTTAAATTGAAAGAGGAGGCTGTAGGAAGACCTTTAACGAGGGGAACGGTTGGTTTGCAGATGTATAAAAGCTATTATTACAGAAACACAGTTTTTGCAGTACTACAGAGCTGAATTTCTAACCAGCCTTGATAAAGGGTGGAATTGCATTTAAAGATGATAGTGTTAGAAGAAGTGAAATTTAGCTTCTGAACTGAGTTAGCATTATTACAATCTGCATGTCTTCTCAGAGGGAGGGAGATTGTAGGTTGGGGTGTACTATTATATCCTGCTTGTAATAATATCTTCTCTGGTGTAATTATGCTAAGATGACAAGCTCCCTAAATATGGGAATGCTTTAAAACATCCACCTTTCCTTTCTCTTTCAGCAAAGGAAAAATGATATTAAAATACAAAAGGTAAGCTAAACATTAAGAAATATTTCTGTATTGATAAAAGGGCAAAGTATAACAAAAAAAGCAAGACCAGTCTTGAATCTAATACACCAGACACAATTACCAGGATTGTCTCTCTTCTGCTTTCTCTTCCAGGCTCCAGGAGAAAGAAGAATCAATTAGCTCTCTGCAGACTATGACCTTGAAGGATACAGCTTTAAGGGGAATATGCTGAGTAAGACAGAAAAGAGAGGAGAAGGGAAAAGGATTTGGAAACTCACGGAAGGGATAGGTTCAGAAACAGTACATCAAGCACAGAATATGAAATGTGCATTTCATTTTATTTCTGCACTGGAAAAAAAAATTTCAGCACATAAAAGACTTTTTGGGAACATGTTACCTCACTCTGCCTGAAAAGAAAAAAGGACACTGAAAGGCAAAAGAAGGGACAATCCAATTTGCAGATGCTACTTTTCAAGCCATGTCACTGAGAATTTTATAGCTGTCAAAGGCATTAAAAAAAGTTAGCACTGATGCAATCTGTCAACCTCTCCAACAAATCTTGCTCTACATAAAACACAATGATGTGTTTGAAATGCAGCTGTTTCAAAAACCCCAAGACAGTGCTTTAAGAGCTGCCCAGAAAGTTCTTTTCATGCCTCTTGGAATTCTTAGGCAGACCTTCTGCAGTGTATTTTTCCAGCTAAGTCTTCATATTTTTCTTTGCAGAGAATCACAGACTCTTGCCATAGTCCGAATCATGTGCCACAGTTAGAATAAATTCTGTCTATACAACATTCTCCCTCAGCAACCCAAACTTAATCTGCTACCAGATCTCCCTCTCCTTTCAGTCTGTAGCTATGGAAGTCTACAATGCCTTAAAACACATTTATGTCTAAAAAAGGCAAAATTAAACAAAAATCCCAAACCCCAAAAACTCTCACACATACAAAACCCCCAAATCAAAAGCAAAAAACCCCCTCTCAACCCAATCACCTAACTTCTGGACCACCATTTATTCATTTATTTCCCAGATGTGAGCAGATCTGAACGCAGATAATGGCTTTTTGTCAGTGACAGCTCCAAAGAATCTCTTCTGTGCCCCCCCCGCCCACCCCCACACCCCTCCCTTCTTTACTTCAGAGATGAAGTTAGCATGTTATTGATAAAGGTTTGCCTCATATGTGGAAAGACAAGAGGGATTCTTGAGGCAATTATGACTGAACAGTGGTCTCTGGTTACTTTATAAAGCAAAATGTGTTAAAAGGTCATATTTAATGTCAGAATATTTGCAGTACAAAAAAGATATTATGCATCGGCAATATTTTAAAAGAAGCTCACTTAGTATAGTTCTATTTAATTGCAAAGGTGGTTAATTCAAGTAATACCACAGACAAAGCCCCTGTCATTTAATGGTACAGCAGTATTTCTCTATTAGACTGTTTCCATCTGACAAATTACTTTTAATCTGAAGGATGGTAGTCACCCATTATCTAAGCAAAAGGCAGCAGGGTTTCTGCAGGAATACTCAGAACTTTCTTTCACTGATTCTGGAACTGCTGTTCAAGATTGACTGTCAGCTGAAAGGACCTCCTCTGAAATCACTGTAGTTATGCTCATTTTCAGCGGCAAGGTGGCTGGCCTAAAATGTTAAAGCTAATCCAAATGCCACATATCTATGTCCAGTCCTAGTGGGGCTAAACTTAGAAGTGAACTTCTGGTGACTTCAGAGCTCAGGGTGAGGTCTAGTATGTGCCATCTTCAATGTGGCCAACCTGCAGCATTACAGGGAAGGCATGAGGGAGAATAAACGAGATGGGGACCTGCAAGGAAATTTGTGAGGAATGCAATTTTTCACTCTGATCACTGCAGCTTTCCACAGGAAACCTCAGCCCTGTGCTCTCAGCAGAACAGTGCACTGCCTTCTCTTTTACTAGAGTTGCACAGCTTTACACAACTCAGGAACTTCTGGCTTGGTTTGCTTTGAATTTGATGGGTTGAAAATTATGAATGACAAAGAAATGACACTTCAGCAATGCAGTATTTTGATGCTTTATGATCACAACTGAGAAAATAATACAGATACCTTTTTTTGTTTTTGTTTTTATGATGAGCAAAGACTAATTTGGAAATTGACTCTTCCTACATTGGAAAAAATTCTTTCCTGAAATGCCCCACAAAAGGCAGTAAGGCAATATACGGGAAACAGTTTAAACAAGAATCAGCTCCTAGAGATGGGGAAAGACAAAGAGAAATGTATGCTTTGCTCCTAAGAGAAAGATCATAAGCTAGATGCTAAATTAATAGTTCCTAGTTTCTAACTGCTTCAAATCTGCTGTTGCTTTTCCTCACTGTTCTGAGAGTTTCATGAGAATGATAGGGATATTTGCCAGACACAGACTTCAGGAAGGATGTACCAGAAGTGCTCTGCAGGCAAGGCAAAGAACGCACATGGAAGATCCAGCAAAGGACACAAAGCCAATTTATAAGGAAAATATACCATGTGGAATAGCTATCAGATAAACCCTAGAAGTAAATCACATACTTTCCTACAAGTGGATGCAGAGAAAAAGGCAGTACTAGCCTTTTACAGACATCCCACAGGAAGTCCTGCATATCTCAGAACTAAGTTCAAAGGACTCTAGATGCTCTTCTCAGAAGGTAACCCATGCTATACCTGTCCTAGCACACTTGATCTTTGCAAACCAATCACATGCCCTCCTTGTAGACAGTGCCAGAACAGTTAAGTGGTTTGTTTTTTTTTTCCTTTTTTTTTTTTTTTCTGTGAAAGGGAAAAAAACCAAAGGAACATACAGCTTTTACTTACAAAGTTTTGGAGCAGTTTGGAGATTGGTTTCTGTTGCTTGTGCCTGAGATGCTGTGGTAGGCTCCAGGGCGGGTGGTGACAGCGAAGGTGCAGCAGAGGACAACAAGCCAACATCTAGGATGCGGTTATATAGAGAAGGCTGGAGGAATGGTTTGGAGGGTACGAGTGAGCTGTCACTTCGCACTGTCACTTCAGCCTTGCTCTTGGGGCTAGGTATGAGGAAGGGTGAGGCATACACCTCTGAAGGCACCCAGGCAGATAGAGCTGTAGGATCCACAGCGCTCTTTGGGTCTTGTCCTATCCTCCCAGGGTCAAGGTGGGTAGGAGAGTCATACTCAAAAATCTTGTCCACAAAGACCCACTTGAGGCCAGCAATGCAGAGGCAAAGGCTAAGCAGGCAAGCCAAGATAGGGGCGATGCAGATCTTTTCAGAGTTGAGGCAGCCCTTCAGTCGCTCTGCCTCCAGGCACGCGCAGCAGGCTGCGGCAAGGCCTGCTATCCCCTGGACACTTCTGTCCTCTCTTTGGGTCCCCGGCATGTTCTCCTCATCCGGGAGCCCGTTGAGGGACGCATCGGGGCTCAGTTGAGCTGAAGGGCTGGGGAAAGTGTCGGCAGCTACTTCAGACATGTTTAAGCATCAGCTCTCAAACAGCTCACCTCCAAAAGGCCTTAACTCTATCACAGTCCATTACTGTGAGACACAGACAAAAAGAGACGGTAGTAATAGTCACAGTGCTCTGCAAAAATCACAGAGTGGGAGTCAATAAAAGGTTGAAGCTCAGCAACATCATCCAAACTGTGAGAGGAGTAATGCACAGGAAAAATTAGATCCCCTGGTCCCTCTGCCCCCAAGCCCTCCGTCACTGTCTCTGCTTCTCTGAAGTGAGAATAGCTTTGCAATTATTGAGCTCCTGTTTGCTAGCCACTTTTAGAATTCCTTAAATGCCTCTCAAGCAATTCCAGCTCTTCTGCAGGAGGGAAGAAACATTCCCCCAAAAGCAAGCACAACAAAACAAAACAAGGGGAAAGAGGGTGATGAGATAAAGAAAACCACAAACACTGAACAAACTGACCGGATTAAGTAAACCAGTAGCCCAGAGCAAAAGGCAACACTCTCACCTTGAGCATCTGAGGCTGGTATCTGCTTAGACGAGGAAAACAATTGTCATGCGGCAGAAGGAGCAAAAGCAAAATCTCTAACAACAGCGGCAGCGGCAGAAGTGACAGTAGCAGCAGCATCCTGTCGTGTTACAGCAGCGGCTGAAAGAGGCTGAATCATTACAGAGCAGCAGGTGCTCGCTGTCTGAGCATCACTGCAAACAATATCATTACAGAGAGGTTTGAAAGGAAGAGCGATGCCAAGACGATGGTAACTCCCTTTATCTCCCCTCCCTCTTTGTCCTCCTTGAGCGCTCATTCACTTTCCTCCGTCCCCCCCCGCCCCGCTCCCCCAGCCCCCTCGCAGCCTGTTTCCCTGATGTACAGACTCGCTCCTTCCTCCCCTACCCCACCCCCCGCACTCTGCAGGGCTGCTCTGAGTGAAATCAGTACACCCAGCAACGCAGGACTGTCAGTGACTTCCTATTTTATCCAATTAGGAGGAATAAGGCCATCAAATCAAAGGGAGGGAGCGGACAGGAGTTGTGCACCCACCCGCTCCCTCTCTCCAGGCAAACCGTGGCCAGAGGCGGCGGCGGCCATCGATGGCAAAGTCCTCCGGCAAGGACCGGGTGTCGGTGGGAGCTCTTTGGGTTGGACTGGGCTCGCTCAGTCTGATATTCGATCTCTCCCAAGGGGAAGACCTCTTTCCAGAAGCAGTTTTTCCCTGCCTGACACCTAGAGATAGATTTTCTTTCCAAGCTCCTGAGTAAGTTTTATTTCCTAGGAATAGGGCTGGAATACATCTTAGATCAAGCAGAGGGAATAAAACACCCTAAGCCATTCCCACCTCTGGCAAATTTTCATTCAAGTTATTGCAAAGAGGTTTGCTTTTTTTTTTAGTTCCATTTTCCAACCTCCTTTCCAAACCCTTTTCCAAACCCAAAAACCTCAGACTTCACACTAAAGTCAATTCCTGAATATAGTTTTCAAGAGCTCACAGGTTGCTAGAATATATCCTCACTCACCTTAGACTAAAAAAAACAAAAAGAAAAGAATTAAAGTATTTTATTATTATTTATTAAAGGCTTACACTTTGTTTTTAAATTTGGCTGTCATTTCTCACCTTTACTAATACCCAGCACTACCGTTTCCACCAGCGCAGTATAATACAGGGGTAAATCAACAGTCCGGTTAACATAATGAAAGTAAGATCAGAATCAGATCTATTGCCAGTCTCTTTTGTCTCTCACAGAAAAATGCAACTGTGTAACAATAAAGATGTGTATGAAAAGCAAGGCAATTTCCAGTTCCTTGAACTTAATGAAAACATTTACATTGAAGATTTGCTGGTGAGAATCCCTGTTTCTCCATAGTATAAATGGCTGCAGGATTCATAAGGAAACAAAGAATCAAGTGCTACAAATTGCTCTGAACTAATTTTTGTTGGTATCTTAGTCAGGCACATGGAAGGTAAATTCCTTTGTAACAACGTATTTTTGGTAGTGTCAAAAGAGGCATCTGGCTCATACATATTCTCCCTCTGCCTCCAACTCCACTCCCACTTCACCCCCCCGCCTTCCATGGGAACATTAGTAACATTCGCATGAAAAAGATTTATCAAAATCTCAATGAATCCCATAGTGTTTTTACAGACAGTCATGTCAAGGACTAATTGATGGATGTCTGATCACAAAGCTTCCTGTGAGGCTGTGGTAGCCAACTGAAGTAATCACAATGCTACTACAATCAAGTGCTTGGAGCATTTACCTTAAAGCACAGCCAGTGATAACACTCTCTGAAAGAATGCAAAAAGATAAATCATCTTACAATCTAGCCTACATTACCATTGAAGTGTCTGGTCCTTAGGTTAATGATGTGATCAGTAACCTCAGACAGAATGAACAGCTTGCACTGCGTATTTACATACATGGCTTCTCTTTATTACAAAGCACATGTTCTCTTTAGCTGGTAATATCCTGCATCAGTGCAGCCTCTCTCGAGTATCTCAAAACCTATTTCAAACAGCAGTAACAACACAACGTCTGTAGAAATTGTAACAGCACAGTAGCATTGCCGTGACAGGTGTGGTGGTCTGTGGCTACAAGTAAGCATGGTTTCTAGAAAAAGGATGTACCTTTTATCTGACTAATTGATAAATCTGGGAAAAGCAGACATACTTTTGCACACACAAGTTGTTCCTCAGGTGTGAAGCTGACTCTTCAAAGTGGAGTGCAAGCTGAGACCCAGACAGATGAGATACTATAGCATCTGAGTGCTTGGCAGAATTTTTTAAAAATCTCTTTCCTTTTTTATCCATGTCTAATTTTTCAACCTTCCTATTTCCAGTAAAGAGACTTTCTCCTGCTGACACTTCTCTGAGCTCGTGTTTAATCCACTGTCCTGTACACATCTTTCCTGCACTGGTCTTCCTGGCAAACTGCCTGTGTTCAACCTCCAGTAATCTTTGCGACCCTCCATCCTATCTACACTTATCTGCTTTCCTTTAAGCCACGTTCCTGCTATGCTCACATCTCCCTGGTGCTGTGCTGAACAGAAACGCACGTGGAGATCTTGCACCTTCCTTACAAGGGCTGCCACGAAGTTAAACCAAACACGCAAAAGGCTGCACAGCTAGGCAGAGGGATGGCGTGCTACCGCACGGGGACACATTGAGGGGCTCCTCTGCATGTGCGGCATCGCCTCCTTTCTCACCTTGCTGCCGCAGGGGCCACCAGCTCGCATGGACCGGGAAAGGGCTCTTCCAAAGAGCTCCTGCCCCAGCCCGGCTGGCTAAACTGAGGCTGGACAGCATCTCTCCCTGCCTTTTTCTCCTGCACCGGCAGGCCCAGCCTGCCCGCAGCAGCTCCTCCCGGCAGGCAGGCAGGCAGGCGGGCGGGCACACCCGCACATCCCCCGCCGGCTCCGCGGCCGCAGCGTGCCCGTGGTCCCTGGCTCCCGGCCAGGCTGCAGTGCCCTCCTCCGCTGCGGGTCCCTTCCCCCGCCGCACCTCCAGCCCTGGCGCGCAGGCTGCCTGCCTCAGCACCACGCAGACGGCTCTGCCCAGACCTCCTCCCCCTCCTCCCCCTCCGCAGGGAAGCCTGCAGCGCTGCTTCAGCCCCCCAGCTCCGCAGGGGCCACGGGGTCTTGCGGCGAGGAGAGCGCGGCGGCACCCGGCACGCTACCCCCGCCTCCGGGGTGCCTGCGGCTCCCGCTATTCCCCGCCAAGAAGGGAGAAAGGAGGCGCTGAATCATCGGCCAGGCAGCTTCCCTGGCCCTGCTCCACAGGTGGCCAGGGCCAGAACACATCCTGCCTGCCATGCTGCAATTCTATACCTCACGGGACGGTTCCTCCCGGAACCTTTTGGACCAAAATGAAACCCTGTGCTCTTTACCGCGTCGGGGTGGGTACGGGAGCACATGAGTCAGCTCTAGAGGCTGCCGTAAAAGCTGATTGATGATTGTCTCTCACTTTGGTCTGAAGATACAAGCATAAACTGAAGGTACAGTTCGCTGACTTTGTGGGTCCTTTCTGTTCCCCTTGCCCCCAAAGCAATGCAGAAGTCCTTTATCCTGCAGCTGCAGGCCTGAGCTTTTTACATTTCTGCTGTGACATGCTAGCAGTGGCATGCTCTGCTCAAACATGGATTCTGCCCCGGCTGAAGGAGAGGAGTGGCCGCGAGGAGTCAGCAATTGGCTCATTGGAAGGGAGACCGCGGAAGAAATCAAGTGGGAGCATGACCTTGAGGTAACAAAGTTTTACTGGGGTAGCCCAGTGGTGGTAAACACGGAAGGACAAAAAAGAAAATTACTTGCCTGTTTGCAGTAAGGTTAGCTTCTTGTGCAAAGATTTATTTCTGATTCTCACATAGCTTGGGTCTCTTTGGCTTAGAGGAAAATGCAGATTGAATCTACACTAATGAAGCTAATCTATGACTGAGATTTGGACTCCTGCCAAATGACATGTTGAAACTAAGAGCCTTAGAAAACTGTAATTTTATTTCATGGAGTGTTTTTGCAAAGAATCAAGTGGGGTTTTTTTGAAAAGTTTCACTCCCAGAAGGCTCAAGGAAATAATGCAAAACCCAAACCAGCATTAACCTCCAGCCTGTGATGAGGAGGAACATGTTCTATCTGTCCACTAGTTTTATGGGTGCCAAAAGGAGGTAGACTTCATATTACCAAACTGCAGAGGACCATTCTCTCTGGCCAGCCACAAAGATGTGAATAGATATGTGGTTATGACTGACATCATCCTGCAAACTAGAGCACAAGTACCATTTAACTCAGCTGACCCTTCAGTCATACCATAGTGAGACCCAAACCTGCTGAAAGTTTTGGAAAGTAGGCGTGGTGAGTCATTCTCATGGAAGGCATTGGCTTTCCAATATCTATCTCCTTTAAATAAAGTCTTAATAGTCCACAAAAATATTTCATAAGAATTATCTACTTTCTTGCAACTGCTGGGACATTAGGAAATGAAAATATCTCTTCATAAGTGGTTATTCATGGCTCTGCTGGATGACAGCTTAAAAAAGAATACTCAGAGGACCATACATCAGTGCAGGACAAGTGATCTGCACCCCCTCCCCCAGACCACTGCTTTCCTTTAAGAACATGTTCATTCTTCAGTAAGAAGCAACCAGCAACATGCAGCACCAACTGCTCCATCATGTGTTTGCACCCCTTTTTCTACCATACACTTGAGAAATTAAAAGCATTGTAACCAAGGATTTAAGAAGAAGAAGAAAAAAGTGCATGTTCATTAAGATGAGATTGATGAGGAAGATAAAAGGATCGCTTTTTATTGATTGCACTTTCTTCAAATTAAATAAGTGCACTATATAAAAATGGAGAAGTGACCTAAAGCAAGCGATCAGGCCCAATGAGCAACATCATTGCCAGCAGTCATGGTGTGGGGAGAGAGGGCCATCACACGTGGTACAAAATGATTCATTTATTCATCCTTTCAGTGTTTCACCAATCTCCCTTCCAAAATCCATCTCCCTTGGACTGATGCCAGCACTCTTTGAGTCCTTCCAAAAGGCCTTACTAGGAACTCATCTCTCATCTCAAATGGCACAAGGAGAAAACTTTATTTTGCTTCTATACTGGTCCTGTCACTGGAACTCCAAATGTTAAAATGGGACAGGCTGTCACTTGCAAACAGACATCTTATTTTTCACCAGATGTAAAGCAAACACAATATAGATGATAGCGCTGTTTTTATGGTTCTGTCCATTTCCACCACCTTCTTCCCTTTATTTGTTTTATACCCTCTGCCCATTTGCAGCCATATGTGAGCGAGGAGATGAAACATCAAGCCTCTAAGAAAAGGCAAGACAAGATGAGCAATAAAAATACATATTTATTTTTAAAGCCATAGACATGAGGGTAAATATGTCAGTGTCACCAGAATCATTAGTGTGCTTTATTTGGTTGGTATAAAGGGTTGCTGTGGGAAGACCCCATGCCCTCAGACAACACAGAAGATGGGGACATGAAGAAACTATTCTAACCCTCTCTGTACCCTCAAGCCAAACCAACTACACTGGATGCTGGTGTGTCAGAAGCAGGTCCTCACACCAGTACATTTCTTGGAAATGTCTGAAGCACAGTATACAAACAACAATGCTTCTGAAAACATTTGGGAGAGCTCATGTTGCCTCTGTGGCAGCGTTTTCTGTATTGGCATCGCATATACACATTTACACCAAGCATTTACACTAGGAATATGTTTTCTGTAAGTCCAATAGCTGCGTCTTGCAGAAACAGTGATTTGAAAAAATCCGACACAACTACAATGGCTGTTTTGAGAAATGTATATACTTTAAATAGCTACAGCCAGTAATTGAAACTGAAAACTGCCATAAAATGGGCTGTTATTTCAGGGGAACCAAAAAGGTGCTCTGAATCTTTTCATCTTCAAGTGAAATGAAAGACACTGAGTTTCTTTCATCCTATTCTAAAGCAGAGCTAGTGGCACTACACGAGACATAGAAATAGGACATCAAACCATGAATGTCAGGGTTTTTCATCAATGGAACTGACTCATTTCCCCAGCCTCTGCTAAGTCACAAAACTGGGATGGGCCCCACCACTGTTCAGGTTAATAATTATTAGCTCTACCACGTGGTAAAGGAACATTTAAGAGATGCAAAGACATGTAATGCACTCAGCTAGGCTCTTCTGCCTGACAGCTGAAGCAGATGGACAAAGTCCATGTGAAATACAGATTTTTTTTTATTTGTTTGTTTGGGGGTTGTTTTTTTTTCCCAGGTCTGATACCCCCTTCACTCTGTCACTGGAGTCTCCAGCAAATCTGCTGGGGCGGTTGTGATTATTTATTTTCACAGTGTGGCAATAAGCCGCAGCAGCAGTGCAGTCACAGGGCTCAGGCTTGGTTATTCACTCCCACCTACCTTAGTGCTCAAATGCATCTGCACTCCTGAATCTGAACCACTTTATTCAGACAGAAGAAATTCCTCATGGGGCAATACTGCTACTTTGCACAAGCTCAGCTATGCAGGATTTTGTCCTGTCAACTTTTGTATTCACAGTGCTCTGCTGGCAGTGTCACTGGACAACGATAATTTGAGTCAAGGTCCTGAAAACCCTGAATCAAGGGATTATCCCTCCCTCACTGACACCCGGTTAATAAAATACTTAAACAAGTGGTGAAATGCCTTCCTGATTAGAGATGGGCCACATCATATATCTAAGTGCCTTTTTGAATCAGAGCCTAATTCAGGAACTGAGAAGGCATTTTGGAGCATAGCACAGTGGTTTCATGATAAACAGTTTGGGCAGCAATATCATCCCTTTCCCTGTCCTTTCTTTCTGTTCCTTCTGTCACTTGAACTAGTGCAGTAACATTGTTCAGCCCTAATTCCCATACTGGTCCTGTAAAAAACCATATATCTAGGTTGGAAGAAAGAGAATAGGCCTGAAGTCCCTTGACCTTGTCTTCTCACAAAAGACTTTACATAGTGAAACCATGACCCAAAGCCCTTCCTGAATCTGGGCTTAATTTAGGCAGAGGCTTGTAGAAAATCCCAAAAGGATCCCCATTACTCTGAAAAATCTTGACTCTACTTACTGCACTTTTTGGGGTTTTTTGGGTGTAAATAGAATTATTTTTGTACCTGCATGTATTCTCAACAGCTGCTGTTTAAACCTTAAGGCATAATACTTTACTTCACTTTTTAATATTCTAACCACATGTGGAGTTTTTCGTAGAGTAACTCTTTACTGTGTGTGTTCAATAGTTTTGCTGTTAGACAAGCAAAAAGAAAGAAGTCAAAGGCATGGAGCAGCCCACTGCATGGAGGAATTTCTGTATCATTAAATAAACTTTATTAATGACAGGACATTGGCATATTTGTGGCTTGGACTTCTAAAGTACATCTTACAGTACAGTTATACTTTCAGAATCTGCAAATTTCAGAACTTTGCTTGCAGAAAATACTATGATTTCACCTCAAGAGCTGGTTTGCTTAGCAGCTTTCTACAAATACCTCTAAATAATGAAGTTAATCCACCTTATCCTAAACTGAGATATTAATTCAATTACATTTCTTAGTTCAGCTCTGGTCATGTCCATATGTTGCCTGATTATGCTCAAGTTAGCAGAAGTGAGATGTTCACTGTTTGAAACAGATAAGCAACACAATATTTTTAAGTACCAAAACTGAACAATAACAAAAGCAACAGCTCTCATCATGCCTCAGAATCCTAGTACCTAGTACCATTTAATATTTAATGTTTAATATTCTTTCTTAGTGCATTCAGAAGGCCATAGAAGGCATGAATCACTCCTTTGGCATTGGCTGGAAAACTGTCAGTTTCCAGCAAATTAAGAAGAATTCAAGTAAGTATGACAAAGGAGATTTTATGTCTAGTAATGAGTTTTGAGTAGTCTAATCGAATATGCTTGTATTACGTAGCTATGTTTTAAATGCAAAGCCTAGCCTGTCACATCTTTCTCACTCCTGCACCCAGGCTCTTTTTTGTGCTCTGTATAGTCTAGGAGACAAGCAAAACTCTCCTTTTCCAGAAATCAATTGATGAAGGTAGTTAACTTTTCTCACATACAGGACATCAATGTTTGTGCATCAGGCTGAGTCTTGTCAAGAGCAAGAGAGGAAAATGGCAAAGAGGAAACTCTGAAACCTTAAAGAAATGTATCTGCTGTACTTTCATTTCCCTGATGCAGTTTAAAGCTACAGAGCCAACTCTGTGCTGCTCCAGACACTGAGCAGACCCTTACACCAGGGTAAAACAGATTTATTATAACTTGTTGGTATTTAACATATGGGCATACAACAGGCTACTGGATAATACAACATATGGGCAATACAGGCTACTGGATAATACAAGTCCTGTAATGCAGCTTTGGAAACATCCCCTTCTGCAAGACATTGAATAACCTAGAATGAAGCATCAGAGGCAGTGACAGAGCTGATACATATGCATCAGAATGAGTTTATTATTACCATTTCATTTTAAGGATTCATTATTCCTGCAGCATTTCCTGCATTCACACTGTGGGTCATGTCCACTGGGGTGCATTATGTGTGCCTGTGTTTCACCACAGAGGCTGCAGAATGGCAGCGAGACTACAAAAAAAGAATGGAGAGCCCAGCCTGTCTTTTCCCTTCTTCTTGAGGGTGTCTAAGGAATAAATACATTTACTCTGAAAGATTATTTGAAAAGGTGGTCCAGAGAGGCAGGGTTAAGGTCACCTTGTATTCTGTGTTCTCAGCCAAGCTCTTTCAAATTAGCATCCAGAGAGAAAGTCAAATAAAACAGAGCTGTCATCACGTACACCACTGTAGGTATGCTATGCCTGTGGTGGAAATGGTGGCTGCAAAGTGGAGAAGGAAAGCCTACAGGGCTGCAAGAAAAAGAAAAAGGCACTTTGTGTCTTTGGTTTGTTTGCACATAGATGAGATGAATATTGTCCCTAAATCCCTTTCTGATCAGGGCCACAGTTTGAACCCAGAACTTAATAAAACTCTATCATTCCTTCAGAAATTTGCTTCTGCAAAGACAGGGTAAATTATCTTGCCAATTTGAGCAAGATTGCAGCCTACTTAGCCACAGCAATGAGGATCTGATACATGCTTTCACTTGAGAGATGCTTTGCTCTTGCTAAAACTCTGCGTACTGCTTAACTGTTGCTTAACCCCAATTAAATTAAAAGCTGCCAAAGGGCAAAAAAACCTCCCAGTGTTTCTAATTTCACACTAAATCCTTTGTCCTTCCTTCAGGGTTTCCAACAAAGGAATGACATTTTAACAACTTTGCACACGCTAGAGGAGAAAACAAGGATGTGACTAAAATAGATTCCATTCTAAAGGCACCAGCTCCACAGGGCAAAGACCAAGCTCCCAAGGATGGACCAGGCTGACACCCATTCATGGGCATAACATTTCTACTTATTCCAGTAGCCTTCAGCTCAGCTAAGAAAGGAAAAGGCGGGGTGTCTTGAATTTTGGACTTCTTTTGCTGTGAAGAGCAGAGATCATGCTCCTGCTTCACTGATCAATTTGAAATGATTCTCTGGAGGCCTTGTTAATAACACTTGAAAATTATGTGAAATTTGGTATATTGCATTCCTTCCCTTCGTCAGGCATCAGTTCACAGTGTCATCAGGAAAGCAGCCCTGTGCAGCTGCATGGAGTTTGCTCCTTGAGACTGCCTTGAAGAATACAATATGACTAAAATTTAACCAAGTGAACTGAAAAAAATTGGAACATTTTGGCCTGCATTGCTGAGTATGTGCTAGTAACACTACGCAGTGCAGGTGTGAGCAGACAATACACTTCCCTTTCTAAACTAGCCTGCTTAAGAAGTGCTAATATTATCCCAACAGTGACTATTAGGGTTAGACATGGACTAATTAAAAACCTATGCAGCTGGGGTCTTGTCAGCAGTAATAATTACTTGTATCTGTTTCCACCACCTTCCACGCCCTAACTCCATCTTCTTTCCTCCTCTAACAAAACAAGAAAAAGTAATCTCTGTGCATGTATGTAATTACAGGAAGCATTATGCATTATTAATGTGACTGCAGCAGACAGAAAGTTCAGGTTTACTGCTTACCAGTGTAGAGGTAAGTTGTAGCTACTGGCAATAGTCAGCTTGCCCGTGCATTAGATAATGAGAGAGTTTCCAAGAGTACCAACTTAAGTGGCTAAATAATACCAGCTATTTGGAAAAGCACAGAAACTGGAAGAAATGATGCGTCTGAATCTACCATTGAGATGGACAACAATGGCCAACCTGTAAGAATTATTCCAGGAACAATTAACTTGCAACAATAAGGTTGTGCATTTTCTTTGATCCATGAATGTGATTATGTTCAAAAGCGATTACACAAGCTGGAAGTCTCCAGAGGCCAGGCAGAAAGGAAACAGGTACAGATAGTACCATGAGACGAAGCACCCCAAATAAGGAGGTTTACCAAGCCTTTTTCCTACCAAAACAACAGGGTTCACAGTGAGCTGGAAAAAGTATGCATATATATCCTGTGATTTCAAGGAATATTAAGACAGGTCAGGCCAGAATTGCTCATTTCCTGGTACACCAAACAATGACCTATGATTACAGACATGTATCTGTCAAACTGATACCTGTACATTAATGCTGAAGAAGTGCCTTTCAGACTTCATTTTCTTTTATTCTGTACAACGTATTATGCTGCACAGAATATGGATACAGAGCCAGAACTCCTGAAATGAAGGCTGAGAACAGCAGAAACATACTGCGTGACTTGAACAAGTAATAAAGTTATGGATTAGATACATGGATTAAAGTCACAGACACTAATTCAGACCTGCTTCCCCAGCAGGATGCCTTTGTGCAGTTTCAACCTGAGTAACAATTTCTTTTTTCCCCTCCTCAAGGGGTTCCTTTTTTCATACAAAATTTGTTACTGCTCTAGATAAAGTACCTAAAAATGTAAAGATTGTAAAAAGCAGCAAGGAGCTGTCCTAAAGCTGAAGCTTCTCCCACAGAATGCTGACGTATCTCACAGATTTCAGGGATCTGCCAAAAAACCACAACTAGACTCCCTTCCCAATAGGTCAGAGGGGAGGACCCCGGTTTGCATCCAGAACCAAAGGGCTAGCTAGCATGAAATTTGACACACACACAATGTTAAAGCTTTGTTATTCCAGATCACTCGCATGTTACTGAACAAGTGTTGCAAAGGATTGTCGCAACACCTACCATTTGCATTGTGGTCCTTCACTTCACCCTGCTGTCTGCCAGAGCCTCCCTAGTGACTTTGTGGCAAATATTTATTCTTCCCACAATGGGAAAAGTTGGGCACAATGGAGATTAGGGTACAAAATACTGCAGTCCTGCCTTTGTAGATGACTTTTTCTGGTTTGAGTGGCAACAGTTAACTATAACCTTTTCAGCTACTCACGGCCATTGACTATTTCTGTACTGAAGACAGGCTTTTTAATACCACTGTGGGGAACTGTGCTCAGATGACGGAGAAATCCTTTGGTAATTATTTGGGTTAATCCTATTAGGAAAGAAAGGCTTTCAATTGCTAAAGCAACAAAAAAACCTTTCTGAGAAGGAGCCCACCACTTCAAATAAAATCAACATGCCCGTCCAGTCCAGGATAGCCTGATTATTATTGTATGTAAGAAAAGTTGTGTTAACTGAAATGAAAAAATATTTAGCATTTTAAGAATTTTATTTAAAATTATAAAAATGCATTTGAAATGCCTACAAATTCAAAAGACACCACTCTGCTTCCCTGCATGTATTTTACTTGCACTTTACTAGTCCACAACTCTGCTTGATTATTTTACAAGTAAGAGTAAGACTTCTACAGAATGGCATAATTTTATAAGGATTTTGCTTAGGCTCCAGATTTATGCTACAGGAGAGGATACATTTTATGTTCCCAAAATTTTCTGTTATTTTAATGCTGTGGTAGCATGACAGTGGTAGAGTTAACTCTTTCATGTGCTCATCAGAAATTCAGCTAGAGTGTTTAAAATGACAGTAACTTGATTTATTGAGCAATAAGAGGAATTATTCTTCTATGGCCACCAGCCAAACAAGCAATCTTTTAATAAGACATGTGCAGTCACTGCATTTCCTTTATGAGGGAGGAAAAGAAAAAAGAAGCCAGTTAAAAAAAAAAAAAATTGTACTCAGGCACTTAAAACGGACCTAACTTGGTATACAGGCACATCCAACCATGCGGCCTTGGGCATTTTCATATGCCTTCTCACACTTGCATCTGTACGTGTCTCTCGTCCATTCCTTACCCTAGAGGGTTCTGGATGAACCAGGATGCTGCTCAGATCCTTTTACCATGACAGACTTCACCCCAAGGTGTTAGTAGAAGCTTTTGGTTTTATTTTAAAATAGCCTGACATGGCTACCCTTTTCTCTCCCTTGGGAGCTTTCTTTCTCTCCTGAGAGCACAGTTTCAACACCGGCTGTTTTAGGAAGAACTTCCAAGTTCCTCTTGCTGAAGGAAGTCTCCAACTTTGCAGGAAATAATGATACATTCTTTACATCAGAGAGGTGAATGTCACTGAAGGACTTTTTAAAGACTTCATGAACAGAGAAGAGATGTGGTGAACACTGTCACAGAAAAACAGTAGGTACATTTAGATGATTGTAGTTTAATGCTTCCTTTTCTTTTCCCTTCTCCTTAAAACTTTGAGGAAGTGCCTCAAAGGCAGGATCTAGGAGATGGACAGACATGGAGACAACTTCCCATGCTTCATCTTAGACATCTACAGCATGCTGGCTGTCTGCCTGCCCGACTTCCCACTCAGCACATGATCAGGGAACAACCTTTGGTAATTGTTTGGACTAATCCTCGTAAGAAATAATTTCAGTTTTGAGGCATCTAAAGTCTTTCTGGGCATTCACTGGGGTTTCTGCACATGCATTTCAGAATTCATGGGTTGGTCCCTCAGGAGCCAACAGTTAGTCTGGGATTCTCAGCCTGTAACCACATTCATACTAGTCCTAAGGCATGTGCTTAAGGCTGCTCAGGAAATTTTTCCTCTAACCATTGTTTTTTAACATCCAGTTGCTAGACAGTCTTTTTTGAGCAGAAGAATGTGTCCTTGTGACTGTTGTCCCTGTGATACATTTTTGCATTTGCAGATGTACAACCTCCCTCAAGTTAGAAAAAATCTAAGCAGGATTGTGTATCTGTTAAAGACTCTGGGAAAGAAAAACTGATGCCTGACCAGCAACACCAGTTGTGTTTACCCTGAGCATGAATGTGAAAATGTAGGAGAAAGAGGCAGATGCTTTGTGGGACCTCTCTCCATTTATTTAGCAAATATACAAGTAACTGCAAGACTTCTTTACAGCCTTTCACATTATGAAAACACAGCAAAATATTTTTGTAAGTGAAGGGAAATATTTTCAAAAGCGGTGAGAGAATGTGAGAATATCTGTTAAAAGCTACGGTCATCTCAGAAGTACATTGCTGCTGTCAGTAATTAATGCATGAGTTATAAAACTGAAGTGACTAATTTTGAGCCTGTCTTCTTTTGTAGAGCTGTGTTTCTAGCTGAGATCAAACATTATTTAGTGAATTGATCCCTTTCCCCTTCCCCACAAACATTCCTATTTAAACATCTACATTTTCTCATAGTTACATTATATATTGTGTCTGAAATTGACATGATCATGGAAATTCCCAAAGGAATCTGGAGCACGGCTTATGTTGCTCTTGCTGCACAGGAAATGCAACCATTCTTACTCATCCTTCCTCTATAATGAAGAGTCAGATTCATTGTCTTGCTGTGCTGAGGAGGAAATTGCTGCATAATCTCCTTTCACAGCTAGACAATCCCCTCTTTCCAAAGCAGGCTAAGCATGCAAATTCTCCAGACATATTTGATGAATTTCTAATCACAGTGGGTGAAACGACAGGGCAAAGGCGAGTGTCAGTGACAGAAGCCTTGTGCTACTTCCCTGCTGAAGACATTGTTTTCCTTGTATATTCACCCACATATTAATTGTGGGTGATACATATTAATTGTATCTTCTCTGTGACAAATAAACCATGATCAGGTCAAGCTGTGGCCAGTCTTAAGATCAGTTAGAAGTCTTGAAAAGACTGACACATTAATATTTCTCAGCACTTTACATGGACGGCAAAATAAGACCCCCAAGGTCTCCCAGTTTATGATCTTACATCAACAGGGTGGTGAAGGGAGTGCTTTCAGACAGTCAAGATGTTCCCCTCCATCTCTTGAGCTAAGAGGAGAACCTTTGTGGACTGTGAGGAGCAGGCCAAATTATCCTCTACCAGTCAGGTGTTTTTGCAGTCCTCTGCAATTAGATTTTCCTGTATGGGGAACAGACACATTTCTTGTTTCCACGTGGGAATAGAAAAGAAAAAAGTATCTGTCATGGAGAAGCACCTGTTTGCTTAGGCCCCATTCAGGTGAGTTCTTAGGGAAATTTTGAGAAAAGATTTGATAGTTGCATGGAAAATAGGAACATTCCTGCACTAACAAAACCAGATGCTTCTTATGCATTAGTAAACCTCATGCTGTAGCATGTATGTCAATAGTTAAGCACAGGAGGGCAAGGATGACATTTTCTAGGTAATGAAACAAGTCCATGGTTTTCCATGAGGACTGTTTTTGTACCTTTCTCTCCCTTTTTGGCATTGCCCACACATAGTGGACTATAACCAGTAAAGTACAGACATATAAACTGGAGAGACCAAACAAGGTTACAGAAAATAATACAAACAAGATTACAGAAGAGACAAGACTCTCCATAAATAAAACCAGAGAAAAATAGAAAGGTTGAGTTCTGTCTCATGGTCACAGAGTAGGAGAAAACTCATTTAGCAGAGGCATCATCTTTTTGTTGTGTCTTTCCCCCACAAGTCCCTGAGGCAGCAATTGCTGCCTGTGCCTGAGACAAGAACACAGGGCTTGGTGGGCACAGGGGCTGGCCAGCCTGAGTGCTGATGCATGTCTCTGGCTGTTCTGCTTCCCCACTGCCTGTGAGCATGGGTTGGCAGCAGAAATTCTGCCCAGCGTCAAATGCTGCTTTCCAGAACAGGTCAGCTACCCTTTCTTTCTGTGGCCAGGTAGAGGAGGTAGAGCGCCATGACTGCTTCACATGCGGTCAGTCCGACTGGCTGACAGCTGGGACTTTTGTTGAAGATATTTCAGTTTCGGCAGGTGGCATTGTGTGCAAAGATTGTGCTCAAAATTATTTGTAACAACTATTTTCTGCAGAGCTACTGGGGGTCGAGACATGATCATGACTAGGACTGAGTAAGAAACAGTCCTCAAAGATCAGAAAAGCATGAAGAGCTCTTTAAAAACTCACAGGACCGTTATTAGTCAGTGTTTCTCACAAATGCTGAAATGTACTTTGTCACACTGACAATTTCTTGAGATAATAAAAGGGGAGATGCCAAGAATATGGCAGAGTCTAAGAAGTGAGTGATGAGATCTAGTTGAGACAGAGGCTAAGCAGAAATGCCAGCTCATACTACCAGGCTTTCCTCTCCTTTCTGCTTGGATTATCTTTTCCTGTGCTCCACTCCCCCTTCAGTACTAGGATACAGCAGATGAACTCTAGAGCAGCAGGTCTAAACAAGTGATAACCAGTTCTCTGCTTGCCTCCCATTTCAGAGTTAGCTCATACCCATTTTGTCTTAAAGGGCTTTTTAAAGAATTCTTTTCTTCCTTAAGGAATTCTCACAATTTTCAGCAATCCTGTGTGAATCATCAGCATTTGTTAACGTGTTTCTACTAGAGCTACTCGTGCCACATTGTGTTCTGAAAATTAGATAACAGTAAAAATATTTGACTCTCTTTTTTTTTTTCTCCATCCAGAGAAAATTCTTCATCCACTACTTCATACCTGATGTTCTTGGGTAATTGTGAATGCCAATCTCATATTTTACAAGATATTTACAGATAATAAAAGCTATTCCTCAAGATGAAACAACATCCACATGAACAGATTCTTATCAAATTAAAAGGAAAGATCCCCTCCCCTGTACACAGCCTTCCTAAATGACCATCTGCTAATAGTGCCCATGTGTGTATGAAATTCATTTGCACATTTAAATTGAAAAGCTCCATTTGCTCAGCCTGCCTATAACTGTGCTCTCTTGCTGGGTTGAATATTAGGTCTCTGCATATTAGGTATGCATATTATCCAGTGAACATAAATTGCAAATGCAGTCCACATCCAATTATCTAGAGTTTTACTGCATATTTTCTACGTATAACTCAAGCATTAAGTACAACAGTACATCAGCTCTCCAGGTGTCCATTTGGCTGGAAGAATTAGTAGGGTGCTGGCATTTAACTCTTGACCTTGAAAGTATCATTCAGTCATGATGTTGCTGCCAACATGAGAGGTCACTTACACACTCGATGCAGGATACAGACATTGGGAGTAAGACACCGAGAATCCTCTCCATCTGATAGAAACATGCAATTGGACAGGTTAAGGTAAACAGTCCCTAACCCATCTCTAATTTCCTCCTGCCTGCCTCCAGGAAGGAATTTCACCAGTGCAAGGATCAAATGCACTGGCTGATCACACATGGAGAGGATTTCAGACTTCTGTTACCTCCCATGATGCTTGGGATTGATCTGCCACTCTTAGTGATCACAGCTACACTGGCACGACTACCAGTCCACCAAAAAAGATACAGAATCTGTGTTCGCAGCATTCCTTCCCTGGATCTGTCTTAACCTGCTCCCTCCAAAGTGAGAAATATTTAAACGAGTTACAAGGATGTACTCTGCAGATGCAGCTTGCCTGGTAGCCAAGAACAGCATCTGATTCAGAGCTCATTACACCAGGGATCTGAAGCACCAGTTCTTCATCAAGACAGATCGACATGCATTTGAATGAGCTGCATCACTGCTCAAGGCAACTCTTCATCTTTCCTGCAAGATTAGTGTTCAAGATTCTTCTGGCCTCTCACAGTCTCTGAGACAACTGTTATCCTACTGTCTGTCAAGTATTAGTTGCCACTGTGTCAGCTAATGGGTTTTGTGTAGATCATTAAAATATTCAAGAAGTATGCATAGCCTGCAGCTTGTTTTAAGCCAAATATTTCCCCAGTGGGAAATGGAAAGAAAAAGCCATTCCAGGGAAATAATAAAAGTCATACTAACAGTATAAAAAGTACAGTGCAAGATTAGACTCCAATCCTATTTCACTGTGTGCCCTGTGGAATCACTCCATGTTTGTATTGTTTTAAATAACATAAAATATTAAGGAATGCAAAACAATCAATGCAAGTTTTGGACTTTCTTAGAATGGAAAAAGGCTGGGGGGGTGGCATTTAATCAGGTGAAAGCACCAGACATTTAAACCTACTGTTCGTTCAGAACAATAACTAAACTGTTGAACCAATGCCCCATGGCACTGGAAGCTAGTGTTTGAAAGCTTACAACGGAATTTTAGCCACAACTGAAAGAACATTCTCAGTTACTCAGTTACTATATATAAAAACACAGACATTTCAAACAAATAAAAGCATCACATGTGGTTAGCTCACTTCTAATTTGAGAAGACTAGAAAAAGCTTTCTGCCACAAAGTTTGTGCCACAACTGGCACCAGTAGATCAAATGAGTTGCTTTCTCAATGCAGGTAGCTGTGGCTTTCACACCTGGCTATCTGCCTACTGAAAAACACCCTAATATTTCTTCCCTCGAGTATGGCTTATCCTTTTCTTTTAGAAACCAACCATCGCAGTAATATTCCTTACCAAAACTGCTGACATTTTGGAAAGCTCATCTAAATACCTGTCAAGACACTTGACTGTGTTATTAAGAATCATATTTTGGATCATTGTGAATATTACCAGAAAGATATCAGTAACATAGCTCAGATTCCACTTTATAAACCTCAGAAAAATAATGACTATATTAAATTCTGAACAGCTATTACCACCCCATGAATAAATGGTAAACTTTTAGACAACCTCAGTGGCAGATGGTATTTGTAAAAGCTTTAGGCTGCAAAGCTGTGTCCAGTCAAATCCTTCCTTACTCATCATAAATTCTGAATATTTACAGCTCTGGAGCAAGGAGCTTTTCTGTGTTGAATGAACGAAACAGAAACAAATGGACAAACAAAAGAGCCAAATGCTCAGGGTTGGGAAAATAGTTGTCTCCTCTGTTGGCTTGGTCTGTAGTCCAGCAGGTGTTATCTCACATATGTGTTCAAGAGCAGCGACCATGGTTGCTGAAGTTGAGAAGGCTGGGATGTAATGCCAGTTGCTTTTTGCCCCACAAGTACACAGTTATGAGGAAGGGTGGGGTGGGATAGGCAGCCTGATTGCTCAAATGTTCCAACACTGTTCAGTTGTAAAGGGGACAGACCATGCTCCCAGTCCAAGGGTGAGCATGGCTAGGCTACATCTACATCACATACCACCTCACTGTGGCTCTGTCCTTCATTAAAAATAATTTACATGTGTCTTCTTCCAGTTCTCAGTGCCTAAATTGTGGAAAGGGTGAGTCTCAGCCCATCCAAGTGGTGTTTTCATGGCATTACTATAGCTTTATGATTAATTCCCTCTGGCACTGTTAAAGGTACCTGGGAGTCTTTGGGGGGTTGCAGTTTCTGTTGGCACGATATGGGAGAACTGCTCAGAGTGAAGGGAGCTGGGCTGGGAGGATGGTAACCATACTGCCTCCTGGTAAAGGTCTCAGTGCACTTAATCCTTGTACTGTACTAAATCCTTATATTGTACTTAGATGTCTTGAAAATCAGTACCCAGCATGGCCCGAAATGACACAAGAAAGCATGTTAATGCTGAAATGGGCAAACGCTGCTCTAGCACGCCATCTCGCTCCTCAGCCTCACTGCACACAGCACCCTAGGTTTAGCCTTTTTGATCATCATAATTTAGAAATGCCCCATGCTATTTTAGCTTGCAACAGAATTGATAAAATTTGGAAACTGGAAGGCTGAGAAAAAGTTTCCTCTCTTGTAAAAAGCAGATTCCTGTAGAAGGGAAAATTTGGAATTACTTTACCAAAGGATCTCAGACAGCTGGATACTGTGATTAATATAAACTACCAGTCAGGCCTATGAACTCTGTATATCCATAATGAAGTTGAAATGACTAGAATGAAGAGTGGGCAGTCAGGAAAAGAAAATCTTATGAGGAAATGCAAGAGCCTTTATATACATATATAGTCACTGAAAGAAACAGTTGCTCCAGGGCATAGCTTTCTTTTCAAAAAACAGAGTGGGTGTTTTGTGATATTTGCCAGCTGCAGCAGATGCAACTCAATGTTACTGACTAGCTGGCTAGTGGTAAATATTTAGGAAGATGCAAACCTAGAAGGAAGATCACACTGTAAAACGTTGCTCTTTAATTGCTGCAATGACTACAGTGATTCCTTCTCCTTGCTGTACAGAGGGAGAATGTCAAGAACAGCAGAAACCATTAAGAACCTCCGGGAACATTTTGATAATGAAAGTCACAGGAGATACAACTTTCCCATTTTGCATCCAATTAGAAGAGGTTACCAAAAGGCAATTTAGAAGAGATGTGGACATGAAGGATAGGATAATAATTTCTTCCCGCGGGTTTAGCTTGGCTCCCACTGCACTATTACAATACTGCTAGGATAGGACTGTGAAAGAAGACTATTGTTTTAATTTACCTGATAGAAACTGCTATAGTCTACATTGAGTCTCAGCCATAGAGTGCCACTGTGTTTGTGAAGAAGCTAATGAGGGGACAAAGTGATGGTTTTCAAAGCCATGCATCTACGGAAAAGTTCACATTTATGTGGTCAGTACTCTGCCTATAGCTTTTGAAATACCATTTCTGTGATGCAACTTACATTTTTTAAAAGTAAATAGTGATTTATCAAGGGGTTATTCTCAAGTAAATGGAAACACTCAAAGCCATACACTTTGCAAGTTATTCTGAAAAGTAACAGCTTACTTTTCTGTTCATCTTTTATCTACTGCGGTGTTATTCTTTGTTCCCTCTCCCTAGACAACATCATCTGTCTCTGTGGTTGACCAGAACTGTCCAAATTTTAAGCTCATCATGAAAACAAAGCAATGGATCCAGGCTCTTGACTCCTTTATATTTCATTAAATTTGTGTTTCTGTTTCATCACGGACCTCCACTGCCAGACCACCCTTCATGGACCAGGGCCCTGCTATGCCACAGGGTGTCTGTTCACAGCGGATGCAGCCTAAGATCCCCCCTGGAAGAACGTGGACTAGAAAGCCCAGAACATACCATCCAAGAAAGCCTGCTCTGTGTGCCTCCCTGTCAAGGAACCCAGCAAACCTTTGGGCATGATAGAGTAACTCAGATTTGGTAACTTAAATTCCCTTTGGGATTCTTCTCTCTGTTGGACCTTTTCCCTCCAAAGCTGAAGCAAGAGAAACTCTACCTCTAAAAACAAGAAAGTGAGCTGTCATCCTGTCTTTCTAAGGACAGAAGGGTCTCCTGAAGAGTGCAAAGGAACGTGCATTGCTAGTCTCTCCTGGGGTTAACACATGAGAGTGCCTCAGGGTAAACTCTCTTTGGGGGCAACACATGGAAGATAAGGACATGGATAGAATATCTGGGCTATAGGGGTAAGCTGGGAACTGCCTACTGTATTAAAATACAAAAATTATTGTGTACCTATGCACATGCTCATAATTTTCATTGGTTGAGAGTATCCTTTTTTCATACTTGTTCTGAGCTCTTTGTCTCCTTCATGCCTTCCTACAAAGCACTGAAAGTCTTGATTTTAACATGGATAATGACATGAAAGAGATGCATGTTTCTGTCAAGGTTACGTACTCCATTTTGTTCATAGATCTCTGCCCTGCTGGCATGACTGCCTGTCATGTACCTTTACTCACTAACAACTATCCTGATGCCTCAGAAGAGGGAAGATTTTGAGAAGGCTGATCCAGTACCACAAAGTATGCTCACAGTTGCTACCCAGAAAGAGTAAAACCAGGAGGAACAGGAGTCCTTGAGAACCTGTTTTTGTCACAGTGACAATTCCAGGGACTTCCTTGGAAGACACAGTGACCAAACAACCACAGTCAAAGCACCAACACATCCCTGTGCTACAAGCTCATGTCCTCCAGTATAGCATAGGCTATGCTGGTACATGAGAAAGATGCTTATTTTGGTCTCAGGTGGGCAGATAGTGTGATGCGTCATTTCAGCAAAGTATGAAGAAGAAGTCAGAAAGACACAAAATAATGCTCTCTTAGGAAAGAATTTGCCATGATTTGACCTTGTGGGAAGAACTTCAGAGAAACCAGGCCATATGAGCAGACTGTTGAAGACAAATTCCCATATGACTTGCAGGGTCTCAGAAGCAGAAGTCCAGACATACCCAGGGTTCTTGAGGAAAGCTAGGGGAGCCCACACTTTCCAGCTGAGGCATCAATTGACAATGTGACTTTTGGACAGCTACCTTGGTGTGAGAGACTCCCCCACTCCATCCCTAAGGACACACACAGTCTTTAAAAATCCTTTTGCTGAAAGATGGCAGGAGCTTCTGGAGTTAGAACCTTGGAGAAGACATGATCCTGAACATGTTGAAGGCAATGGAAGGTAATCTTGGGAAATTCCTTCAGAAATACTATGACTAACAGAAATCTGTGAAGTAGATTTTGTGACTTGCATTTCACCAGAGTAGACTGCCACACATTTGATAACCCTTTCTGTGGTGTAATTCATGACCTCAGGAAAGCACATCTTGAAATAAACAGACACAAACCATTGCCTTCACACTTGCATGTATATACTTTATAAACCAATGTACGTATGTATATTTATACATTAACCACAATTGCCTCATTATATACAAACACTGAGGCAAGTGCCAGTCTTACAGATTTATTCTCACATGCACAAATATACAGCTAGCTAAAACCAATGTCCCTAAAACCCTTCCACTCTGGCAGCTGTTTTTAAGCCATACAAACTGTTGCATTTACTCCTTTGTGACTGTCATGTCAGCTGCTTCCACTTATAGCACTGCTTACACCCATCATTGCCTTTTATCTCCCTGACCTCCTTGAAGGAAAAAAAAGAGGACAAACCCCAGCATGGAAGAGAATTGACTTGACACTAGTGGTGTTGTCTCTGAAGTCTGACAGGTATGAATTTCCCAGTGGAGCGGCCTAGCCCAGCTGAGGTTCCCAGTGACAACCCAAGCTCTCCTTCAGAGCGAGACTGGGGAACCAAGAATGCAACTACAGAAAACCCTGCAAGATTAAGTGGTTTGGAAGAAGGCATTTAATGTCACACCATCTTTAGACTGGGAGTCATACAAGAGATTGAAAGCTGTGTATCTGGGAGATGTTACCTATTTCCATGAGTTTGCCTTATCTGTGAAATATAACCACAGGAAACACAGTTTGTCATGCCAGATGAAATCATAAAGGTACTGAAATTACCACTGCATTTCCCACTGTCATTGGTGCCCACCATGGAGAATGAAACTAGAACATACTGCACACTGTGGTAGGTTTTAACAAAGGATTGACACGTGTTCACCACTGCTCTTTCATTTGGCTTTCATGAACTAGGATGTTTAAACTCATTTTACATTAAACAAGAACTAGTTATCTGACCCTGCCTTTACTCTCTCACTGTGCCCTTAGAACAAAGCAAAGTATTCTCTCCAGAGGCCATTATTCAGAGAAATAAACCCACTGAAATGGTAAAGCAAAATACATGAGGTGGTATAGTGTTTTCCTTTGACCCACAGTCCCACCAGGGCATCAAGTGTATGGCTTTCCTGGAGAAGTAGCCTTTCAATCCATGGCAGAGATGAATTAAATGCTGATAGCTGAAGATGTTGGACTAATTTTTTGTAAGAGCAAGAGTTGGGAGTGCTGCTGTGCTAGCATAACTGCAACCTGAGTAATTGCCTTCAACATCTGAATTCCTTCAGCTTTATGAATTGGTTACAATATTCTCCTGTTCCCATCCTTCCCCAAGTGACTTTACACAGTTATTTACTATCTCATTAAAAAATTCTGCTTTTTCACCCCAAAATAGCTGCATTTCAGAAGTTTCTGAGGTGCAACCAGTGTATTTAAATTTTATGACAAAACCACAGAAGTTTTTTAGAGATAAAAGAAGTTGAACATGTGTTCAATGGTGAGGCATTATCCCCTAATTTTTTCTGATCCTTACACTGTGTGGCAGCACTGTCAATCATACTATCATTTTTGTCTCTTGGTTGCAGAGGGAATATAAGAAATTAACATCAGTCAAACTCAGAATAAAATGAAACCAAACAAAACAGAGTAAATTGAATGAATGCAGAAAAAAAATATATACTGTATTTCACTATACTGCAAGATACCTACTCATCAAGTCATGCTGGATCTTAAACAAACTGCAATTCACACAGACCTCAGGAAGCAGGAAAGACTCTCCATCTGTCTTTCCTTGATTCCACAAGTTTTTGCCACACATCAAAGACAAGTGCACTCCTATTGGTAGGTAGGTGCCTGTGCATGAGCACCATCAAAAAAATAAAATAAAGAAATCTAAACAAACCTCCAAAAATCAGATAGCAGAACAGCTTAAATGGTCTAAGGACTTGATACAAACCAAGATTACCCTTTAAAAAATTGCTTGAAATACTAACAAAATCAGAAGGTTGGGGTAAGTATTCTGAAGGCAGAAGAAAAAGCCACATAAAAACAATATCATTTGGGGCCCAAGCTCTCTGTCTACCAGAAGCGCTGATTCTTTTTTGTATGAGTTTTAGAAAATTCATGTTTTTTGAAAGTGGACTTCTGTCAGGCATAATATAAATAAATACAGGGAGAAGGATTGGGTTCACTTTAGGAGAAAAAGGAAAGCAGAATTCAGCAGAAACTTAACTTGCTTTTTAAGATTTTAGAGCACAGATGATCTATTGGCCAGGCTGCTTGCTTTGTATATGCAAAAATGTTCCTGTTAAAAATACACTGTAAACCAATGATCCTAATGTCATGCCATAGAAGGTTTTATTGCTCAGCATGGACCATTTTTATCAAAGCTGTTCAGTACTGTACTTAAGAAAATGTGACAGGCAAGAAGTCTTTGCATGCTTCCTTTCTGTGTGCTGTATCTGGTCATAATTTAATATACATGTTGGAATCTCTTATTGCATGATGAGAAGATGAAGTGTTAGGAAAGTGTTTTGCTGTGCCAGGCTTGGAGCTTGTAAGTTAATAACTCCAGAAAGGAAAGATGAGCAATCCAAACTGGCACATTTCTTACCCAATTAATCTTTCTTTTTAAAATTTCTGTGCAGGTTTTAGAGGCCAACATGAAAGTCGGTAGGAAAATATGTTTAAAGTCAGCTGTGGGGCAGACAACCAGCACTGAGTTTTTCTCTCCAGGAAAAAGCTAAACAAACTCATTCTGTATTCCTCTGAAAAAAAAGCCACAGGCAAGGCGGGATCAGCCTCCCACCTGTTCTTTATTCATATTCTTGCCTCCAGCTGGCCATCACATCAACCTGCTAGGTAGTGGGCAGGAGGAAGCATGCTGCAGAGAATATGCTCTGGGCACATCCAGTGCCATGGTTGCCAGCTCACCATCTCGCACGAGCAGACAAATCTGAACTGAGAATCCCCGTGTAAGACAACCACATCTGAAACATGCAGACTACATGCCCTGGCTCTTTGCTGGGGGAAGTGCCTCCACAGACATTTTAGGGAAAAGCCCTTAGTAGGCAGCACAAACAAGTATGAGGGTAATGCTGCAAGGTGCAGCTAAGCAAAATGCTTCCATTTGACACATACTCCCACAGGCTTTGTTGCTGTGCAACTTCCTCATTTCCTACTGCTATAAATTCTCAGTTTTTGATCCAGTTTAGCTCTCAGAGCATGGGTTTCCAGACTGATGTTGTCCATAGAAACTGTAAGCTTAGGTGTAGAACCATTCCTGGTCTGTACACCCATACTGTGTTGTTCATGGTTCCCACACAACAGGAACCAGGGTAATTATAAACAGCCTGCATCCCATCAATTCCCTTCTCCCTTTTTGCACCATACAAATGCTCCTACACAATTCCTCCACCAGAAGCCTGTGCGCAGTGCTGATGATTTTAGCCTAGGAAACCTGATTGCTTTGAATTTATTTCTGTGGATGTTGTAACTTACAAACAGGAATGTAAGTTTTGGGACCAATTTTCTAAGGAAAAGGAAAACTGCCATACGTATGCTATTGGGGTGAGAAGCCAAGATTCCTTTAACAAGTCCCAGGAGAGCAAAAAGACCACCACATTTTCATTCTCTAGTCTTGAATACAGAGTTGACTTAAGCCTTAATAACAAGGCTTTATGGTGAAGTCTCAGATTTAGTTCTTCCACTCCAGCTTCTGAGAAAAAGAAAGTCATAGGGTCATAAGACACTTGTCTCAGAGTATGGCAGTCCTGGGAAACAAGGGGTAGAAAAATGTCTTCCATTCCCAAATTTTCCAGTGTGATTAAGAATGGCCTCTGTAGTCCTTGGTAGTGAGAGCACACAGTGCTCTAAGTGCTGTTGGTTTGTTCACTTCTTTCAGCAGGAAAAAGCCCATCACAGAGAGAGCTTCATTGTGAAGGAAAATCAAAGTTGTAACCTAGGGCATATAGTGATAAGACAAGGGAAACAGCTTTAAACTGGAAGAGAGTAGATTTAGATTAGATATTAGGGAGGAGTTCTTTACTGTGAGAGTGGTGAGGCACTGGCACAGGTTGCCCAAAGAGGTTGTGGATGCTCCATCCCTGGCAGGGTTCAAGGCCGGGCTACATGGGGCTTGGAGCAACCTGGTCTGGTGGAACATGTCCCTCTCCATGGCAAAGGGGTTGGAACCAGATGATCTTTAAGATCCTTTCCAACCCCAAATTCTATGATTCTGTGATTGCACAGTACAAATATATGTGAATCAATCCTTTGGCTTGGGTGGAAGACAAGGTGGGAAGTATTTCTACCTGTTAGGAGCAGCATTAGAATCACTGTCAAAAAGCCTCACACTATGAAACAGGACAAAAAAGCATGAATTTCCTTACTTCTCCCTTGGATTACTGACCCCTCAATCAGATCACCAGTCCTTTATGTGAAACTCGGAATGCCTAATGGCTGCTCTTTCTCCTTTATTTAAGCACGGAGGTCCACACTCTCCAAGTGGACTTGATTTTGGGGAGTGTAGGGATATGTGCACATAAAAGGGCAGGGTTTGGGATGTCAGTTGTGGAGTGTCTTATAGAGATGGGATTTTTTTTTAAGCTTCTCCCTCTCTGAATATCTGTCACTGAAACTCCAAAAGAAGCAAAGCATGACACGTCTATTCTCTTATGGAAGCCCTAGGGGAGAGAACCTACTGAATCACTCTGCTGTTTTCAGGTCTTTCCCAGTGTCTGGCCAACAGTGACAGTGCTGGCATGTTCTCTAAACATCTGCTATTGTCTGAGAAGTGGAAGGAAACAGTTTATTTTATCTCCTGTGGCTGTTACAAGATTGACAGTGACAAGTGTGAAATGGACATGTCGCACTGAAATTCAGAAAAGAAAAGCCCTAAGGAACTTTAGAATAAGTACGTGGACTCAATTCCCTAATCACTCTGTAGTGTGAGTAGACATCCACATCTGTTAGCAATTAACATTGGCTCCCTCCTGCTTTTTCTACCCAGCACAGGCAGCAATATCCAATACTGCCCTCTCGCCTCCACTACTTATTTTAGTGACTTGAACAGTACTAATTCCAGTATACATTATTGCTTCTGAAAACAGAACAGAGAGGATTTACCGTTTTAAATTGCTCCAGAAATTATTCCTGCCTACCCTGCTGCTAGGCATCAAGGGGAAAAGGAGGCCAAAACCCAACTCTTCTCACCTTGCTGGCAGAAAGCTTCTTGAATAACCTATCAAATTTCTCTAATTCTTTCAACACACACTTAAAAATTATCAGACTAGTAGCTAAGAAGAAAATCTAGAAAAATCCAGAGATATGGCTTTGACCTTTCCTCCTAGTGCTGCTACAGTAGCTATTAGATGTGAGTTAAGGGCATTCATGTATAGTTTTTTATAAAGCACATACCTCATTTTATAGCAACACTGGAACTGTCAGGGTGGATTGTACCTACCTCACCTCACATCCTATTCCTAGCAGCTGGCAACACTTACTGCTTTAGGGCAAGATTAATACCCTACCTCCCACAACCCCAATGACTTTGACTGTGTGAAGTGGGCTTCCAGACTGCTCCGAAACAGGCTGATAGATGGTGGATTTGGTTCTAGAAAAGAGCTGGAAGGCTCTTCCTAGTGAGTCTCAAGGGTAAAATTGTATAGCATTATGGCTGTAATGCATGCTTCCCTGGGAAGCATCACTACTGAGGAAGAAAAGAGTCACTTTCCCTACTGGCACCCCTGCAGCTCCCAGTGTGCTCTTGAGATAAGCAGAGAAACAATCTCTCTGTCCTAGGAAAGAACCATTCCTTGCTCTCTTCTCTCTCCAGCTGAGGGAAGACACCCAAAAAGATGTCCTCACCTTCCTTGTCTTCTTCCCAAAGGTACTGGGGCACAGAAGAAAGAGCCTAAGGAATTCTAACAAGCACCAGCTGGCACGTGGATGAAGGGAAACGCACCCAGGTAGGGATGGCTGGACCTGAAGGTGCTCCAGCTACCCCAGGGCCAGGGGCTGTGGAGGCAGAGCAGACAGTGTTTGAAGCCAAGGGCAGGGAAGGGAATTCCAAGTAGGAAACACTGGTGTAGTTTCCTCCTCCTTTGCCCTGCCCAAACCTACATTTGACCTTTCAGAAGGAAGGTGTTTAGACCTCAATACACAAAGAGCATGTCTCTGAAAGTTCTAACAATATATAACAAATAACAATTGCACCTTTAGTTCAGGAATCACACCCAGTCACTCCTGATCTCTTAACGCACATTTTCTTCTGAGTTAGGAAGGGAGAAATATACATGAGGGTCTTGTCAGCAATAATTTAAACAACTTGTATATACTTACAGGAGGAAGTGTTTGTTCCTTCTGTTGAAGCTTGTATCCTAAGCATGGGCTCTGCAACACACAGAAGTAACAACAAAGTTGTAAGAATACAGCCACAGCTACAGCACTATACTGGAAGAGCCTGAACATCTTCCCGCAGTAGAGATTTCTTCTATTTTTATTTTTTTTTCTCAGTAGTCAGAAACCCAGCGGAGCAGAGAAAAAAATGAGATAGCTTGAGAAAGCAAAGAACTTCAAAGTTGGTTCAGCATGTCCTAGGCACACTGTGATAATCAATTACAGCAAAAATGCTCCGTAGTCCTGGGAGTAAAGGCCAGGAGAAAAACTGGCAAAGACAGAGTAAAATTTTCAGCTGTTTCTGACAGCATCAGAGGAAAGTGGAAAGGAGCAGGTCTTGAAGCTCCACATGCTGACCCAGGAAGCACTAGCTTCTTATCTTCTTCTCACATAACTCCAAATGAACAGTAAGGCATTCAGGTCTATCATAACTACAGTTAAGGACTTCTGTGGCTTGAAAGAGAGGAGGGTCCATGAGTGTCACCACCTCTGCAGAGAGCTGCAGATGGAAGGGAAAGCAGAACACATTCCAGATCAGAATGGGCCATAGCACCAGCCCCAAAGTGGTTACAAAGAAAGGAAAAAGAATGGTGAATAATCTTGTAGGGCAGTGGAAGGAAATAGACCTCAACACAAATTACACAAAGGAAGCACTCAGAAAATTTTATAGAAGAAGCAGGTAGCCTGAAGCTGGGTCTGAACCTCCTGAGCTGTAGGAACCTGAACCACACAGCAATTAAGAGCCATGTGTTTGGAGGGCTTCATGGGCTTTCACTATCTAGCAAATCACATATGGTATCATGCATGAATAAAGAATTCAAGAGAAGGCTTGAGAAGTACTATCAGCTGGAAGGAAGAGTTTGAAGAGAGAATACTTTGCATAAGGTGGCAATGTGATGTGCCGGTGTGAAGTACAGGTGGCTGACAGCTGGTCTAGGAATTCTAGGAAGCAGGTGAGGCATACTGCATGCTCTGTAGTGAAACATTTACATGTCATGTCACACAGAAAAGATGAATCTGTTGCCTAACAAAGCCTGGTTTTAGGCAGAAGAAAGCCACTCTTAGAAACTAAGACCTCTCTGTAAGTTCTGCTATCATCAAAAAGTAAGTGTAGCAATAATTCAAGAGACTTAGAACCCAGTGATTCGAACACCAGCATTTCACAATAGTCTATCTTCAATTAAAGAAAACACACTAATTACTTATTATTTTCATTTGAAAATCCTGGAAAAAAATCAGCAGTGCCCAAAACCCCAGGCACTACTGGTCACCAGGAAACTCATGAAGTGTTAGAGAAAAGACATGGTCTGGACCCAGAGCTGGGATAGAACAGTAGGAAAAACAGCACCTGACTGGGTTCAGGACTAAGCTGGTCTCTGCTCCAGCCACATATCAAAGACCTCCTCAGAGTTCCATGAGAAGATCTCAACAAGCAGCCACTGAATGTACTGCTTTTTGTGATGTGTTGCTTGGCATGAAATCTACCAGCGCAGAGATTCATCAGGAATGCAGCCAACTTTTTGAACATCCCAGCTTCCTCCTCTCCAGCAGCACAATAGCAGTAAAGAGGAGGACAGTACTGTAACAGCAGGCACTTGAAGGGACATAAGCAGGGAAAGAGACCACTCAAGAACAAGAACTTTAATTCATGGGAAAGAAGGCAGCAAAGTGCAGGGACTACATTCTTGCTGCACAAGGGAGAAGGCAAGGCAAGCCCAGTGGAGTCAGTGACCAGCGTGTCACCTTCTTCGAACAAAAATGGTTCCAATGGTTACAGGACACTTCCTATTAGCTATGTGGTCTCACATACACCCAGTGAAGCACCAGTGACAGGCCCCACTGAGAACATGAAAGAATATGGGCACATCCAACGTCTCTTCTGTCAGGCAGCAATGCCAAGATTTCAGAAGTAGGTCGCCACACACACAGATGCATCAAAGGAAAGACTGCAGGCATGCTAAATGCAAAATCTGGCAATCACACTGTTTTCCTTGATCTAGCCTACAAACACTGTCATTTCACACTAAAACCTGTCTCTGCCAGACATAGCTTTCCCAAAAAAGCTAGCAGGACCCCAGCCTCTTTGCCAAGCAGGGTATGTGCATCTTGTAAATCCTTGGGTTGCTTGGCTTATACACGTTTATCTACAATTGCCTCAGCCAAAGTCAGCAGTAGAGACAACTGCTTGTATTTTAGCCATATATAAAGTAACTCTTAACAGTTAAATAATGAAAGTGGCTCCTCACTGGGGTCAGTCCCAGGAGTAACTCTGGAAGTATGCAATCTGTAACTGCAGGCAGGATGCTGAAAGCAAATTCCATCAGCCTGAAAGAAAACTACCTGGAGAAGGCTCCTAGTATGCCAAGGCAGCTTCAAAAGAGGTTAAGTTACTGACAGTGAGTTACCTGTCTACACTCACAGACCCTGCAGAGCTGTCAGGAATTGTATGTAGAGCCCTGAAGAACAGAGGCAACAGACTTTCCTGAGGACACATCAGTATGCCTATACACTCAGCAAACTCGTAAGGAGCTGCTTGGATTTATAGGAGAAGGAGGTAAGAGCTTTTTTAAAACATAGTTCCTAACAACACAAATACTCCTTCGCTTGGGCTGCTGCAGCCTGACAACTGTAGGCCAAATTAGCTTCCTTGATACAGCCACAGGACAGTAAAAAGTATGCTTAACCCTTCTTCATTCTTTTCTTGGTCCCTGAAGTAGCTCAAGTAGGCAAGGTGATACGCAGAAATGGAGCTGCTGAATGTAGATGAATTGTTCTCTGCTAAGAAGGAGCTGTTTCAGAGCTGTAGAAGCAGTTTCAAGAAGAAATGAAGAGAAACAGATAGAAAGACTGTTAATTCAACTTACGTGAAGTAGTTTTTGTCACTTCTGTTGATGCTGGTATCTTGCTGGTCCTCTCTGGAAAACACAAGAGGCAACAAGAAGTTATAATATGGTGTCATGTGATCCTCTAACAGTATTCAGCTCCAGAATGGACAAGGTAAAGGAGAAAAAGGTGTTCAAAGAAGCAAGCTTAAATTTTGCTTCAGTGGGCAGAGGCTTCAATCAGACATCAACTTGCAGAAGTTTCCTTTTGGGAAAAAACAAAAAATGATGGTGCCTACTCGCAAAACTGAAGAAAAAAGCGCGTTTCTTCTGAAAGAACCCAGTTGTTCAATCTCTCGTTTTCCTCTGGGAATAACTGATCAGTGGCAACAGGAGAAATCATGCAGATGGCTCTGTTTCTGGAAGATGTCTGTGTGAGTATTCACTCCTTATGCTTCTAGGCAGTTAAGTTTTGCAAAGATGTGTCCCTGTTCATATCACTTGAATTGCTGTTAAGTATATCCAATAGTGTCACTTGCCACTTCAGGGAAATCTTCTGAGTCACACATGCAAACCCCATCCCTCACGGACTGCTGGGGGCTCTGTGACAGAAAGCAGACAGTTGCTTTGCTGAAGAGATGAGGAAAGTTGCACTTCCATACTGGTCCTATGTATATCTCCACACACTATTGCTAGTTACATTCTGGCAAGGACTGCTTGCACTCACTTGTTGAACCAGCTGATGGCTAAGGGAGATGATGCTGCCATGCTTAGATCCTTGCTAATGCAAAATGCACAGATGGGAGAAAGCAGGATGCAGAAAGCCTTTGTTTAGGCTTCACAGACTTGCACAGAGACCTTGTTCCAAAGACAGCAATGATTTGTGAGTGCTCTGCTGTCCCTGCAAGCCACAACTGTGTGCAATTTCTTAGGTGTGAACAAATCGCTCTTCAGTTGTATTCATCAACAACCTTGGACTTCCCCAAGTTCTCAAAATATGTTTCAGGCTTTAAGTGGCGCAGTTCAATGCAGCTGCACAAGTTTCAACTCTACAGCTGGAGAAAGGCTCTGAATGCCAAAAAAAAAGTCTTGCCCTGAAACCTCAAGGCACACCAAGAATCCCCTAGTAGGTCAAACAAACAGAATTCAGAAAAATTCTCATAAGAGATTTAGGAAAAGGAAACTCAGGAATGTTTTTGTTCTGTTTTGTGAATCTGGATTCCAGTGGCTCTCTGCTCATTGTCTCCAGAGTTTATAGAAACTTGACCAGAGACAAAACTAGCCATCTTCCCTTCAACATCCCTCTTGTTAAACTTTAATATCAACCCTGTATTTTAACTTCTTACTTGCTTGCTTTTCTTTTGTATCTTTTTTTTCCATTTTGGTCCATCTTTCTTTGGCAAATATACTATTTGCCTAGTTAGTACATCCCAGTTTCACCTCACCAATGGCAGAGAACGTGTTATGCAGCATTTCCTTGGCAGCCAGCGATGCGTGGCATGAAAGGGAGTATCCATAAGTAAAATTCTTAAGGTCAAAACCTTTGCATTAGGTCTTGGAACACAGTGGCCTGTAGCCAGGCAGTTTTCAGGACCATTTTTTGGGCATAACGGCAGTTTGCTGTTGTGCAGCTGGGTTGTCTGACAATTAACCTTTCTTAATCACATCAGGAGATGGAACAGGTCTGACAGCTGCATAGCTCAGCATCTGGCACAACTGGAGCAAATTTTTCTTTCACCATTAAAGAAACCATGTTCCATTTAGTGCCTGTGCTGAGCTTGATGGAGCATTTCTTACTGGCACCTCCCCAGCCCAGCTGTGTTAGTACAAACGCCGACGGGAAGCTTCCCTGCCAGTGGAAAATACAGCCAGAGCCTCCTACACCTGAAACGTGCTGAGAAATACATTTGGAAAACATGTGGCAAAGTCACACTTTATCAAGCTCCACTAGTAACATTCATCTTAGCAACACTAAAAGTGGATGCTAACATTTGGAAGACACAACATTTGTGTGTATTGCTTACTGCACACAGTACACCACAATGATAACAAAGGCATTTTACACTACCTGAGAAGGCTAGCACAGATCCACATGACAAGCTACCTGAACACAAGAAGCAAGCAAAAAAGGGGTTTCTCATAGCAGGCTGTCAGTACTTGCCTGAGGTGAAAGAGCTGGAACCAATTTTTCAATCATGATACTTTTGCTGCTGCAGTCTGCTAGGGTATGGTGATGGCAGCCTGCAGCCCTGTCTTCATCATCATCATGTTTAAGTCCCCATGAAGAGCAGCTACCTCAGAGGCTACAACCAGTTCTGTCCCCTGGCACTTCTAAGAATACTGCCTTGGTGAAGTGCTGTTCCCTGAAACTGGGTATATTTGTGCTGGGGCTTACTCATGTAAAAATATTGAAGGATCCATGAGGGATCCTTGTCTGGGGATGTTTTAAAGAGCAGGCCCCTGCAGCTTCTCAGTCCTTTTTCCTTAGTACTCTGGCCAGCAGTATCTTCTGCTGTTTCGTCTGACCTAGCAAGGAAGAGCTCCTTTAACTCACACGGGACTCCCAACAACCCCACCACCTTGCTGGTATGTTGATCCATCCTTCCAGATAAGGAGCTTTTTTTGGGCTGCTGAGAGGAGACAGCTACAAGCTCTGCTGTATGGCTCTGAGAGAAGCAGGAGGTCCCTCTCCTACTCGGCCAAAACCTTTTCTCCACAATAACCACATATTTAAGAGCCTGACAGCTGCTGTTGTGAACAGCCCTGTGTGTGCCCTCACGGCCCTTTTCCCCCAGTTAGTTTGTCAAAGGCCTAACGCAAAAAATCCTGCTTGAGCAAGTTGAAGGGGTTTGGTTGATCTCATAGGTTTTAGTTCAGGCCTTGCAGGTGGTGGCTCTGAGAACCCTGACAGGGACAACAGCCTGGGCTCTGAGGAGGGTTCACATACCATGACACCATAGATAGAGATGCAAACAAGCTTTTTGTCATCCTGAGGTGTACTTTCTAGCAGTGATACAAGTTTTAAGCCTTTTGCATTGTTTGTGCTATTAGGGTGATATCATCTGAATTATACAAACAATGACACAAGCTAACATACACTTCAGGAAAGAAGAGCACTTTCTTCACCTCTGTCACTTGGTCTATAGATGGCAGAGCAGAGAGAGTAGTTGTGTAGAAGGTTGGTAAGACCACAGTCTGAGGCCTTAGAGACATGCAAGCACATGTGGTGAAAGATACAGGGTGATCCAGTGGCTAAACTAACTTTTAGTTTCTTAAAGCTACCATACTTTTCCCCATTTTCCTCCAAGGAACTACTGAATTGATTTAGATTAAAGAGCATTGCCCTCAATCCAAGTATGTCAAATTGCAAGGAAAGGTTCAAGAGTACTTTTAGGGGAGTTGCAATACCAGACTGAGCGATGGCCACATTTTTTTCTGAGACAAAATTAGTGACATCGGTCCAGGCATACTGATTTGCTCCAGCTGAGAATCTGACTCATTATGCCAGCCAGTTCAAAACAAACTATGTCCCAGGTCACCTGTAATTATGCTAGAGAGAAGAAATACCCTGATCTCCTACTTTAACCAAGTCTTGGACAGAAGAAGGGACTTCTTTTGCACTTGAAGTATTTCATAGTTGGTCATATGCTCTATGGGAACTAGATATAAGATGTTTTTATTTAGTTATTTCTCAGTCGTCTTCTTGAAGCTAAGCTACTGTCTGTCTTCAGAAGAGGAAGAGCAAATTAAAATTTAATGAATGATGAATATCAGATCCTTATTGATTACTGTACAACTTGGAGCTGTTACTACTACTGAGAGTCCTATGTATGCAAAACCAGAAGCCTGCACAGGCCATTGGGTAGCTAATGAATTTGCCAAGGCTCACCACTGCCTACAATTGAGATACATTAACAGATCACCTGAGTACTTCTTGTATCCATCAATTCAGGCAAATTTGTCCCAGCCACCCACACAGATGAGTCAAATTACATCAACTCACTTTCCGCAGACATTGAGGAATAGAGCTCACACAACACCCTGCACACAACCCAGCAGAACCCAGCATCGTAGACTTCTGGCTTTTGAAATTCCGCAGCATGAATCCACCCTTTTGCACCCTGAAACATGCTGGGCACAGCAAACATCCTCAGAGAGGCAAAAGAATCAGGCCAACAGGTTTTTATGGAAAAGACTGACACCACATGCAGATAGAGCATGGTTGACTCTTTATTAAAAAAATATCACTTAGCGAGTTGTCTACATAAGGGGTTTTGTGAGCAAGTTGAAAGCTTTGGCTGTGGTGTGAAGTATTCTGTCAGTGCTATTTATTAACCATAGTAAGGTCCTATGCTGATGAGAAAATCCATGAAAAATTCACTGCAAGAATTTTGCCTAGGTAAAGTAACAAATCAGGATGCACAAAAAAAGCAGTTACTATTGCATTAGCAATCCTGTGCACTATTTATACAACACCAGGAGAACCTCATGCCTCTATTCTGACCTCAATTACAATCTTTCTTAGGGGAGCATACGTGAGTATGAGTGAATGACAATAAGAAGGCAGCTCATATCCTGTGGGCAAGTTATACTCATTATAAATTTAAAAGAGAACAGAATAGCTCCTATCACTTGCTATTAAGATTGGTAAAAATTGTGTTTGTCTAGCTATTTTTATATTTGTTACATTTTTAATCCACACGTGTGACTCAATAGGCAAGGCTTTATATTTCTTTCAGTAAAACTGGGAAAATTTAAAAGTCTGTGTAGGTCAATACAGTTTGTGTGTGGTGTGTGTTCATGTTTATGTTTAGCAAAAACTTGCACAAGAGCAAACTTGGCAGTTTTAAGTAACAACAATGTTTATAATAACAATAACAGTAAGAAGGACAGGAGTTACTATTGCATTGAATATTACTGTTTTAGACAGAAAAGTTTACCACTTCGGGGAATGAGATCAGGAAAGATTAAGGTTTCTGCTCACTGAAAACAACAAAAAATGTTTTACAACCGTTTTATTGAGAAATACTAATTTTTCTATGCTTGGAGCAGAGAATTGAAATCAGCAACTTTCCAACATGGGACCTTGATGGTAAATGTGTGGCTTTTTGTATTCTTGGGGAAAAACCTCAACATATTTGCCTTGTTCTTTGTATGTATTTTCCTAATGTCCACTGCTAGTTTACGTTAGAGACAAGGCACTATGATAAACAGACTTCTGGTCTGGCCCTGGAGTTCTGTTTTGTGCCATACACCAGTAAAGAAAATTTCAACTAAAATAGTTCTAGTTTGACAAAATTCTAGGGAATTTAAACCAGGATTTTTTTTAGATACTGAAAAGCACTAATCTTACAGTGGAAATAAATAACCCCATTCCCAGAAAAGCCATTACTTCATCTACCCTCACTCTTAAAGTACCCAGCACAAAGGGAAAGGAAGACCTAGTGTGCAGATAGCAGGGCACACATAATAAACATGACAAGGTGAGGTCACTTAACTGAAGGTCATAATTTAAGTTATGGTTCACGTGGCAGAGCAGACCAGTATGACCATAAGAAAGTCAGGCCCTCTGGTGCATTTTTCTTTACCTCACTGTTACCCTATCTGCTGGAGGTGGAAGAAAGCAACTTCTCTTCCCACTTTGAGAGATTCAGCCTTCTCAGATACCCATGCTTTAGTTTTCTACAGGGACTCCTGGGCTACTCTGGACCCCAAGGGCTTCCCCAAAAGCCCATTAACAGGTAATAACAAGTAAGAGTTAAATATGCTGGATTTTTGTTTGTTGTTTTGGTTTTTTCTTTTAATTTTAAACTTCTTTCTTATGAATATTGCAGGACCTCCCAGATACACAGGATTCGAGTAATGACTGCCCTTCAGGGCTCATTACCGAGTTTGGATCCCAAATCTGTCATTAAGCTAGCAAGGGGAAGAGGTCAGGGAATGTGGGGGAAGGAGGGGTGAGGAGGTCACTCCTGCAGGGGGTCTATCCCTGTTTGCAAGGCAGATGTTGCCCTTTGAGGCTGTATGGATCTATTGGTCTTAAGTCACCAGATGTTGCCCCTGCTATTTCTCAAATCCAGGTGGAAAATTCCACCATTAGCAGGAAAATTACGAACAATTTTATTGGTAATTTATAAGCAACAGTAAGCAGAGGAGGCTCAGATGTATGTATAGCAACCAAATATGCATGATTGATTTATTCGACCAATGAATGCTGCCATGCCTCAGTCTAGATGATCAAATATCACTGAGATGTTCCAGTGCAGACATCACTTAGTTTCCAGTTCAGATCTTTACAGACAAGAGCCAGCTGCCAAGTTTAGACTGGATTCACGTTGCCCTGCATTCAAGGGAGTTTCCATGCATGGCTGTATTTTAAACAAATTACATTTCATAATACAATTAGACAGATTTTAACATTTATGTTATAGATGCATGTAACAGGGCTTGCCCACAAATAGTTTCAGCTGAGACCAAGCTCCTGTCCCCCTGCAGCAGGAGCATTTTGTAGTCATTCAGCATAGCCCAAAAGGAAGTTGAAAAATCCATGTCACGAAGCACAGGAATGAGGTCCCACATGCACTCCCATGACACCATTCCTTGTCTGAGAAAGTAATAATAAATGGTCAAGCATTTTTTTTGCATTTATCTCTATCACTGCCTAGGCACAGTGCCTACAGTTGAGTTATGGAAACATTGTAGGACCTTTCCATGTAAGCGGCTAATGAGCAACCAAAATTTGTATTCATGGAAACCAAGAGAGTCTACAAAACTACACAGAAACACCTACCCATTTTTCCTCTTAGTAACATTCCAATAAATAACACTTGATCTTTTATATCAGTCTCCTGACATCTGCTCATGATTATAATACCATACAGCTAGAATGAAATCCTAGCACTTGAGATTCTTTAGTTGATGAAATAGAATAGCAAATACACAAAGTGAATACAGTCAAGCAATTGCTGTGTGATTACAAAACAGCAGATAGACAAAGACAAATCCCCCTGGAAAAGGTCTACATTTGTTTTCTGTTTATGTAAATGCCTAACTCCCATCTAAGAGCACAATGTGGAACAGAAAAGCATGCCTGGTAAATTCACACTGCTGTAACATCTTTAACCCATCTAAGATATGCAGAGAACTCCAGTTTTGTTTGCTAATGAGGGCATGTTTGTTTCGTACTTCACAACTGGCTGGACACTGGAGTTTGAATTATGGGAACTGAATTAGTCAAAGCCACACTTGAAAAACAAGATTTCAGCTGAACTGCTGCCTCCACTGCCTTTCCAAAGGAGAAATAGTACTGCAATACATTTGTGTGCAGTGGAAACACAAAATTTCATCATTACATCCCTGTAAATTAAATGAGTCCTGCAAAACCAGCAATCTATAACAACTGTAAATCTTTTGAGTAAGTCTGAATGCTATCTGTTTCATGAGAAGCTCTACTCCTCAGGAAATAACCTTAAATAACAATACCTGAATCAAAGTGTTTGAATCACACCTAAGCCTCTGAATAATTTGTCTTCAGATACATTCATGCCTTTGTGCTTATTGTTTTAGAAATCAAAATAAAAACCTATCAATATATGTGAGAGTAAAAACAGTGGCAACCAGAGCAGCACAAATATTACTTGAAGTGAGAAGTTCTCATTCAGCAGTTCAGACTATGACATGCTTTAGGTTAAATGCAACTTCCCCCACTGTGTATAACAGGAATTAGAATAATACTCCCTTCCCTTCATCTTCTTCTGATCTTGACTGTTTAGACTGTGCCCTAAACTTGGTGTTACACAGAAAATGCTGATCTGTCCTGAGATCTGTAGGAGACATCCCATTTGTCTGTAAGGAAAATCGAGCATCTCAACTACATAATAGACAAGTCAGGCCCGACTACTTTTCTTAGTACACGTAATAGATTTCAGTGCTTCCACTTCCACTTCACTTGCCAAGCTCTGTCCTGCTCCTAAGCAATTTGTCCTGCTGGCAGCTTTAACACATGGTCTTTCTGAATGTGACAGTAAAATAATGAGTCAAGCCTTACCATTGGTGTCTGTGATGATAACACTGGCTTTAGTACTGTCATTTCCTAGTTTGCTGCTCACTCTGCATACATATTCCCCAGCATCGGCCAACGTGGCTCTGTAAATGTGAAGCTCAGAGTATTTCCTGTGAAATCAGAAAAAACATATAAACATCCTGTACTGGAATAACAGTCACTGCATCAACTAAAGCACTTTTTTCCCCACCCCTTTCAACAGAGAGTCTTGTCTTCCATTCTTACTGATAGATCAACACTATCCAGTTTGAAAGAAGAGAGGAGATTAAAAAATATCTCTTACAGGCTGCTGGAAAACAGGCATATATTCACAAACTCAAATGAAGGTACTTGCGTATGCTTTTCTGTATGAGAGAAGTCTTTGCTCCTAAAGGAAATCTGAAAAACAACAGTCCAACAACCATCGTCTCTCAGCCAAATTGTTGGCTGTCCAGATGCCACAGGGATGGGTGTAATATTAAAATAGATTACTCTTCCCTACAGGTTCACATTACTAGCAGTAAAGTTCTGGATAAGTACTGTAGTTCCTAACATCTGACTAAACAATCATGAGATTAGAACACACCACACTCTTTAACAGCCTCTGAAACTCCAACAGTAAATCATTCTCCAGTGCTAACAAAAATTCATGGGCAGGAGCACAATTTGCATGAAGCTACATTTTGTTCTTGGCTCAGAGATGTAATTTAATCAGTCTCCAAGGTTTTAAGATTAGATTTTCAAATGCAGAACTCCTGCCTACCCATTAATTTTGTAGGAACATGTTCTGGTGTCATTCATGGGGTCCCCAACACACAGGATGACAATAATCCCATTATCTAGACTGCAGAGAATGACTAGCTTGGGGAAAATGCACACATTACTGCTCTTCCCAGTTACTGCTTAAAAGAAGTGCTCTGGGGAAGTTTCTGCCTGTCATAAAACCTGATCTACAGAATAGTTGCTCAGAGTGCAGGAACACTGGCTTCCTTAAGTTGGCCTACCCCGACTTGAAGGGCTGATCCCCAGGAGGCAGTGGCTGCTCACTCTAAAAGCTCATAGTCATTGTCATGACTGCTGAGCTAAACAATGCTTGGGGAGTTGCTTTGCTCTGTCACTGTCATGTCTCCTAACCCTCCGTGCACAAATCACAACTGGTTACCCCTTCTGCAAATCAGTGAGCATGGCTTGGTTCAGACCACAAACTGGTCTGTTGTAACAGTGTGGGCTTCTGAAGCAACCAAAATGTTCAGTGTCATTTTTCAACACATCCTTGTGAGCCAGCCCTACCTCCATCACAGGACACTATCCCATCTGGTACCAAACATGTGCTTATTGGCAGCTCAGCCTTCCCTGCCTCTATGTGAAGGTCCTGCTGCTGAGGAGTCAGCCCTGTGGCCCTCATGGAATGAAAGCAGCGTGCTAGGTGGACCCCTCTCTCCCAGAAACATGCATGACAAGAGTTTCCCCTCATGTCCTGAAAGAGGACTGCTTTTCTGAGGCCACTGGGCTTGCAAGAGGGAGGAGCAGCCAAGCCAGGATTAGCAATTTACTCAGGTTTACTCAAATGGTAAAGAAACGAATAGCTGAGTATTTGGGCTCCCTTCTCAGGAAACATTAGGAGCCCAGTTCCCAGTGCTGAATTAATTTACTGGGCTGCACTTCAGACAGCATACAAGAACAGACTCTAGCTGGTGGCAACCATTAATATATATGAGAAAAAAGTGGTAGAGGCACTGACAGAGGTGTCCAAAAGTTGAATGCTACTGGACCTTTGTGTGAAAATTTTACACCTGACTAACAGCTATGCTTATACAACAGTAAAAGTGGTTTGCTTTTTAATTTGCCTGCCCGCCTTCGCAACAGCCTGTTGAGGGCCTGGCCAGGAATGTCGTGCATTGTTCTACACCACCTAACAGCTTGTGTGGACATGTGGTATTTCCTATATTGCAACAGGTTATCTCTCAGCCATACTTGCAGACACTTGTCTAGATGGAGAGGGAGCTGTAGCCTTAGGAAGCTTCAAAAGCCAAAGTTTTTAAGAGGCTTACTGTTTTTAAGAATTCACTGTAACCCAGTGAAAAGGAAGGAAGCACAGCTGCAGCTACATCACTTTAATGCGGACACCCAATGGATATTTGCTGCAATCTTTTCCATATATTAAGTAATATTGATGCAAACTACTTTTGTGGCATGCTTGGCTTTGTGAAGAAACTCTCTGCCCTGCACATTTATTTTTATTGTTTTTGTTTTACTTGATACATATGGGAAAAGGCAAGGAATTGTGTCTTCCTTTTACGATTTTATTATTACATTACAATAGGTGAAGCAACAATATTTCTTACAAATCCATTTCTAAGAAGGCAAATTTACTCTTGGTTTTAGAAAAAAACCCTGTAAGAAGTTTTGTCTCTGAGAGCAGGAGAAATAGTATGAATATTTATAGCCTTAAAAATATCATTGAGAGGTATTGGGACAGAATTCAAAAGAGTCAGAGCAGAAGATGACTCATTAGTGGCTGTAAATGAAGCAGTTTCCTAGCAATACAGTACTCCAACAGTACTCACTTAGAGCCCCTGATAAGGGATTTTGTTTTTAAAGGCTTGTCCTTTTCTCAAACTATACCATGCTACTCCAAAAAAAATGCCACTCCCTGTAAGATTTGTTTCTGCTGAATCTTTAGCTCATTGCCACTATGACACTGCTGAGCTTGTATTCATACATGAAGGGTAAAGAAACACATCTGCAGAATGCAGTCCCAGCCCACCTTATCTGATTGCTTGAATTCATTTTGCTTCCAGTCTCCATCTGTCATCCAGAATTGCCTGTCTGCAGGCAAATGTCCAGGCTAAGCTTGGGTGAAGCTCAAGGAACAGGGCACTTACACACACAGTTTCCTCAAGCACTACTGCACCCAAAGCCAACAGCTGTAAGTGGCAAACACCTTGTCTCTGCCACAAAAAACCCCCAACTCTGATAAGGGAGTCTCTCTTCATGTAATGAAGAGCACCTGATTTGTACAGCACACTGTCCAAACCAATAATGTACAGGTCTCACCTGCATTTGAAATCAGAGAAGGAAAATGATATGCTATCATTTTCCATGGGAAATGTTAGCTGGTAGGTGAAAAACCCTTGTCTGGGGTCTGTTTTCTCTGTATCTCTACTGTCACAAAGAAATAGCTTAGACCCTGGACATACAAATCAACCAATCATGGCCTCACCAATCATCAGCAATCAGCAGCAGAAACTCACTGACTGCACGCTCTTACTCAGACAAATTTGAATGAGTGCTTTAAATGTCTTTTATTAAAATGTAAAGTCATTCAGTATCTCTTGACTCTCCAGTGTAATGAGAAGGAATATAGCCATTTAGTGGATTCACCTGCTGTACTGTCATAGAAGTATAAAATCAGAGTAGTTTGCGTTGGCAGGGTCCTTAAAGATCAATAGTTCCAACCCACTTTCCATGGACAGGGGCATCTTTCACTGGACCTGGTTACTCAGAAAGCCTCACCCTTCCTGGCCTTGGAACACTTCCAAGGATAGGGAATCCACAAGCTTTCTGGGCTACAGGTGTCAGTGCCTCCCCACACTCACAGTAAAAAATGTCTTCCTAATACCTAACCTAAAACTACCCTTCTTCAGTTCAAGGAGATTCCCCTTGCCATGTCACTCCACACCCCTGTAAAAAGTCCTTCTCCAACCTTCTTGTAGCCCTCCCTTCAGGCACTGAAAGGTGCTGTAAGGTCTTCCCAAAGCCTTCTCCTCTCCAGGGTGAACAGTCCCCACTCTCTCAGCCTGTCTTCATAGAAGGGGTGCTCCAGCCCAATGATCAACCAAATGGCTCTTCTCTGGACTCATTCCAACATGTCCATATCTTTCTTGTGTTGGGGGCCCCAGAGATGGACAAAGTAGTCCAGGTGGGGCCATCACATGCTGGGGCTTGGCACCCTCTGAATCAACCACCCTGAAACCATCCCAGGGAGCTTAGAAGAGTGAAACTGTTTGATAGGCAAAGCAGTCTTTGGAAGGTTAAGCTTTGAGGAAGCCTGCATTGCCACAGGGGCTTCTGAACTCTTAAAACACTAAGAAAACAGCATCTGCTCCACTTTGGCAAATTTTTTGATCCAGTACTATTCACACTGGCCAATGTGCCCAGAACCACCAAGCTGATGTATTATCTTTTCATTGCCTACTTCAGGTATAAAGCTAAGGTCTTCATTTTTACTTTCTGAGGTAGACGCTTCATCATACTGCCAGGTATTTTGCAGTTTGTTAAAAACCTAAGACTATTTAGCTTTAGCTCTGGCTATGTAGCCAAACGAAAGAAATATTTATTTTTATTCCAACAATAAACAGGTTTTATTCTGCCATCCCACAATGAAGGGTGATTTCTTGCAAAATACTACGTGGTAGAAGTCAGTGGCCATTGGGCACTAGGTATAAACTTTGTGAGGTTTTGGTAAATGTTAGAAAATGTTATTTTCAAGTGTTTGGATTGAAGATGTCAATAAGGCTGTGGTACTCTGCATGCTAATGGTTCTTCAGAAACACAGCCTACTTTTTACGTAGCCATTTGAACTTTAAAACAAACATTAATCCCAGACAGCTTATCAGCTACTCTAACCTTCATACTTGATGTTTCTCACACTTGGTAACAGTAAAAAATTCACACTAAAATGCTTGTTGTAACAATACAGCAGCATGTGAACATGACAAACATTTATCAGTGGGCTATAATGAAAAAACGCACAGAATGTAAGTGGGGAAAAAACTCCTTGATCTGATACTCCTCTAATTTGCAATGGGATCTTTTTAATGTGGCTTTGCTTACTGAAAAGTGTATGTCTTTTTATGCATTCATTTACACTGCATTTTTCCCCACTCTTCTTTAGCTTTACAACTCGTGTCTGTCCCACTTTTCATCAAAATAAAATCCATTTTCTCTTAAGCTGTTCATTTCTACTCACTCCTGGATGTACACATGAATAGCAAAAGAAGAAATGGCAAAGCACTGACACATCCCCAAATTAAAATGTCAAAGTAGGAAGGCAGAGAAAATCCTTCAGATGTCAGCAGACATCCCTTGCCTTTCCCCCTTTTGTACTCTACATCTAGTGACTTTCATGTCTCTAACTGCAAGTGCTTCTCCATTCCACACTGACATTTCCAAAACACAGGAGAGAAATTCCAGCAATGAGTGGTATCATTGTGACTGGGGAAGCACAAATGTGTGAAATACAGGTCAAAGCCTGCGCCCTGTCCACTTACGGTGAGTGAAGATGACTTGGTTATTTCTATCTTCCACAAAAAGGCACAATTTTAGTCTTTTTCATTATGTATCTTTTGGAGAATTTTAAACACTTTTTGGCACATCAAGCTCAAAAATAATCTCACACACTCCACATGCATCAATATCAAATCAATAGCAATCAGTTTCCCTTCTGACAGCTCCTCAAACCTTTTTGGGGGCAAAAAACCCACAGAGAAGTGAACTGGCAAAAGGCAGTTCCTGATTCAATGCTGAACTGATAAAGTCCAGCTCCAGAAAGTGAAATCCTAGCCCCAGTGAGTTTGGTCAATCAGCATCAGCCAAAATGTAAGTGGAGAAAATACTGATTGCTGCTCACAGGCAGCACTGGGTTGCTGGGAAAGCTGAAGGCTAGGCTCTGATCTGAACATTTTCTTTACAGAATAGACTGAAAATACAACTCTGACGGAGACATATGGCTCTGCAAATGAGTCCAGACAATTTGCCAGGCTATCTGCCACCTGGAACAGCTCCATTTTGCAAATGCTGGAAGGAGACATCACAGGTTCCTTCTTGACATCTGTGTGACTGTGGCATGGGGGCTGTGGTGATGCTGCTCTGCCCCTCTCCATGTTTCACCTTGTGCCCCAGGCTGGGGTACAAGAAACTTCAAAGGAGGGCAGGATTTCTGAATTTTAACCTGAATAACTCTAAAAGGTCAAATGTCTATTTGACTATGGCTTGTTTTGTCTAGCAAGGTGAGCCCTGACACAAAGTATGGGGGCACTGAACACCTTGGAAAGAAAAATCTCTTGCAGAGTCCATTCCAAACCTTCTGTGTCTTGAATGAAGGGAAGGCATACCATAGTGCAGCAGAGAGCAGCCCTACCTACAGAGAGCAGAAGTGAGAGTTGAAGGACTGTGTTCAAATAGATTTTCGTAGCTGGTGACAATTAAAACTTTTTAACCTAGCCAACAAACTAGAGATCAAACAGTAAAAGCCTTCTTCTGTCTCAATGCAGCAAAAGCACTCTCCCCTGCAGAAACAAGGCACCAGTCCATCTTTTGGCACTGGTCATCAGTCACATGTAGGGGGCACTTTCCACCAGACAGGAGGATAGGATTTGCATGCTTTGCTATTCATCTGACATCTGCTACACCAGTGCCTTGTTCTGCAAGTGCAGGAATGCCTCTGGTAAAGGACTACTGCATGCTTGCATAAGACATTCAGAGCTAATGAGGACAGCATCCAGCCCTTCTTAAGGACTAAACTGCTTGAAAAGCAAATCTCTAAAATATTTCAAAATCTGCACTCCTTTGACGATTTTAAGTGTTCTTTGATTTTAGACAATAAACATAAGGTACCTCTGTTCTTGTTAGCAGTTTAAAAATGGCCTGTCTCCAAGGTTTACTGGTTAAAATCATAGCCTTTGGCTATCAGAAAACAGATATAAATTGAAAAGGGAAAATTAATTATGAAATCTTTATACCACACTCACACTTCATTCATACTTTAAGGAAAAAAAACACTGGTGTCTGTTTCCTTAAATTTTCTTCCTCTGTGACTCACAGCTTTCAGCTTTGTGTTACTCCAGTTAACAACTTCAATGCTTGTGTTCTGGTGAACATCACTTCCCAGCCCTCCAAGCCCCACTTGAGAGATATTACTTCGTACTTACTTTTGTTTTTTTGGGATCTTGATATTTTCCGGTCTGTTTTTTTTGGTTATTTCCTTCCCATTCTTTAACCATTTGAATCTGAGCGCAGGATACTCTGAAGTGGTTTCACACCTTAGCACTAGCTTCTGACCCACAGCAGCCTCTTGGTTTTTCATTTCCTTCAATTTGAGGGGCACCGCTAAAGAAATAAAAGAGTGTGCTGGTGATTAGGCCATCCTCAAAAGGGAAAACATCGCTTACTCAAGTTGAGCTAGGCAAGTCATGGAGAGCGAAACCTCAACCAGACTAACAATGCTTCTGCAAAACCCCATGAAAAACAAGGATGTGTACTGTCCTTAAAGCATAAGGGCACATTTAATGACAGCCTACTTTGACCCTTTGGAGCTCTCCTACGACAGTCTTACAACTTGCAAGCCGCAGCGAGAACCAAAGTGCTGCTTCTGAATACAGCATGGAGCACTAACAACATTATTTGATTGTGTGCACCTAGGGACAAGACAGCACACCGTGGCAGGCACCTCTGGTTGGTAACACAGAAAGGCAAAGGGAGGGTATCTTGCTGCTTTACTAATTTCAATTGCTATGAGTCACGGGCTACCCAAAGGCTCCAGGTGCAACTGATCTGACACAGAGTTAAAAGCATAAATATAAGCTCTACAGCCTCCCTCGTCTCAGGGAAAGGCTTTTGCTACAGCCAAACATTATAACCCACATTATACACCTACCTCAAACCTCAGCTTGGCCATATCCTTTCCCTGAGGCAAAAGACAACAGGCTTGGAAGCCCATCAACAGAATCAATATCAATTAAGGGTATTTTGGACCCAGAAGGGGACACTGCATTGAAAAGGCTCAGCCAACACACTTAGGGTTCCAGCTGATGCATCTCAATTTCTACTGTGTTGTAGCAATAACGTTTCTTGTATGTGTAAACCTCAAACCATTTCAGGCTTTCTAAGTTATAGACCTCTAATATTACACGAGTCCTGGTCTTTGAGCACAGGCTTCACAGGAAGATGCAGTCCCTTTGTGAGATGCTACCCTTCATTTGACCCCATGTGCTAGCTGTAAACCAGCCACTTCTGTGCTCCAGTGTATAGGCAAAACACCTATACTTGACCTTGCTTCCCCTGAGGCTTAAGATAACACCTTTACCACACAAACAGGGAGGGCTAATATGGGGTACTGCAGCTGGTCTGCTGATGGGTGATAGCCTGTAAGTCCATCCTCGCTCAGCTGCGCCCTGCCTGAATCTCCAGGGAGTCACTATTGCTGTGCAGTACCTCCAGCTGCAGGGCATTTTGTTTCTTGAACAGTTGTAATATTGTCCAAGGACACAAATGGCCATCCTGGTCAAATGATTCTCTGTAAGATGCAGACCAGGAGCACCCAAAGAGACACCAAAAGGTCTCCAACAGAGTCCTGTGCAAGAAAATGTCCTAACAAACTGGACACTCTTGATTATGTTTTGGTATATGCTCCTCGTGCGTTTGTGGGGACTTGCTGATCAGTTGCCCTTAATTATGATTCCAATAAGACAAAAAACAAGCAGCACCATCACAGTCATAATTATGAGAAGCCTGAATAAAGAACAAATATGCGCATGCCCAGTAAGTGTGTGACTGTTGAAGGCAGCAGCATGGCCTGTCCCACACGTAAGGCAGCCTTCCTCACCCCAGGAAAGCCCAGGGAAACACTTAATTCCCTGGAAATTGAGCCCTGAGTGGCATAAACAGTGGTAGTTGGGAAAATGTGGTCTGCAGTGAGTGACCAAATGAAGTGATGCTGCGACACCAGCAGAAGACAGAAGAGGGACAGAGTAGTCTTCCATAATTAAAAAGTATCTGATTAAGAAGAAAGTGACAACCTTTTCTGTGTTCCTCGGCTGGCGTGGACAACAAGTTTGTGAAAGGAAGCGTTCTAGACATCAGCAAAATGTCTGAGAGGAAGACTTCTCTGGGAATGGCATCCATGGATGTTGTACATGTGGGGTACATGCACAGCTGTCAGGGTGGCATTGTGATGGATCAGGTAAAGGCCCAGCATTTCATGACCAGAAAATCTTTTCATATGTTGGTTTCCATTTTCTCCCACTCCCCCGGATAATTTTGGAAATTTCAGTGTGTTCTCAAAATGCTATGAAAACAATTTTTGATTTTGGAAAAACAAGTGCCCACACACCATCCTGAAACCAATATGTTTAAATACATACACTTTTATAAGTGTGTGTTTGTATATATATATATATATTCATTTATATAAGAACACACATAAGTATTGTCTGAATATAAATATTATATTTTTAAAAATAATAATATTTAAAAATTCCAACAAAAATAATTAGCATTAAGTAAGAGCCTTACTACTGAGGCTTGTGCTGACCATTTCATTCTGTCATTAAAGAGTTAAGGTTATAGTCTTTTGTCACTATGTAAGAAAATGAGCTGCAGAGGTTTGAAATACAAAGGCAGTATTTCTTATTTTACCATATTTCACTTGTTATAGTCCTAGTCCATATCTTGCATAAATTAAAAGCATAACCACAATTGCAAGGATGAAAATTTTTGTGCTAAAGACTTCAACTAGTTATTGGTTGTTCTTTCAACATAGCAATGTGAAACTGGGAATAAAAGAGAGATGCCATTTTGTTCCTGATTTTTATTTTAATTCAGTATTATCTGCTCAAAATGACTTGCAGATTTTTTCCTCCATCAGAGCTGTCAGTGAAAAAAAGAAAAGTGTTAAATTAATATGCTCAACTCTTGCCATAATTCAGGAGTTACCGGGAAACATAAAAGAGGATTTAATCAATGGCAGTGACCCTCACTAATTCACAGTAACTCGCTGTCCAAGCATGCAGGCTCTCCAGGGAACACAGTAAAAGCTGTTCACAGACATGACAGAAAGGAGATTGTTTCTTTGGGTTTTTTTTATTCTTTTCATTTACACTATGTTTCTTTCCTTTCAGTCGCAGTTTCGCAAAAGTTAATCAGACCTGCCAGGCATATGAGAAAGCTTGTGCTGATAAAACTACAGCATTGTGCACTTGGATCAAGATCAGCTACAGCTTCCACTGTTGCAAGAGGTAACTGACTTTCATCACAGTCTGTGCCAATTCTACAGTGCTGGTAAGACAGGACCTTGTCTGCAGGGTAAAAATGCTTTTAGAAGAGACAAAAATGGTTATAATGATAACTAGACACGGCTCCCCCTGACGCTGCCCTCCCCTTGCCTCTTTACCCCTTCCCCCTTTGTCCTCACAGCATCTCCTGCCAGCTTGGCTCCTTTCCACTTCTCCTTGCGGTGCCTGTCACGCAGGACCACTCCTGCCGCTGGCGAGGCTTCTGCCCACTGTCTGAGGCAGGCAGGAACGAGGCAGGAAGGGCAAGGAAAACATTTTCTGCATTTCCTACATGTAGATGGAGGTTGAAATGCCATCAGGGACACAAGCATTTGGTCAAAATGAAAATGGAAGGGAGCCTCACAGCATTTCCTACAGGTCACTTTTTGGGCAGTGCTGTTATGAGCAGCTCTGGTATGGCAGCAGCAGGGCCCTTACACATGCCATCCATCACAGAATGACAAGGGCCAGGGAGCAAAGAAAACAGACAAATCCTGAAGAGAAAAAGCATAAACTGAGTGTGGAACTACCCTGAAAGAGGAGCTGCTTGAATGAAAGATGTGGTGGGGCATCTACTTTATCTGTATTCCTTGTGCCAAAATGCGGTAGGGCCTCATATTTAAGAGTCAATTAGACACACAGAAAGGCACCCAGGCTTTTCACACTACCCAGTCAGGATGTCTCTCTGTGACCCATGGTCCTCCCCTGCTTTGACAGACTTTCTAAGAAAGCAACAAGGGTGGTAACAGTGAGACAACACAAAGCAGTGGACCCGTAGTGTCAGCAAAAGCCCCACATGGTTGGAAGGGTTTAACAGGCAAAAGCAAGCAAGATGTTAGATCTTTCCTTATTAAGATGGCTTGAATAGCTGTCATTTTGTTAGCAATTTTTTTCAGAAACTTATGTCTGCTGGCCGGCACAATATCATTGCAGATAAGGAACACGCATTTCCATATTCTCTCTGCAAAAGACTCACTGATAATGTATGACTGCAGATAACTTCTTCTCCCCGGACTTGTGAGTTTGGCAAAGAACATCAATCTCCTCACTTTCAGTATTTGATTGTATAGTTAATCTGCATGGAAGCTCAACACATTGAATAAATTAAACAGGAAACCTGCAAAATATTATCACACAACCACACTCAGCTGAAATTCCATGAGTGGTTGTTTTTATTTCCTTGTCTCTTCTTTCCCTAGGAAGGTGCAAAGCCTTTTGAGAGCCTGAGCACAGGAATGTATTAGGCATGCTTACCAGTAGGCACATGTGCAGAGTTTGCTGCACAAAATTGTGACCAACAGCTTGGTGAGGGGTAATAGAAGCCACCAGAATAACGCCCATTGCCTTGGCCTCAGACTTACTGCCTTTTTTTTTTTTTTTTTGCATAATGCTCAAGGCAGGGAAGTAATGCAGGACAAATTATATTATTTCCAAAAGCCTTCTCCCCTTGCATATGAGATTATAATCAAGGTCAGGCTTATCATCAGCAGACCAGGTCTTCTGAATATATAAGCTACACTTTAAAATGTATACTGCTCCAACTTAGACAAAAAGCCTCCCCTCGAAGCCCCCAAAACCCTAACCAAACAAATAAAACAAAACCCCAAGCCAAACAACAACAAAAATCCACAAACAAACAAATAAAACCCACAAAAATTTGCATTGCATCTCTTGGTTTTAATCTTCCTATTATTCTCTCAGGCAACATTTGAATTTTGAACACTTTTCAAAATCTGCCTACTTCCTGCAAGCATGCTGAGTCTCTGTGCAGATTACCTATATGATAAAACACTGTGGGTAATGATAGGAGATAATCCCAAACAACCAGCTCTCCAAAATACCACAATAACTGAACACAAGCTGAAGGACTGAAAAACCAAACAAATAATTTAGTTACTTAATGGGAATTTATGAATTCTTTTGGAAATACTGCCAGATACATTTCAGCTCTGGGTCTTGATACTTGAATACTTGTGTCTGTTGCTGAAGAGCAAAAGGAAAATGCAAACCTGACATTTGTCTTGAAGTACACATAAAACCAAGATCCACAGAATATCACCCATTCTAGTAATGTTAAAATGAAAATTTTACAAAAATTTTAGGTATTGCAAAGGCCAAAAGAAAGGGGAGCGACAAAGCAATGGCTAGCAACATGGTCAGGAGCCAAGAAATAGAGCAATAGAGAGATACAGCACTACAGCCATGCTCTTTAAACACTGGAACAGCATGGAACCAGCAAATGCCTCTATAAATCAGAGTAACTACTCCCAAAAGCCAGTACAAATCCAACCGCTACTCTGATAACCTGACAGGTTTAGGTATGATGGTACTGAAGTCTCACTTGGTCCTTTCAAAGTAATGCAGCACCAACAAACCCATAGATCTGTACCTAAAATATTTGTTTATTTGGTGTGAGATGCTTTCAAGTGCATGCTATGTCATGCCAGTGTTCCTGGATATTTACTCCTAGCCAAGAAACTGCTCTGTGAGCTTGCATTAATCTTCTCTTTGTTCTCTCTGTCAGAAGCCCAGTAAACCCCTCCAATGAGAGTACCACGGGCCAATTCATAATTTGATCTTGGGAAGGCAGGATTTTCAACAGGACACTGAAAATGGGCATATGGAAGAAGTACTATGCACGCGGAGAAGGTCTCATTCCTGTTCCTCCCTGCCCCACCTCCACTCGACAAGCAAAAAGCATCTCCAGTGGAGTGAAAAAGGATGGTAGTGACAAAACAGCATGTCTAGAAGTATCGTGTCCAGGAGCAAAAGCCTGAGAGCACCCATTTATTCAGTGTAACATGATAGTGACAGGCTGTTCATTCTCCTGCAGACACTCAAGATATCAGTTTCTGAATTTAGGCCTCCTCAGAGACAGGGAACTGTGTTCCAAGCAAAATGTAGGTTTTGCAAGAGAAGCTGGGTGTGAGTGAGTGTCTAACCTAAAGATTATGATTTAAAGGTCAACACTTAATTTATTTACTGATGATCGTGTCTGCAGGAACACACTGCCTGATTACATTAAATACTCTCTCCTCTGATTCTCAGTGCTTCAGCTGACTCCAACTGGCTGCATCCCTGTTAAGCTTTGATCATCCTGTTAGACACTGTCAATATAAAAACCTGATCACACAGACTGAAAATGTGGGACAGTGTAATATCCACAATATGACATCCAACAAGTGATTCAGGGCAAACAGCTCGTAAAGTTGATGGAAGAATCTGCAGGTCCATATTTTACATACGCGAGTGTATCAAAGTGAACTCCAGAATCTTTACTTGAACACTACACTAATATTACAGTAACTCAAAGCACAGAAATGCTGTGCAGGATAAATCCCATGGACTTCAAGGGGACTTGCAAGTACTCAGTAATTAAAATTTTTTTTTCACAAAAAATTTTGATTTAGGAGCTGAATTTCAGGATTGCAGCTTAAAGGAAGTTTGACTCAAGTTGTATGACTTGAAGTCAGATGATAGAAGGAAGTGCATTTTGCCACATCATACATACATCTCTTTCTTTGCTCTCCAGTGTAAGAATGTCAACCACTAATTTCTAATTTTGCTTGAAAAAAAGCCATTCAGTAAGTCACGAAACAGAGGGCAGTGCAGCTGATAGAACCACGTAAAAGCAAAGGCTGGAACTACACTGCTAACTTGTCTGGGTCTCAGTCTTCACTTTATGGCCAGAGTTGTAAGGTTCAGCAGATCACTGGACTGAGAAGCATGGAAAACTTAAACTTTAGGTTTCAGCTGTGATACTTGTGTAGCCACATTGGTGTGCCCTAAGATCATGTTGTGAAGAAAAAACCCAAATGAATGGTAAAAATCCAGAGGTTATTTCTCTGCATTAGTGACAAAAATCCAGTTCTTTGGAAACTCCCTTTTTTCCTCCCTCTTTTTGGTAGAATTTGCTTTTTTAAACAGCTTCCTTAGAGCTTAAGACTTTCAATCCCGGGGCCTGAAAGTGCTGCAGCCATCTCCTCCTCTCCCTCTCAAATTTCGTATTCTCTGGCCCCCTCTTCTTCTGCCATCATCTGAAAACACAGAGATTCCTGTGTGTCAAATCCTGTAAGCTTTTCAGACCCTGTGAACTATATTATATTTTGAAACTCTTGTTTTCATCTCCTCTGGCCTCCAGTTGCTTCTCCACCCTTTCAGCGTTTCTCCACCATGCTCTTTCTCTTCACACTGTTCCAGCAAAGCTGGGATTCTCACATGCAAAGGACATGAGTCACTGCTTTGTTCTGATCCCCATCATAGAGGCCCATTTTTGCTCCTGGTTTACACAGTTTTCTTGGCTTTGTAGCATTTTCTGATTCTGCAGTAGTTCCTCTTCACAGACAAAGTGTACCATGCTGCAGCCAATAAATTGTCCAATGCAGATCTATCCATAGCAGGCTTTCACATGTCTAAAAATCTTCCTCCTCCTCCTGAGGCTATGAAAGTCTTAAGGGAAAGAATAACAATACACATCCAGCAACACTGCCAGCACGCTTTTACGTCCCTGGTTAGAGGTATTCCTAATTAAGTATAGCATATTGTCCCTACTCCTCCAGTGAGATCTCAGTCATATATGTATAGGAGAAAAAACCTGCATCAAGCAGAATTTAAAAAACATCAGACAATTTTATAGGCACAGGATTAACATAAACTTTCCCAGTATTATTTTCCATTTTGAACAAGAAAACCAGAAGGACCTCCTGTCCACAAGGATATCTTATTACAAAATGATAAAACACAGAGAGTAGAGAGTGTCATGACAGGTGAAATACAGTGGAAATGGTGGTCAGAAGGCAATTCCCCAAATGTGGAATGAAGGTTACCTTAATAGGTCACCACTAATCACCTCCCCTTGCATGGGTTCACAGAGCTAGAGTCACTGCCACCACCAATAAGGACACATGAGTAATCTGATCTTGGGGATATAACCACTGGAAAGAATAATTAGCATACAGGAAGAACCAAAATGGAATTCCCCAAAACGATTGCCTCCTCAAAGACTCAAACAATCTCCCTCTCACAAAGTTCACACAGAGGCCAGCACTCTTCACAAATTAGATGAGAAAATGTCTGGATATCCCAAGGCACAACTGGAAGTTTAGGAGGTTCATTTGTCTTCTACTGTTCCTCCCTGCAAAGAACCACTCACCCATGTTGAAATTTTGGGGTGGGAATGTGGAAAACCAAAGCTGAAACCTGTCTGCTGGCTTGCTTGACATGAACAGAAAGAAAATCAAATCGCAGAAATGAATTTGGGAAAAACAAGATTAATTGGAGCCTTAAAATGAAGAAGTTGCTGTTGCATTATTGGGTGCATAAAATATTTACAGCAGTGTGAAGAATTTTGAAACTTTCAAGACACTGATTTGCTAATGCACAAATCAAACTTAACACTGTGGGTATGGTTCCTCATTCGCCACTTTCCTTCCCCTCCTCTCATTTAAATTCCTTGTGGTCAGCTCTCCTAGCAATACTCCCTTTCTAGGATTTGTGTGGGTGTTCAGCATAGGCTGTGGAAAGATGTAGGCCTACAAAAACATCTGTGTACTAAAAGACTGCACAGAAAAAACCTCTGGAAAGCAAGGGTAGTTCTTCCACTGCAGCCTCAAATGTTTTCTTAATAATTTTCTTCTGGTGTTGATCACAGAGCAGAGCATGTGCCAGGCCCATCCCAGCTATATAACACCTGAAAATTCAATGTCCCCTGCCTCTGCCTGCCTGCCTTAAACTCCACCAGATAGAAAAGGAATGGAGGTATTGCTGGTGCCTCCATTCCTACGTCGTTTTGAAATATGACTGCTTTTGTACCTGCACGCTAAAGGAAAAATCACAAGGTCTGATAATTCCTGAAGTGACACACCCACAGCAAAAGGATGTGCTCTTCCCCAGGGGCACAGCACAACTAGTCCAGGTCACTTCAGGTGACAAAAGAAGTGGTCATAACTCGGAAGAGTCTGCTGGAAAAACAAAAAACCTTTTTTATTTATTTTTTTTTTAACAGAAGGAGAGTGCAAACACTTTAGCCAATGAGACAGAAAACCATTTGCCTCATTTCAGGAACTAGGGAACTGGATACACCCAGGCACTGCACAAAAATCATGAGCTCAAACCCAGCTCAGCGAAAATTTAAACATTGCATCTAACATTATGGAGTTGCACAGTGTGCAGAGAGATCTCATAATGTAGCCTTCAATATAATTTACTTCCAACATACTTGAACTCCATATTTATAGTCTGCAGCTATGGCAAAACAGAAATGGAAACTGCAGTGAAAAGGAAGCATTTATGTCACAACTGTTGAAAATGTACATCCTATCTTCAAATGAAAACTTGAACAAAATTCTTACAAATACTGCTAAATACTTGCAATTGGGAACAGCTTGCAAAAATATATAATTGGAAGTATCTCCATTGGCTAAATTATTATGCAAGATTAGACATCCTTTTAAAGGTCAACCTCCAAAAAATCCATAACCACATGGTAAGTAAAGCATGCAGAAACATGCCATGGTGCAGCAATCACTGGAGGAGGGACAAGGCAAATTATGCACCTCTGAAATGGTTTTTGGACTTAAGACAAAAGTTTAAAAATTATGCAGGGAAAATGACATGGCTCTTAAAAGTATATTCCAGATCAACAGTAGGTGCTGTAATTGCATACCAGGAAATGGGTGTGAATGGTAAGAATGATCCATACAGGAGTGGAATCGTCACACAAATACAGAAAAACTGTGACACAGATCTCCAGGCCATCAAGTCCAGCCTGGAGCTTCTGGTCTACAACAAGGTAGCCCACACTGCCAGGTCAATCGTCTGTCAAGACCTCTCAATGGCCTTAAAATCCCTGAGTACATGAAAAAGACTAAAACATGCATCAAACAGTAATTATTTAACACTCTAACCCTTGTGATTGTGGCCACCGGTAGCTACTGTAAAGGAGGAATTACAGCTTTTATTGTAGAAGAGAAACATTCCTTAGGTAGAAGCCACAGGTGAACCTTGTGGAGCAGCTCAAATATATGAAGGGCAGTAAGCAATGTGTACTGAGCCTTATTCCCCAATCTAGAGTCTCCATTAGCAGAACAGCATTTATATGGTAAATTTTAGTTAAAAAGGAGTTGGAGAATAAATTCCTACTGCCGGCAAAAAGAATACAGACATGGTAAATCAAGTAAAACTCCCTTCCCCCACTACTTTTTTAAACTCACAACTGGTTTTTGTGTGTCACAGTTTTGGATAAAATCACAGCCTGAAAATTGATTATTTCAATTTTCCAGTATCCAGGACTTTATTTTCTATATGATAAGAACTGAAGGCCCAGCACAGAACTAAGGTAAAATTCAGGCCCTGTGAAAATAAAATGCTTTGTCATTGATTCGTTACAGCTAGACTTTCAGCCCAGAAGATGGAGAAATGTGCTACAGTTTTACTGAAGGGAAAAAACAGAGAATTTATCTATATCCAAATTTGCAGAGATCGAATTAAAACATAAGTAAATTACATTTAAACCAATGCAAAGTCTCACTGTGAACACTGATTTAAACTGATTTAAAGCCAATTTATGATTAAACTCACATTAAAATCAATTCCTTCATAAATTATGTTGAATCAATAAACTTCTGGATTAAATTAGTCCTAACAGGTCTTTCTAGAGGCAACACTCTCTCTGCTTCAACAGAATTAAGAAACTTGACTCTAATGACAATGACTTTGTGTGTTAACACTGATACATGCATTCATCATTCAGGGCAGAAAGACATCAATGTGATTATAAACTTCTGCACAAAAGGACTAATCAAACCAGTGTCCCATCCCTTTCTTAACCTCCATTTCATTTCATTCTCAGCGAAAAGACACTTGAGCACAATACAGTCATTTTTCTACTACTGAGCTGGAGATTTTTGTAGATCATCTTCAGTGATTTATCTGTTCCACATAATTTCTATTAGAAGTTTCAGTTTGTGGCCATTAGTGCAACAACAGGAAACTTTTTCTTTGCTTTTACTTCCTATCCAAGCCACCAACTTCAGCCATGGGTCACATGGACTGCATACACACAGCATGCAGCATAAAATGTGCTTTTTTGCTGCTGAAAAATTACTGAAGAGCACTAACAGAACAACTGCAAGCCAATCTGCAGCAAAGCTGTTTTCACAGAGTTGCACCAGACCACAAACCAGCTCTGTACAGGTTTGGACAGCTGAGCTGCAAGGAAGGCAGCAGTATACATAATCCTTACTAAAACAACATAATAGAAAGTCTCACACTAGAATACCCTGAGACAACTCCCCAGGAAAAAGTCCAGGTTAGGAAAAGCAAGAAGGTTCCCACCCTATGGTGCTGGCGTCACGCTGCAGCTACCCAGCAGATTGCTTATCTATTTCTTGAAGAACCAGAAAAAAAATAAATTCTCCAGCCTCATCACGTGTGGGTACTGTGCCTCTCTGAAGCTATCTGAAGTAACTTCAAAATCCGTTAGACGAGGGGCTGCTCCTTATCAGGCACAGGAGGGATGCTTCCCCAGATGAGATCAAGAATGAAAACAGAGTCAAATCTCCTTTAGGGACGATCTGCATAGTGTTCAAACTAATCCTTACACAGTGCAGTCTTTTCCTTCTTTAATTGGTCTTAAAAAAAGAGGAAAAGAGGAAAAGAGGAAAAAGAAAGTGAAAAGAGGAAAAAGACAGAAGGAAAAAAGAAGGAAAGCAGAAGGAAAACAGAAGGAAAACAGAAGGAAAAAAGAAGGAAAAAAGAAGGAAAAAAGAAGGAAAAAGCAAAACCACAACCCCCCCAAGCAACAAAAAACCCCAACAACAAAAATCCCCCAAAGACCAGTCTTTCATAAACCAAACAAAACCACATTATCCTAAAAAGATGGTATCATGTCAAGTTCCAATCAAAATTTTCATTGAAAATAACATGTAACAGGCAGAATGCATAACTTTCTCCCCAACTGTGCTGAACTCTAGGGGGTTGCCAATCATTTCTTTTGTGCAGATTTTCTAGAAGACATGAGAATGAAACTCATATTACACAAATAAATCAGAGACAAAAGCTTAATCCTACAAGGGTTTTGAAAAACAGGGGTTTACATGGGAAATTTATGCAATCCCAGCGGCAGAACTGGCAGGTGTATTAAGTTTCCTGTAAGACTCAGTCCTGCAAGGTGACATGACTACAGACAGCAGGGCTGTCTCACACGAAACCCAGTGGCAGGTAGGATTCACTCCTTGGTACTTTGGCTATTTTCTCACAGATTGTTCCACAGCACATGAAGCAATAAGCATACCTCTGCTTAGAAATGCTCATTTATTCTCTTTTGTCATGAGCTGTATGATGGTCTGAAGTCCATTGAGCAGACTGGGACTCTCTCTTGGGTCTCATTCACTCTTATGTTTGGGTATCACAACAGCCAGAATATTCCCTTATTAATTACAGTCTGAGATCCTGCCTACACACTGGAGGGAGGATATACCTCTGGGGAAATGCAGCAACACAGGGGCTGAAAACCCCTGTGCTAAACAGACAAAGAAGAGATACACCAAACCACTTCCTGATGGACTGGAACCTGGTTCCAGACATGTCCAAGTGTCCATTTCAGTATTTCCTTCTGCAAAATTTGTCCCACACTGTTAAGTACATAATAATGAAAGCTATGACAATGGAAGCCATAAAAGATTGATGGAAGAAGAACCACAGTAATATCAGAAAACAATGTTCATAAAAAAAGAACATAAAGGATGAGTTCACCACATCTGCTGAAATTTAATATCCTGAGTCCCCCTTCTGGCTGCAAAGGGAATTCTATGTAGGAAGTAACCAAGCTGGACACCATCATTGCAAGAGAAATTGAAACAATTAATAGAGCAAAATGCTCTGTAGATGATAAGCATTCTTCTTTCAGAGTATTAATGCATTCTGAATCTGTCTCCATCTACTGAGAGATGTCATAAAGCCCAACATGACTGAAAAACATACAATAAAAAACCCCAACAGTATAATTACACTGAAAGCCTACCGTATTTTTCCATTTTAATCACTGCTTCTAGAAAGAATTTAAGGCATGCTTTGAACTTTGCAAGACATTATTTCCAGGTCTGATCTTTTTTCCCACTGCTTAGTCCATGGGCTTCATGAATTTCCAGCAGTAAACAAACAGATCAAGGATGAAGGAAAAGCAGTATCAAATTAGTGTTTTCCTGAAGCCTACGAACAATCAAGCTCTTTGCGATGGAGGAAGAGGAAGTGACCACACACTGTGTGTTTAGGGATTCTCATCAACTCTGACATGAGTTGAGAGCGAAGAGAGGGGGGGTCTAAATCCAGCAAATCACCAACAAAGTGCACGGCACCTCCAACTGTAACCTCTGCAGACCTCTCCAGGGTTGACTGAATCCACACCTAACACAGAAAATAGTCATGGAAGCCAAGGTATCCATACCAAGAAAGGCAAATAGCTTCAGGGCCAGGTACCCTCTTTCTCACAATATTTTCATCCCAACCTCTCTCAGTAGATTTAAAAAAAAAAAAAAAAGAAAGAAAAGAGAAGTTTTTAATTTAATTCTTCAGTATTTATCAGTACTCATGAGACGGCATTGTTTTTGGTAATACTGAGATGTTTGACAGCTGTTTATCCTCATGGCTTGTTTCCCCAATCTATACATAATTTAAATAATCAGGAGAAGGCACTGAACTTAAACAACAGGTTTTAACCATCTTTTTCTTTTCTTATACCCCAGTCTTTCTCCAAAAACAAAAACAAAAAAAAAGGAGAATGATTGTCACTGGCTTCTAACTCTTATGACACCCTTACTCATAATAAAGCACAGCCCTTATTTTCAATTTGATAACTCAGTTTTCCAAGCTCTGAGGATATTCTGTAAGAACACTATAAATTCTTACATTTTCAATGTTAGGCTGGAAAATAATGTGTTATCTGATGTATTGGTTATCTTATTGATTATTCTGCAGAGGGATAAATAAAGATCAAAATACAGAAAAAGAAAAAGACTTGGCATTAGCTGAATCTACCAGACCCCTAAGAGAGGAGAAAAGCAGAAGTTTTATTAAAACATGTTTTGAATTCACATTCAACACAATCACTAAACAAGTAAGTACTAGGAGTGACTTGATGAGTCACATTTGCAAAGAGGGTCATCACATCCTGAAAAAAGGAAATCACCTCAGTTTTAGGCACAGATTGAGAGAGAAAAATACTTTTTTTCCCCTGTTTTAACTCTTGTTCAGTAATTTCACTATCACTTGGTCATCACATTGAATTAGATGAAAAACACCAAAAAAACCTTTTTGCAATCAGCAAAACAGATGAGTCTAGCATTCAAAAAAGATCTCAGGCAGATGACATTTCTACACATTTAACTTTCCATGTGGGGAAGCTAGTTAGTAGGATGCAATGTGAATTTACAGAACTCTGGTCATTTTACACTCAGCCAACTCAGGCATTGAATTCATATTGACTGGTGTGGCTTAACTGCATTTTAAACTGGAGTATCATGCTAGAAACCACTGACATGAATGGTCCTTCATTCACAATACTGAGTCCAAGTGAATCAGAGAAAGGTATACAGAGTTCTTCACATCGTGCAGGCACTCTGCCTAGCAGAACACTTGTACTGGACCCCTTCTTATGAGGTGTGATGTGAAATACTGTAAAACTGGATGGCTAGGCAGGGAGTTGTCCATCAGGGCTAAAATTCAAGAAAATCAGTCTAAGGCAGGCATGTGGGATGTGGGAGGACAGTAAAGCTCAGGAAGAAAAGACATCACCCTTAATAGAAGTCACAGTAGACTTGTGATGGAATAGCTGCACAGGGACTGTTTGGAGTAGGAACAGAAAATAAGGAAAAAAACCTCAAAGTCAGCATAGTTTTCTCCCCAAGCCCCAAGATTCATTTCTGTGCAGATCCAAAACCCGTATCAAGACATGACAAATGCTGTGTAATGTGACTACTCAACTCTCCCACAAAAAGGTTCTCAGCACAACACTGGCGCATCTGGGTGAGGACCCAATTTCTGGCCATTCTCCTTGCAAACTGTTACCTGATCTTCAGCAGTATTTTTGCACAACCTATCTTAAAGCACTCCTCTTCCACTCCTGACACAAAGGGCTAGTCTCAGTACACCCTGTGGTGAGGAGGGTCCAGACAAGTCCTTTTGTACCCCAAGTGTTCACACGATGCAGGACTGCGGCACAGTGCAGACTGGTGGACAGAGAAGCAAGGGCACGCAGGGGACATTAGTGAGGAATTAATACGAATTTACTGAAGTTGTGCATTTTTCTTGTGTTCATTAAATCCAGTAAAACACTGAAAATGCTTTCCAAATTTGCGTGGCTGTGGTGCAATTCACTCAGAATGGTTCATTTCTGAACAGGAGCCTCCACTCCAGGCCTTCCTACAGTTGAACTTATTCACTTTAAATGTTAATATTTTGAATGCCTTGCCTGGACCATGTGTAGGACTGATCACCTGGAGGGTCTGTGCAAAGCAACCACTTGGCCACAAATTCACGGTTTAGCTGACTAATTTACTCTTTTAGACAAGCCATTGTTTTGGCATAAAAGCCTGATCAACTAAATCCTATCCCTCTCTTAAATGCTTATTCAAAGTTCTGCTGTGGCCCATGACATACTGCAAGAGTTCTGGCTCCCAGCTCTAAAATAATTAGTCTGGGGAAATTAAACAGTGCTCTCTGTGCACCTGTGGCTGGCTGTGCTCCCCTGCCTGACAGCGGTGCCCCTCCCACACCAACGCATGCTGGCTGTGAGCACAGCTCCCAGGGCTGCCGTGCCCAGGCTGCAGCCTCCCAGAAACCCATCACGGGGAATGGAGCTATTTCTCATGAAGCTGAATGGAACCACTGGTTTGGCAAAGAAGCTGCTCACGAGGGTCTCTGCTTAGAAGATTTATATTTTAAACAGGCAACAGCTAATATCAGGGGGGAACAGATACATTACCAGCAAGTTATTTCCAAGCAGCTAATAACTGTTTCCCTACCCACCAGATCCTAGGATGCATTTTCAGGTTTAAACATAACATATACATTGTAAATAGCGGAAACATCTGGGGTTTATTGTAACACCACTTTGTTAGCCTTGGGCATTGTACAACTCCCGCAGGCCACGGTTCACCCTTGACCTGCCAAAGACGATTACTGTACTCAGGCAACTTCCCCTGCTCCACAGCTGCTTGCCTTCCCCTCCCCTCCGTCAATACTCACTACTGCTATCATTACAGCTACCATCCTAGAACAGCCAGTCAAAAACTGGGGTTGCCATGGTCACTGCATGGCAACAGCGTGGCTAAGCAGGCGAGGAAAAGATGATGAGGGTGGTCAGTGAAGTCACTTTGCTTGCTAACCCCAGGGGAAGTAGGGCTGCCCAACACCATCTGTATCGACAGCCTTTTTCCTCCCCCCCGCAAAGCCACCTTCCTTCTCTGTTCCACTCATCCCACCCTTGTTGTGGGTCGGTCACATCTCAGTGTCCCCCCTTTCCCAACTTTCAGTCTCCCACTGAGCCAAAAATGACCCTGTTCCTCTCCTACTCTTCCTGCAGCCTAATCTCCCAGACATGTCTTGCTCCCCAAGTTCTCTGCTCTCACTCTCTTTTTTTAGCTTTCCACTGAGGACGTCTCTATTCACCCATTTCCCACTGCTTGATGTCCAGCCCCACAAATCCCAGTCCTGTCCCTGCTTCTCCAACACTTCTCCTGTCCCCTTGAACATGGTCCCAAGCTGACTTCTCCCCGCGTTTGGATAACATCTCATGTGTAATACCACAGAAGCACTGCAGGCTGGGCCTCTGGTATCCCCTGGCTGGGGCTAGAAACTTATGCAGGGCTCATCAGCAAAGGAAAGGCATTTTAAAGCTGTTGGTGCAAGACAGACTGCAAAACTTTTGCTGAACTAATGCAAAGTGTGAATCTAAAGTACTTCAGTTACACTCTGGTGGTGACACACCTTCAGAAATCAGGTGATCTTAATTCTCTCTGGTTTAGAGCTAAAAATAACAAAAAACCCCAAGTGGTGATCCAACATGACTTAATGCCTGCACTTTAGAAGCTCATTTGGATGAGCTTTCCAGGTGTCCCTGCATAAGCAGATCACTGACCACAGACGTTTGCCTTCCAAGCATGCATAAGCAGTGCTGGTTTTGCCTCCATTTGATTCTCCCTGCTGAATGCCTGAACAAGTGGGTAGGGGAGCAGCGCTCAATAGTTCTGTTCAAAAACACAGCAGAAATAAAATATAACCTGTGTTCCAGCAGCTCTGCCTGCTGAGGAGCAGACCCAGCAGCCTCCCAGCCAAGTCATGACCAGTTGCACCTCCTGCTTACACCTTACAGGGGTGTAACGCCCTCTCATAGGAACCTGCTGTTACAAGAAGCCTTCCTGAGAGGTAACAACCATTTCAGCCACAGAACACACATTTGCAGAGTGCTACAAAGCTTCTCTGGCACCCCTCCTTGATTAAAGCCTACTGACTGATGCTATATCCATCCTGGCCCTGAGAGCTCACATGCTGATTACTGGAGTAAAACCCCTTCTCTCTCCCTTCTCTGCAAAGTAGAGGTAAATTTATGTAAACAAATATCTGAAATGTATTGCCTTTTAAAAGTTTTATTACTCAGTAGTCTGGTAGAATCCTATTTCTTAGGAAAAGTGATATGTAGCATTGTCTTATTATTTTTTTATTTCTGAATTTGTTAAGTTCAATCTACTGATCAATTTAAACATCGTCCTAGAATTATGCTATGGTAAAACAAATGCACATGTAGAGAATAAATGGAATTGATTATCTTCTGGAATAAAAGGCCTTACTAAATGACGTATTTAAATATAACCCCCCCCCCAATCCCTCTCTGAAGGAGCACCTGGTAATTCACTTTTTGGATCAAATTGCAACTCCACAAAAACTTTATGACCTCATGTGGTCTTTCCACCCCCACATTCCTACCTAGAAACATTATATACAGCATGCTCCAGGCAAGAACTGAGTTAGAAATGCGGATGGTGATTCTGGGGAAAGAGATATAGCAGACACAGGACAGAAGCAGAGCACTGAGAACATGAGAAATAGACAACTCCTTAAGGAAGGTGCCCTGAAAAGCTTATAGAGGAATTCCTGGTCAAGTGCATATCTTCCCCCCTTTTTTGAAAAACCCTCCACACCCAATAATTTCCCGTGTCAAGCAGGCCCACATGCCCACTCTTCATTTCATCCTCAAGCATATTTTGGCATACATAAAAATGACCATTCGGATCAGACAAAAAGCTAGACTAGCCTAGTATCCCATATTCAGCTACAGCTGATTATGGGTGACAGGAGGAAAAAAAAAGTAACCATTGAAGAACCAAGAAATCATTGGCTGTGATGCCCTTGGACATAGCAAAGCCCTACAGTTCAGCAAGCTGCAGTGGAAGCAGGTACCACTGGGCCAGGTGAGATGCTTGGGAGCCCTTGTGGTGTGATGCAGATTCAAAAGCTGCCTCTCGTTCCTCTGGTGGGGCTTGGAGGTGGACGGAAACCTTTCCAGGCTTCTGGGCAGGACCTGGGTCTGGTGAGGTGGGGCTTTCCACTGGAACAGACTCGAGCACTGCACTCGAGCAGTCTTCCTGGACAGACATGTACTCTGTTGATGGTCAGGAGATGTGCAAACACCGTGGGGGTAATCCTGTCTTATGCTTTTTATCTTATCTACTCCCTGGTTTATAGCCAGCAGTCACCATGGTTTTCCACATGGAAATAGCCTTACAAACTAAGTTCAGTTCTAAGTAGCTCAAGTTGTTCCTTATCCCTCAACTTCAAAGTGATTTACAGCTCTTATTTGTGCCTGGAGTCTTTGGCACTGATCTGAAATGAACTGTGTTTTGCCATGAAACCGATAGCGAGAAACATCATGAAATGTGCCATGAAACAAGGCAATTCTGAGGCTGCTTGATATTCCTTTAATCTGTTAAGGGAGTTGTTAACCAACTGCAGCTTTAAGAAAAAAAAAAATCAAAGTGAACTCACTCTTTCAGACATTTCTACACTTCCCTGCTGAGCCATGGTAAGATTTCTGCTTTTCCATGAAGAGCCTGTTTCCCCACATTATCAAAAGAAAATGCATTTGTTCCCCTCTATAACATTAATACAGAATTAAAAGGGTTATTGGGAAAATACACTGCTTTCTCACAGTGGCTTTCAGTTCTATTCTTTAAAGACAGCAGTTTTCCAAATTTGTGCCATCCAGCTGTTGGCATATTTCACAGGACCACTCCCCAAGGAGGTTTCTCCAGAAGCTCCGCAATTTTTACAGAACTGTGAGTTAAAAATGGCTTGGAAGGGAAGCCTTTTCTTTACTTGACACTTCCCCAGGGGATAAATACTGTGATGTAGTATAACTACAGGAGGTCTTGAACACTCAAAATTTACTCCCCTCTTGTTGCAGTTGTGATGGGCTGGAGTGCATATGTGTGCACAAGTCCACATATGTGTTTACACTGATATTGCTGTAGCATGACTCTGGGGAAAAAAAAAAGAAGAGTTTGCCTTCTCTTTGTGAAAACTAAGTAGTTTAGAATAGAATGAGTAAAAGCTATCACTTTGCTGTTATAATGAGGGTAAGATGAAAAAGATGCCAAAACAATTCCAAACATACAGGTACCCAATTTCCCACATCAGATGAGTCAACTACTAACCTCGACAGCAAATATTAGACATTCAATTATCTTTCTCTGCCTTTTAACTCTAGGCCAGCAGACATGATACAATGCATTATATCAATTTCTTCCAAAAACAGTTTTTGCAGGACAGAAGTCCTTTTGTTATTCTCAGTTTAAATAATTTGCAGTGTGTTTAACTGTATTTTTACCTGGCCCCTTTTGGACTTGCCAAAGGACACCTAGGATGGCCTGCTTAGAGTTTCAAGTATATGGTTAACCATCTGTGTAGGGTGAGAGAAGGAGAAACCTAAACCTAGACCTAGACACACCAGCTAGTTCCACCTACCGGAGTGCTTAGGAAAGTGCTTAAGCTTAAGTCTGCAAATACTCCCAGTGATGTTCAAGGAATTTCAATGCATTCCTTAAAGGTCAACGTGCGTGTAAGTAAGCTGGAAGATCATTTTCCTTTCAGTGCTTAGCTGTGGACACAACAGAGTGAAACACAGACACGGTGCTCCCAGAACTGCCTGTAAGGGGTAAGAGGGATTGGATAAAACATGCTGCTGGTGATTTTGACCCAAATGCCCAGAGGAAGAAAACCTTTCATCGCTGATTTAAGGGGGAAAAAAGCCATGATGAGCAAGTCAACGACAGGATACCACCTGTAGCAAAATCACCTGTGCATTTGAGAGGAAACATCAGGCAGAGCAGTGGACACCATCTCACCTACCCACTACATGTCCTCCTGCCATTTCATCTCATTTCCATGCTATTTCCCTCCTGTCAGTACCATGGAGGGACCTTCAGGCAAGCTCACCATGGTGGCAATCACTTGGCACAACTTGTCACTGGAGACAAGTCTGACCTTTTGGGAATCAAAAGGGAAACAGACGCTAAGAACTCAAACTAGAGACCCTGGACAGAACAGGAGCTATACAGACCTAGCAGCTTACTTCAGCTTTAATGGCACTTGCATTCAAAGTCAACTTGAAGAAACATCCTGGAAGCCTATAGTGAACCATGAGAAGCATTTAAAAATCCACACCAGGACTAAGTAATCCTCAGCCATCTTTGGTGTCCTGGGAATCTGTCTTTGCAGCTCCTCTCAAGAGGAAGCAATGCCACTGGCAGCAATTAATTCCATACCTTTAAAACAAAATGCCTAAATGAAGCTACTTCTCTCTCAACAGCTCTTAGAAATTATACTCCCTCCCTTGCTCTTTTTTTGTGGACAGCAGCGAAGATGACATCCCCTTAACAACAAGGTCTGCCTTCATCCTGCTGTTAGGTACAACTCATACTGCAGCCAAAGAATCGGTTTCCCTCATGCAATCTGCCTGGAAATTCAATTGTTCCCGGCCTGGAAACTGGCCTGATTATTGTTATCAGCTTCTAAGGGTCAGGTGGGAGCTAGAGGAGGGATGAGAGAAGACAGCAAATTTGGGGATGGAAGCAAGAACAATGTCTGCTGAGACCAACGCATTCTGGCATTTATGGAACTAACATGAGCCTCCAAGGGGACCTTGCAGCTAGGATGAGGGATGATGGTAGCATGGTCCCTGCAAAGAGGCTCCTCACCAAGGTGAGGTGGTCTTCACTGTAAGTGTGAGGACAGAGTGGGATGAGAGACATTCTCACTCACACATGGGAAAAATAACCAAGGCATATCAATGCCAAATAAGCCAGGAATGGACCTGAGTTAATGAGACAGTTATCTATTTTACAGCCCTCTCTCTGACCTTGTTTCAAAATCCTCCCTGCTCTGGCATCAGATTGCTGTTATTGCTCTGAAATAGTTTTCCAATTTCTCACCTTGCAGAAATTGCACTTCACAAAGCCAGGAAAACCTGTGCTTATCATCAATTTCAGTCTGGTTGATAATCAGTTTATTCTTTTCCACAGTTAATCTTACCATCCAGCATTTACACTTAGCCTTTTGTATGCTTGCAGTACCTTCTTACATGCCACGAGCAACATGCTTAAGTAAAAGTTGCATTTAAATCAATATGTACCAAGATAAAAAAGATTAGGCTAGGATTGCTGGAATCGACAACACTAAGTCTGGCAATAACTTGCTCAGAATGTCTGCCAGACTAGAAGCTCGTAACGGAAAAAAAAACCCCTCACCCAGTAATTTCTGCATTCATCTCATAGCTTTTGGTTGAACGATAGCCCATCTTTCAAAAATTATGCCAGTCCTCATCTCAGATGCTATGAGGGACAGAAATCCTCCACATGCCCAGGCAAGTTCTCCCTCTGCACAACTGCCTTGACTTTTAAAAGCACTGCCTTTTAACTAACCCCACAAGTGCACTGGCAGCTGCATTCATCCTCTAGAGCCTGACAGAGAACACACTCATTACAGAGCAGTTTGTACTTTTGAATTTCCAGTCCACTCTTTCCAAGAACAGGGTCAACTAGCAGTTACTATGTTTTAAGGTTTGTTTTTCAAAGGCTTAGCTAACTTGCCCTAACGTAACTTCTCTTGAGATGATCAGGACACTGCTCTAAAGCTGTCATGGATCATTGCAGACATACAGCAGAGGCCAGAAACAAGAAGGAGGCACTGGCTGCCCTGGGACACCAGTTTTTACAGGTCACATTGTTCCCATTGGAATGGGGAAGCTCTGCATGAGAGGTTTCTCTCGTTCTTGCAAAGGTACATGCTGCCCTTGGAAGGAGCCTGGTAGAAAACCGTACTAATAAGACCTTTTCTCTGAGGGTCTCTCAAATCCTGCCAGTGACTCTCCCTGGACCTGCAGGTCTGGCACAATGGCACAACTGACATCTTCTCCAATGCCCTTCATCCTGTATTCACCCTGTGGAAGCAGCTCGTGCCATAGGGCTGGCTGCATAGTTCCAGTGGGACAGCAATGTGCCTGCTACCTAATAAGACCCTTCGTCTTTCTATTTCCCCTGCAGCAGACATACCAGCAATGCACAGTGCCCTCCAGGAAACTTGTTTTCACAAAGGGAAAGGAATCTTTTTGACATTAAAAAAAAAAAAAAAATGGGTAAGTGACAGGTTTGTGATACCTGTATGTTATGGCCATGTGTTAGAAGCCAGGGTGGTTTGAAGAGAGAGGTTAGACTGAGAGTCAGGAGACTCTGGTTTCTGTGATCAGACTGTGATCTGTCGTGACCTTGGACATGCAAAGACTGTATGATCCTAGGCAATGGGTGCTTGTTCCACAGAAGGTGGTTTGAAGGACGGCTAGAATAGAACTCAACGACTGTGATGACACAGACATCACCAGTTTATTTGGTGCAGTTCAAGAGGACATGCAAAAATATATTCACAGAATAACAGGGCCACCCATTCCAAACATAATACAGTAACGCAGCAGTTTTCATTGCTGTTTCGTTTACAGGTGCAATATGGCACTGATAGAACAGCCCCCTTTTTCTCTTTTCTGAGTCCAGTGGACTGCCCCAAAGGAAAACTGAATAGTAGAAGCCAACTAAGTCATCACTAAATCCCACTAAAATATCACACCTGCATGTGCTCACACACATACACACACACACACACATACACATCAAATCTCCAGAACTGAATTTAGAATTCAACTCTTCTGGCAGTAATGGCAGTGATAACAACCCCTATCTATCCCCTCTGCAACTGGATGTTACTAGGGTCTCTGTTTAGTCACCTTAAGTATGCATTCATGCTTCGGTAGCTGTCTTCAAAGGGATTAACCGTTAGCCATAGGACATGGCATGTGGTTGACTCAAGGGTGAAACGAAAGCTGTTAATGCAGGAGAAAGGCATTAAGCAAGGCTCAGCCTGAGTCCATGCCTGAATGCCAAGCCCAAACTCCCTGACCTGGATTCCCCCTGCTTACAGAGGTGGAAGGACCATCACCTCAGAAAACCTGAGGAAGAGATGCACAGAGAGACTGAGTAAAGGCTCCCAAGTGAACTGTCACAAAGCAGATTAATATCTCCCTCTTCCTCCCTGACCTGTGAAGCCTGTGGACTTGGTTGTCAGAGCTAGGATTCAAATGGCCCATAGTGAACAAACTACATAACACGGTCAATTTCTCCCCAAATCTAATGCTCCCACAGAAAATTACACAACCAGAAACGCAAAACCAGACACAAGCAGTATTCTGTGCATAAATGAAAAAATAACCTCCTGTCTTGAGTAACTGCTATGTTAAAGATCTCTATCGGTCCCTTATGAAATATCTTGTTTTACTTTTCCTTTATTGTTTTTTATTCTTCGTTAACAGATATAGAGCAGATAGGAGGGACAGGAAGAAGTGGAAAAAAGGAAGGAGAAGGATGGAGGGATAACAGAGAAGAAAGAAAGATGGAGAAAAGAAAGGAGGGAGAAAGAAAAGGATGGAAGAAGGAGGCAAAGGGATGCATAAAAGGACAGCAGGACGGATAGAAAGGAGGATGGGAAGAAAGAAGGGAAGGAGAAAAAGGACAAAGGATGGAAGAAGAGAGGGATAGAGGAAGTGTGGTAGGAAAGAAAGAAGTGAGAGAATGAATGAAAAGACAAGAAAAGCATCCCTGTGACCTCACACTAGACGATTTAATGCTCATATTGCATGAGATCAGAGCAGAGTGTTTCTCAGGGCCAAAGTCTCCCTCACAGCTTCTCTACCTGTTTACCGCACATGCACTGACCCTCAGCACAACACAACAGCCTTAACAACCCCTGCTTGAACCATCCTCTGATACTGGTGAAGCACCCACAACGCCAAAGGACTGAAGAACATCCTCACAGCGGATGCCTCCCCCACGGCTCAGCACGAGGGCCGCGGAGGGAAGGCGCGGGGGCTGCGGGTCCGTCCCGCTGCGGAGCTCCGCGGGCAGCAGCGCTCCCGCCGCACCCCCTCGCGGCCGCCGCGGGCACCGGCAGCAAAACCCGCACCCCTCCTCCGGCGCCGCTTCCCTTCCCCGCAGGTCACCAACGGCTCTTTCCCCCTTTCACTGTTAGTTCGATTGTTTTCTTTATTTTTAAAGCAGCACTTTCACAGCCGCCTCCGCACGCAAGCACACCAATCCGTCTCTTCTCACGGCTGCGCTGCCCCTGCTGCGCCGCCGCAGCGCCGGCACCGGCACCGTAACTCTTCCGATAAAAGCCTGCCGCTGTAGATTTTCTAGACCTGCAACAAGACCCCCTCCCCCGCCGAACCCAGGACTCCGTGTACTTGAGGGAGCAACTGAGGGTTAACTCAAACACCTCAAGCACATTCGAGCAGCTCTTTGCACGACCAGAATGACTCATACAAAATACTGACACTTGGTTTGTTTTCTTGTATCATAACGGAACACGATAAACTATCAGTACTGTTAAAGGCACATTCACTCTTGTTACTTTTGGAATGTTAGCAAAACACTGATTTGGTAAGAATTCATAGCATTTCCAGATCCTGACACTCTGAGACAATTGTTCTTCACTGTTTTGCTTTTGGTTATAAGCACCTGCCTCAAAGGGCTATCAGATGCTTACACATAGACTGAAAGGGGGGAGGCAGGGGAGGAGAGATGCTTGGAAGAAAGTTTTCCACAGCTCTGCATTTAACTCGCCTTACTTTAAGGATGACCAATTGATACTTAAGAGCTTAAAGTAGCATGTGTTGTCAAGGATGCTCAGTAGCTTCTCTTGTGATTTTTGTGGCTAGACATTCACAAATCAAGCACCCAAAAAGTTTTTGTGAAAACTCAGTGGCTTTGATTCAAAAATGAGCTTCCCCAAATAGTGAGTGCTGAAGTATTCTGAAATATCAACTGCATAGGATCTTTTTTTCTTTTTTTACTTATGAGTGCTGTTTCAAACTGTTTCATTCAACCTTTTCCCCCCCTTCCTTTTCCAGTTACTGCCTTTCCAGAAATCTGAGAAGCCCACAATTACAAATAGACAAACTCAGATTTAAGAGTTCGCTCGCAAGCTTTGCCAGAAAATTGAAGTTTTAAAATCCATGCATAGCTTAGCAGGCTTTGGCATATCTACACAAAAGATAAAAATTTTGCTCAGCCATCCCCAGCCATAAATATTTGCACAAAGTTCAAAACAGTTTCTGGATTTATTTCACATGGGGAATGTCTTTCTATACACATGCAGTATTTACCGTACAACTGTACTGGTATGTTCTTACCATTCTGTTTGCATTCCCATGGCTGCAGTCAAGTAGTACTTGTAGTGTTAATTCAAAAAAGTTTGAATGGTGACTAATCTCATTTATTCAAAAAAACATGAACGCACTCGCATGCTTTTTAAAGGATTCACACTCAAAATTGCTCTGAAGATTGTGTGGAATGTTTGGAGAATCCAGGCATTGCACACAGGTAGAGAGGCTTTCCTCACAGAAAAATGTACAAGCATACCAGCAGCACATAAATATTTTCGACTGGAAACACTAAAAGAAGTTGTCACTCCTTCTAAGCAACAGTTTACCTCTAGAAGTGGACAGGTTTTGCCAGAAATCACAGCTTTCATTTCATCTCCCAAACTTGTCTTCATGTTAAAACAGTGATCTGTCTTCTAATATCTCTTTATGAATATTGAATATCAACTTAAACTTAGCCAGCCTCAGACTGAGCTCTAATCCTCACAACCAGCCCTCACCTGCAACTTGGTCTTTAATACGATCAAAACCATTTCTTCCTCTGGCAACCAAGCCTGCTACCAGGATACAGTCAAAGGTTCTGCTCAGCCACACTAATCTCATCTGAACTTTGTGCTGTTTATTCTATCAAGCAGTCTCCAAACTCTGACATTTTATCTAATTCTAAATTAAACCCACCAGGAGATACTTATTTTCTATGTCAATGACCGCAGCCTCTCTACTCTGGGCTCTGTTAAGTGCAGATGTGTTCAGAACAACACTGCTGTCTGCAGCGAGGTCACTTCACTGGAATGATGATTGAGACCCATTTGATGCCCTTCCCTCTTCCTTCTCAGTGTTTTGGCACCAGATGCTTGTGAAGCCTTGCTCTTCTTACCACTAGAGAGTGGCTGACAAAACCCAAGGCCAGAGTTCGCAGCGCTGTCAAGTCTGCCCACATCAAGGTGTTTTCTTTAGAAGTACTCCACATCTTCTCACACTTCGTCCTTTCAAGCCCAGCAACCTTGCCCTAGTCTTCTCTGCTAAGCAGAACCACCTGAAAACTCACATTCCCCGAGATGTCCGGAAACACTTGACAAAGAGGCTGGGCAGCTGATATGCTGATACCCCACATTACTGACAAACACACAGCTTCCACAGAGGGATTTTTCCAGGGCTGACTCTCACTGCACTAGCCCCATGTTATGCAGTCCAGCACTAAGGCTGGGCAGGCAGAAGGTTGGGCTGACACAGGTTCAAGGGCCTAAGCCCTCGTGCTCCTGCTCTAACAGCACCCTAAGTCAGGAGCAGTGCCTCTGTGAGGGGCAAGTCTGGAGACCTTGATTCCCAACCTCAGCTTTCCTGCATAGGCTTTCTCTGCCCAGGCTGGATGTATTTTCTGTGTGCTGGCAATGCCCTAGGAAGCCCTGCTGGCAGATTTGTTGAGCCTGTCTGCACACTCAGTTGGCATAGCAGTTCAGTGATAAAACTTGGAGAAAAGTCCGTTTATAATACTCTCTCTTCAGTTTTCCATCCCTTGTATTTATCATGGTCCAGAGTGCCCTGCTAAAGGAAGATATAATCCCTCCAGGCTTGACACAAGCCAGACAACATCAGTTTATTCAAGACCACTTGTAGCGAGGGAGAGTAAATGTTCTAAAAAATTTTAACAAAAAAGAAACCATAGCAACATAGACCTCCTCAAACGTTTTTAATGGAGCCCAGACTTCACCTGGGCAATGGAAAACATGAAGATTTTTTTGTGTTACCACTGTGCAGGTGAGCAAAGAAGGCCAAACCTCCTTCTTCTTTTTTTTCCAATAACTAACTTTGTTCTCCGATAGCAATTCTGGAGATTCTGGCTAAGTTGCGACAGAATATGAAACATTTTTTCATACCCTTTCTTCCCAACTGACAAAACTGAAAATTTACCCATGCTTCCAGACCCAGGATTGATGTGCGTATGATATACTTTGCCAGCCAAAAGCAAAGTAAGTTGCAAGAAGCTATGGTCAGAAAAAACTGCACTAAGCAAAAACCTGAACACCTCCTAAGGACTTCTGTGCTAGTGTCAGAGCTTAAAACTGAGGACAGTCTGCAAGCCACTCTTCTTCACAAGGAAGACCGTAAGTGGATGAAAACTCCTCATAGAAGAGAACACAACAGAGAAATTACAATTCTTGACATAATTCAACTAAAGAAAGGAGGTAACTAAAAGCAAAACTGCTGCAGAACCTCTCAGGCTGCACACCCTAAACACAGCAAATGACAACAGATATGGCTGCAAAACTGTATTAGCGAAAAGGAAAACTGTCGAAAGTCTTCCTTTCCCATCAAAGTCAGAAGGTCTTCATATTGTCCTCAGTAAGTACTGTTAATCAACATGAGTAGACTAGTAATTAATTCAAGCTCTAATATGCTTGAACAGAAAGAATAAAAGCCCATGGCATGAAATGCAAAATTGCTCTCTTGCTACATTTTGCATCAGTCTTTCTGCTCTTTCTCTTCTAATTATCAGTTCTAGTTCTAAATGCCCCTCAAACCAGATAATACCCTTAAGTAACAGATTAGATAAAATCTGTTACATTTCCAGTGTGACATTATCTGATTTTGAGTCAAATTTATAGTGATGCGTTATGATGTATTTCATTTTCCCATTAGACAGACTACATGGATTAGCTACACATGTGAGCTATCCTGCCACATACACTCATCTTGGAAGGAATGGGATTTTTATTACATAAGATAGAAGAATGTTCAGTTCTTGCCCACACAGGAAACTTTTGACTAGTAATGTCAGGTATGGATGAAGGCGGTACTCTTTCATACCTATAAAAACATACTGGTGCTTTGCAGACCTGAGGTAAGCACTTGCCAGAAAACTGGATTATTTCTGGTTTAAACACTGGCATATTTTGGTTTAGTAGAGACTTAGCCTTCTGGAGTTTTAGCAAAGCCTTAGGAGCTGGCATGATCTGAATTCTGCCTTGATGAACCTCAACCTACATTTGCTACCCTTCAGATTTTCAGGTGAAACACTCACCACGGCAGACATAATCCAACCACCAGAAGTGAGACTCAACCAACACTTAGATACTCAAACTTTAGGTGCTATTTACCTGCATGGATTTTTCGGTTATTCTAGCTCACTTCTACAGAGAAAGAAGACCATCTTCCCAACAATCTCTGCCTAGTTTAGACGTTGACTTGGTTGGATTACTCAAAAAAATGCCCTCTGGTTCTCAGCTCCTTTCACTACTCCATCAGCAACCTGCTCCACTGGAAAAGGAAAACTGCACAACAGGACACAGAAAGCTCTCCTACATGAATGGGATGGGATGCTATAGAACTCTGAGGTGCACAGTGAGAAAATGGGCCTCCTTGGCAGATCTTTCCTATCACAAATTGTCCCACTTGTCACTGTCTTCCTGTTTTCTGTCAGCCACAAAAACAAACAAAAAAACCCCCAAACACTTCAGACAGCCCAGCTGTGGCCGATAAGTTTGCCAGAGGTTTTAATGTTTTAATGCCAGAGATGGTTAGTTTTAGCAGGAGATGCTCGCATAGTGTAACATCATTATAAAAATCCAGTGAAAGAGAAAAAGAAGATCAAAAGAAGTGTTAGTCTCTATCTTGGCATAACAAGCGAAACCTCCCCTGCTGTACCTGAAACTTGTTTACAGCCACTGCTGAGCAGAAGCTGAGTGAGCTGTGTCTCCTAACACAGAGAGGGTGCATTGGGCAGTGCTAGTTTGTAAAGATTAGTAGCCCAAAGGGATATCTGCTGCTGCTGAATCACACACATCCTCCCTGAGGGCTGATGACTGAGGTCTAGAGCAGCACTGTGTTGGCCATGATGCACTAAGCAAAATTAATGTAGGTATATTTAGAAAGTTTTACCCTACTGGGCTTTATGTTAATTTGGCTGTTTGGAGAGGAACACAACACAAAGGGGGGAAAAAACCCCCCAACCAACCAAAAAACCCAAAACCAAACCATAAGCAATTGACTGCTTTTCTCATGCTTCTTTTAAAACAATTTCTCACAAGACCCCAAAGAATTCAAAGAAATTGGTGAACAGTAGCTGCAGCTACACATTGCTGCTGCAAAAAGCTAAGGGTATCCATAGACACTGCTAGGTTTTCTGATAAACTAGGTGGCATAACACAAGGGCTCTAGGAAAAGCATCATGCACTCATACGTGTTTGTACTGCACTAGGAGCCTTGATCCTGACTGGGGCATTCGGCTGACAGGGATAAGTAACTATGGCGAGTGGGGCAGCACGCTCAGCTCTGGCCCTTCCTTTGGGTCCTGCTTCTGGACACCTACGGAGGACAAGGGTATCACTGGCATGAATTCTTGTGCTTAATACTGAGGAGGCATAAGAGCACAACACGTGCTGCTTAGTGAGCGAAATGTCCTCTCTGATCATCCCTGAGTAAATAGCTGCAAGTTTAGACAAAATACCCCATATGAAAGTTGGTCATCTGTTCAACTACGCTAAGGAAGGGAAAGGAAGGGACAGAAAATGTGTTTTGTAATAGGAGAGATAGTCTCACGCCCTCCAAAAAATGGAGGGGGGGGGGGGAAATATGAAGAAAGCAACAGCTGACCGAGAGCCTCTCAGGATTTCGGGGCCAGCGGGAGGGAAATAGGGCAGCAGACCGAATCACGGTCGGACAGCCGAGGAGCTCCCGGCAGCGCCGCCGCCCCCGCCGCTCCGGGAGCTCGGCGAGCAGCCGCCGCGGGGCGCGGAGGTTCCGCCGGGCCGGGCAGGCGGCGGCGGGCGCCGGGGATGTGTCCGCTGCGTGCGGACCCGCGGCCGCGGAGGGTCCGCGCGGGGTGGCCCCCGCACCTGCCGATGGGCTTACCTGTGGTGGACCCGGGCGCCTCGCCCTCCTCCGGCGGAGCTGGCTTCTTGCCGGGCCCCTTGCCTTTCCTGCCCTTCCTGCCGTTGCCGGCTTTTTTCTTCTCGGCCATCCCGGCTCCGGCCGGCACCGCGCTCCCCGCTGCCGCCGCCATCCCCGCGGTCACCCCCTCTGCCGCCACCGCCGCCTCTGTCGGCTCCCGGAGCGCTCGAGGCTCCAGCATCGCTCTTGCCTGCCGCCTGGGACTTGCAGCCGCGAGTTCCTTGGAAGTTTTTGGAAACTCCTCTTCGGGCCTTTTTTTTTTCCCTTCACCCCCCTCCCTCCTTCTCCACCCCTTTTTTTTTTTTTTTTTTTTTTTTTTTTTCCCCCGCTTTCCTTTCTTTACTACTACTAATAAACTCCAGCCCAAAACCACACCCCCTCGGCACACGCCTCACCAGCGCCCGCCCCGGGCACCCCTCTCTTGCTCTCGGGAGGAGCCTGCACGGCCCCAGGGTGCCGGGCGGCCCCGGCCCCTTGCCCCGGCCCCAGCCCCGGGGAGGGCGCAGGCACCGCGGCCCCGGCGGGGCGGGGCGGGCAGGGGCCGGGCAGGGCAGGACGGGGAGGTGTTGCAGCCTGGAGCCGCCCCGCCGGCCGGCGCTGCCCGGGGCGCGCTGCGGGCGCGGGTGGCTCTGCGGGCGGGCAGCCTGCGGGCGGCCCGGCGCAGGGTCGGAGAAAGCCAGAGGCGGGTGCGGTATTCATCAGGGTGCTGACATGCTGCCACTTAGGCACCTGCTTAAGCTGAGGCTTCCGCCTAACCTGCGAGGTTACCGGCAGTGCCGCCTCCCCCGCGGCGGCGGGGGATGTTCAGGGGACGGAGGGTTTGCAAGACTAGCGTGCCCTCCCGCACCTGGTGACTTGCAAGGGGGTCCTGTCCCACACTGTCCTCACTGTGGGTCCGTTTCTACTTTGGTATCTCCTCAAGGGGCTGGTCCCAGAACCACCAGTTCTCACAACCAACTGCAGTCCGCAGACGAAACTGCCCCCAATACAGCTGTACCCAAGACAGCTGTGAAGTAACGGGTAGCAGTGCAAATGCACCAAACTGAACTCCACCATCAGCTGGAAACCTTCAGGAATCTGTATATAATTGCTCAGCTAACCTGAGCCATAGTCCCTGATGGTAGAAATAACTGTTACCTGTAGGACTCTCACTTACGCCATTGAGTGGAAAACACAATACTCAGAAGTTACAGAAAAGATCTATACAGACTACTTGAAGTCTCACGATGCAAGGTTTTTTCCTGGAAAAGTCATGAAATGTGGAAAAGCAGATGGAATCAGAATCTAAAACTAGGCTTGCTACTTCACAGTTCTTAGTGATTTCTCCTTCTCTTGGGGGGACTTTTGCATGTCCTTTAGACATCAAAAAATGACCATCATGCACAAAAGAAGCTTTAAAATTGTTTTTCAGCATTCTTGGACTGAAGACATTAAAAAAATCTTCCCAAATCAGGCCTAAAAAAGACAAAACAGTGAAAAAGCAACATATATTGAGTTCCTCATCTTCTTGGCTGAAATTTTTGGGCTCAGTTTTTTCAACATACTCTCCTGGAGCAAGAAGCTCTTGAAGAAGCAGTGGCAAGCCAGCATTTTGTTTTTTCAGCACTTGGACTTTGAAACAAACAGAAAAAAAGCCCATTGTTGGTCTAAGTCTTCTCTGTATGGTAGAAGAAGAACAGCGAACAACATGTACTGCAAAACATCAAGGCAAAAAAATTATACTTCCTAAGTGGCCTGGTGATACAACTTTAGTGAAAAATCAAATCAAGATGGGAAGGGGAGGAAGGGGAGAAGACACGGATACAATTCTTGACACAAAAAGTTACAGATGCATTTGAGCCACATTTTGCGTTTCTTGACAGACAGCGTTACGGCATCCTTTCTCAAATGTGCTGAACCGAAGTTGAGGGGATAAGCCCCAGGCAGGGCGGGGAGAAAAAGTAAGCCTCACGGAAGAACAGCTGGAGATGGGGAGATAGTGCTGGCGGCAGTAGCTCGGTTTTTCCTTAAGGGGTCACTACTTAGCAAGGAGGGAGCCTACTTCAGCAAAGCGTAAGGGATTCTGTTGGCTAACAAATTGTACTTTTAAATAGTCTCTATATAACCTGGTCTTCTGTACTCTGCACAATCTAACTACTCAAGCTTTATCTTCAGGCTGTGTTCAGTATTAAACCATCATTCCAGGGAGTTATCAGCACTGAGGCATCATGAGCAAGACACAGGGTGCACCCCCACAAAAGACCCTGCTTTTGAGGGTGAGATACTGTGGAAAGACCCCAGCAGCCCAAGAACACATTCAAAATGACAGCCTAAAAATGAAACTCCAGATGAATTCCTGCACCTTGTCTGTTAGAAGTGGGAAATTTCTCAGAAAAACATACCAGAAATCTGTTCCGGAAATAAGCCTATTATTCCGAGAAGAAAGATTATAATTCATTTTATACAATGTGTCATAGATCCACAGCTGAAGGGTGTGATTTACTTCCATATACACCAATGCCAAAGAAGGTGGTATTGCTTACGGCATGTAAGTCTGCCTCTCCTCTGCTGTTGCCATCTGTGAGATACTTCAGCAGAATAGGTAGCAGCTGATTTAACACCATGTTAACCCAGCCATTTTACCCCCACATTTGCAGAACTGTGGTAAAGAGCTGGCTTGTCAGAGTTCGGTCAGAAAATGCCCAGTGTACAACAACCTTCTGAGCTGATACAGCACAGTCCAATCTACTGATCTTGACATACTTTTTATGTTCCGGCAGCAAAGGGCCACTTTGGACTTCTTTAACTAGAGAGATGGGACCATTTACATAATTTCAGTGGAGTGGGAACACTGAGTGAAGTAGCTCAGGCATGTTGCACAATCTTATAAAAATTGCACAGTTACTCACAGAACAGCAGTCAAACGTTCATGTACATCAGTTCATCATAGGACACGTAAAAAGGAGTGCTGCCTACTTGTCACCAATACACAGGTAGAGACTGTGTATGTAGCTTTTACTCATTCATCTCTTTGCTATTTCCATGTCAGCTTCTTCAGTTCAAAAACTAAGCTCTGCCTATGCCCAGGCTCATCGTTGGTAGTCTGGCTCTTCTGGACCTCTGTACTTTATGAACTTAATTACATCATGTGAAGTGAACGCAGAGTGCTGCTAACTCTACCTTTTCACTTTGCCATCTCTGCAACATGTAATGCAAGCTAGAAGAGACAGATGAGTCAACAAAAATAAATAATAAATAAATAATTAAAAAAAAAATAAAATAAATAAACTAAAATAGAGCTCCAGAGTAACAAACAGTTGAATATAATTTCAACAACCTGGTTTTCTTTTGCTTCTAAGTTCATTTTTACAAATACACTTTAAAAGGGGCCTAATTACAAATACTTTGAAATTGCACTGCCTTACCAAGAGAGCAAAAAATGGTTTAAGACTATTTTTTTTCTGTACAGAAAATGTACTCATTTAACAAAATCAGTTCTTGAATTAATAGTTAAGTTCATGGTTTCACCCTGCTCTCTTTCTCCCCTTAAACTGGGGACTGCCATTTTCTTTTTATTCATTTTGTGCTCCTTAAAACCCATGAAGGCAAGTGGAAGACAATCTGCATAAACTTCAAAACTGCCTGTTGCCCTCCACCGGTAGCAAGAAAAGAGTAAGAAACATCATCCTAAGCAGAATGAATGGGAACTATGTATTAGAAATATAACTGTGAATGAGACACAGTCTTATCCTAAGTTTGACTTGAAATTTTGTCAGCAGCTAAGCACCAGATCTTTGACATCAACTCAGCTGAGTGAGGACAACAGTACCTTTTGTTCTACTGACATTTTGAAGATGCAAATCTTGATTACACAGAAGTATCCTAACAGTGGTTTAAAGGTCAAGGCAACATCTTTGGCAACAGCCGCAATTGTGACAGGTGATGACGTCCCATTAACGTCTCTTTTCAGGAAACGGCACATTTCGGAGTTGTTTGTACATGTATCTGTATATATGTTGCTATAAAACAAGACCTGGCCTCCAATTTGCCAACAATTTTAAAAGAATCAATTTGTGAAACTTCAGGAAACTTTCACAACAAGATAAATGGGTACTTTAACATTTAATTTTTCAGAACTTTTTACATCACCCAGTCACAACTATAAACATATAAAAATATATATAAATATATACGCATATACGCACACACACACACACACACACAATGCAAGACCATTAATGTGCAAGACATTGATGCTGTTTGGTGTGGGCTGAATGTCTCTACAGACTACTACACACGTGAAAAACATCATTAGTTATAACCCAGGATATAGCCTCTGAAAATAACTAAGCAAAAAGGCATGGAATGTTAAAATCTATTAACAGGAATAATTTGGCTGCCCCTGTTTGAATCCAAACTACTCCAGCACTGGCAGTGAGGACTGCTCTGAAGATTGACAGCTCTCTCACTTCATTGATGTGACTACACTGACTCATGTTCAGTCCAGACATTTTGCTCTCATGGAAGTGAATCCAAACTAATTTTTTAAATGTGTATTAAAATTTCATTCAATTTCTGTGTGGATATTCTAATTCAAGACTAAAAAAATATGAAATTAGGTTCAGATCAATTCACTTGATAAGGTAAAGAAGTCTAATCACATTAAAAGCAACTTTGATTAAAAATGCTGAAACAGAAATTTAATGTGGTTTAACAATTTCACATTAAATGCATAGCTGTTTTGAACCCAGACTCATTTTTGTCTCTGTGGACAGGAGTTTAGTGGCCAGGCATGATAATCCCCATTGTCCTGGTGCACTCATGAGGGACCAACAGGTCTTCCAAATTAGACTGGCACACTCTGTGCATAAATCCATGGTTAGTTTGTACCCCATCACAATCAGCACCCTTATCTCTGTGGAGACACATCTCAGAATGGATGTTGGTCCCAGCCCCTTCCAAGCCTGCACTCTCATGATCAGCAATCTCCAACTGTGCTCTGCCAAGTGGGTTTGGTAATGCTGTTTCTGTCTCTGGGCCATCATGTCACACAGTTATGCCTTGTGTGGTCTTAGCACGATGTGGACAGTAGAGTTCTGGCTTCTGTCATTCCCTGCAAGCCCTGTCTGCTGCAGCCACTGGCCTGTACTGCAGTAAGCTGACTGAGTGAGCACTGGCACCAGCCTACATCCCTGCCATATTGCAGGAGCAAAATTTATGCTCCTGGCAGGGTGCAATTTACCAAGGTGTGTTATTATCCCAGTGTCCTTGATGAAATCAGCTGGCTAGTCTGAGGGGTCTCCAAGGGCTCCACTTTGTGCTGCCTGTACTCCACAGGCTCTGTGAAGAAAACTTCCTTTTGGAATCAATCAGTCCAGCACAAGCACTCTGGAGCATGTTCTGCCCACACTGCCATCCAAGGTGTTTACAGCCTTCTCCATGAGATTATCTCAGTGGTATGCAATCTCCAAGATACCTCATCTTCAAAACACCCCTGTGGCTGTGTGGCAAAGCTGCTAGCTTCTTTCCTTACAGATGGAGAACAGGTCTTAAAGGGTATTTAGACCAAGCAGCTCTCAGCCTTGGAGCTCCAAACTCATCATAATCTGATCATCAACACAATATCCTGAGTCAGACACACAGGCTTCACGTTCATCACCTAAGGAGCGTTCAGTGTCTGATGGTGGGAATCACAGCTGCCATGTCTGCTAAGCAAGAAACAAACAAAGTGTTAACAATAAAACAAGATCTCTCACTGAAGCTTTAGAGGCTTTCAACTCCATGCGGCAAGGAGGTGCCTTCACAGCCCCAAAGTGAAACAAAAACACCAGAGAAAGAGAAGATACTATTTGAAAAGGATTGTAACAGGACTGCCTCCCTCCTGCCTGTGCTTACAGACCAGTGGTGAAAAATGTCCTCTCCCCAAAAATAAGAAACCTGAGCTCAGTTTCTTCATGTCCCTGAAAATATGCAAGTGCACACCTCTCATCTCTCAGGAGACAGTCAGGCTCTTAGGCAGCTTTGCCAGAAATTCTGGACCGGTGAAATACTTTGGAGACCAGGAGCTGGAATTGAAACCACCCTTTCTTTCACATAAGCTCTCAGACCACTACCATGCTTTCTTTCTTTGCCTCTGTCCCAGTACGTGGTGGGGCAACTCTAACTAGACTGACTGAGGATATTCTCTTTTTTAAAATACCAACAAGTCTAGCACCACAGACCACACATGCAGATACACGTTTTTGTATGGATTTCACTGAGAGCTTAGCTAGAAGTCCTGCAGTCAAATGCAGAAATTGTTTGGATCCTTTCCATCATTCATATACAAAATGAAGGATGAAACTTCCCCTATGTACATACCTACTCACACACACATGTTCAGAGCTACTACAGAACTTCCCTGATTCAACTGGAGCTTTTGCTCCTCATGAAAGTCAGTTAGATGAGCAGCTGTAAACACAAATATATTGCTTGTGGGGAGAGAGCTCTCTGTGTGGGCTTTGTTTTCCCCATAACCCTTCTTATTTAAATCCAAAGAAAAAATAGAGTGTTAGGGAGGATGTACAGTCACTGCAGCTTTGTTTTAAGGTTTTTCATCCAGCGAGAAAATTAAGATGTGTCTAATCAAAGCCTGAACCAGTGGTAAGATTCCCTGCTGTGTCTTATCTATGTAAGAAATATATATCGATAGCTAGCAAGTCTTGACTGTTTAGCTCAGGCTGCAAAAATTTGTGTGATTAATTGCAGTGTGCCTGGTTAAATCCGTGGTTTAGCAGGCATTATATCAAGCACAGGAGTATTTCTATAACAATTCCTTTGCTTAAAGCCAGACACACACTTAGGTACCTTTCACAAATGGGGTTTGGGAAAAATTGTTCTTTCAGAAAGTTTTCATGCCTTTTCCTTTCTAAATAAGTAGAACTTTGGGTAAAGTGTGTCTGATATGCCATTCCTCCTATCAAAGTTTCTCGGCTGCAACCTTTACTGAGAATTTTCTATGAGCAATATGTTGTTTTCACTGAATTGTTTCAGAAAGTTGCATGCATTTCCCATCACATCCAAGCAAAAGATAATTTTGGTAGGCTTGCCTCGAAAAGAGAAATATAGTGTGCAGGGGTATCATTTAATGCTGTGAAATAAGGATTGAAGTGAAAGTTTAAATAGGAAACTAGTCAAGTGGTAAATTAAAGCTCAGGGAAATCCAGTTATTTCAAGCCTCAAAAAATAATGTTTTGAAATTGTGTTTAACACAGTGCACTGTTGGGTAGGGTGAGGGTGGGGTTTACCTGCAGACAGGCCAGACTAAAAAATGTGTATTTGTCTGTTTTGAACCCTGCCAACCATAGCAGGCAGGGAAGATGAGGGGGAGAGGAGTGGGCAGAGGGAGGAATGTACCCCAAATACATCTGGGGGCTCAGTAGCTATCCTAAGAACATAGTACCTGGCTGAAATACAGGAGCTGGAGGCACAAATCCAGAAAATTGCTCTCTACATGCCTAGTTCTTGTAATCTCCTTTAGGAGCCTGCTCCTGGCCAGTATCAGAAAATGGATATTAAGCTGGATGGGACTTTAGTTTGAGCCAATATGACCAGTTCAGTATTCTTCAACTTTGCATTCAATTAAACAAGTGTCTAACGTTTCAGGTCACTATGAGCCTTCATTATATTTTAAAAATACTTTAGTGATCTGTGAGTGCTGGTTTAGAGTTCATATAGGAACTTGTTACTTCTTCCCAGACTAATTAGTTTCCAGTTCTTCCACAAATGCAGAGACATAGTGTGAAGTCCTGTTGCCTTACCCTTCTGTCACAGTTAAGGTGACTGGACTCTCATTGTCACTGTCTCCTAGTTCCTAATTTTGGGGCATCAGAAATTACCAAGCTATACACCTAATAAAAGTTGGCCAAGGGGGAGTTAAAACTAGATTTTAAAAAGTTTTGATTTGGTTTTTTTTTTAATGGCTTTGCAAAATCATGAATGACAGTAATATGAGTTGAATAGTGGTGGTGGGAAAACTGAATTCACCATAAAATATCAGACAAAAGGCTAAATATAACTTTGTTTGGCAAAAGATGTGGTAAGGAAGGTAGTGAATATAATGTGAAAGTTGAAGAAAAATCCAGAGGTCAGACCCCTGGGGTTTCAAAATTTGTATGGCTCCTTTGAAGTCCATGGAAATAGTGATTTTCATGCCTGAAAATTTGTCCCTAACACATCATGGCTACTTCCAGCTGATCCCTAGTTTAAAATATATAGATAACAAATAGTTTTCTGTTTGCTGACTAATTCTTCCCTTTCTAAAGGAAGTCTGAATATGGAGTCAGGCAGGAGATCCTCAGCAGTTTAAGTGTTCTGATGTAATCACACTGGTGTGATTTCCTCTGTGGATAAAACTTTACCAAAATATTCTTTAGACAGAACTCTTTCCAGATCCTCAGGTCATACACACACACACACAAACAAAATAAAACTCAGAAGGTGCTGTGGGGCCACACAAATCCCAGTAAACACAATACTTTAACATGCTTGAAGACCTAACTACATATATATTTAGGGTTATTTTGGATCACTGAAAAATTTCTACACACTGTACTGCCAAGTTTCAGCGCTTAAAAACACAAATAACTGGAATCTGGGTACTTCCTTTTGGGGCAAAGTTTTTTAAAACCTTCATTAATCCTACCCCTATGAAAACAATGCAGAACATAGTTGTCAGGGAATAAAATGTGTGGTGCCTCTGTCACTAAATTCTTTCAAGTGGTTTTAATTGACTCATAAAACATTCAAAACCCAGCCAAGACAGGAATCCTATTACCCTAAATGTACTGGTTCTATACAGCTTGCTAGTAAAGCACTGAAGATTGTGGGAGCACCTCACCAAGCGGAGAAAGAAAGTATTTTAACAGCAATTCCTCCTGCAAGTTTACTCATGAGTTACAATTGACAATGAATGTGCTATTCCACAAGCTCAGACCTTTGCCTGTTCATGATTAACCCACAGAAAGACTGCAAATGTGTTTGTAATAGGGGAGCATATGAAAGTGGTATTTGTTAATTTGATTGCTATGTGTAGCTCTATGTGGGCTTATTATGCAAACACATTTAATTCTGTAGTTTGCTCCTGAACTATCCGCCACAGCTGCCACAGAGGATTTGGTAATCTGGAGTCACCACCTCAGCTATGGGACTAGTAACCAAATTCTCCAAGTTTATATCTGGAGATGGGAAGGTAACATTTATAATCAAAACCAAGGTCTGAACCTAGTAATAGGACAGACAACAGCCACTGTTTCCACTCCATACTGACCTCTATTCTCTTTAAAGGGGTATTAACTCTCCTGTCTTCTGTAAGATTTCATTCTGCAGGTAAATGGTGGTCAGCCTTCTATTAGCATTCATTAAATTTGACACTTTAATTGTGTGGTATCTCCAGAGAAAAAGACTCTATAGCAAAGAGAATACAATTGACCAAATCCTGATGATTTGACAAAAATCTGTCAGTGGAAGCTCTTGCCATGAAATATTCTGGGTTGTGCCAGTGTTCCCACTGAGCACTAGTGATAGCAATATATTGCACAAAGAAAACTAAGAGAAGACGTTTTGGTCAGGTTTCTTCACAAGGGATCACTTGCCCAGGGACACTGACCAAAACAACCAACTCCAAAGGACTTTGAGAGACTGAGCAAGTAAGTCATACAAGAAAATTATCCCTGGGGAATGCACACTTCCAATGCAGAAGATTAAGATTTACCAAAACAATACCTGCAGTTTTCTTCCCTCAAGCTACAAAAAATAACAGAAGACTTCTCTTTCAATATTGTCAATATACTGCTATTCTCCCACTGTCAGTACTGTCAATACACTGTTATCAGGCAGCAAAGTAACATGTATGTAAAAATGAAATTATTGTCACATCACAGAGACTGAATACAGGGTAAAGAACTTAAAGGCAATTGACTTTCAAACACCAAACTCAGCTGTTTAGTTCTCAGTGTTGCAGGATCATGGCAAGCAACAAAACAAATTGGAGTCATTCTACTCTCAGCCTGTACTGCGAGGAAATTGGAAAAGAAAATCTTGCGTATTGCAAATTCAAGGGTTTGGGAGCTTGATGGAAAGCTGGGTATTTATCTGAATTGCCTGAGAAACTGCCAAAACAACTTTTCAGTAGGCTGACTTGTGAGGGACAAAGAGAAGGAGAGAAAAAAATGAATGGCAACCCAAAAAATTCATGCAAATATCAGGTAGTTACAACACAGCTTTTTTGTGCCATTCCAGAAATATGAACAAAAACCAGAATATGAGACGAAGGCAGGGAACAAAAGAAAATTGGCAGGAAAGGAATAAAAGCACTTCTGCACTCTGTGCAAGAGTCCTGAAACTCTAGGCTGTCTAGTGCCACTGTGCTCTCTTTCCCTGGCTGCAGGATGAGCAGCACTCAGCATGCCACACTGCCTTGCAGGCTTCCCCATGTGCTCCTTTCAACTTCTGGAGGCACAACTGGAGTTCTCTCAAGTTAATGGCAGGAAAAAAATTAGGTCTAGCCTGTGTTTTTCAAGCATCTTCTGAAAAACCTTACTAGAGCCTCACTGTACAGACAGTTACCATTTAACAAAGTGCAAAGTAATGGATAAAGAAATCTCTTGTGTGCGTGGGTTGAATTGCAGTCTGCAACGGCAGATGGTCCAGCAGGTGCATGACTTGTGTACAGCAACAGGATGCAAAAGATATTAAAGAATCTGATGAAGTGTCTGATGGTCAGGGACACCTCAAGAAAATAAGTCACATTGATACAGATCCCAGTGTTCTGGCAAAAATGAGTAAGTAATGAGAGAGCTATGCTGAGTAAAGTGCTGAGAGCGAGAGGATAAGCTGGACTAGTTTGGAGGGAATAATTAACTAGAAAGAGTTGTAATAAAAAATCAAAATAGTTAAGGATCAGCAAAGCAATCAAATGCAAGTGCTGTTCTCTGTGAACAACTGGAGAAGGCAGGCCTAGTTTTGGAAAGTCACTTTTCTGAACTTACTGTAGTTTCTCAGGTAAGCTAATGGCTTTGGCAGGCTGTAATGTGATGAAGAGAAAGAAACTGTGCTGTGACTTCCCTTGGAGCAGAGAGTGCCCTAGCACCCAGGCTGACCTCACACTGCAGCCTAAGTTGCCTGAGGATCTGGATGGGGTGGATGCAATGAGCAGTCTGACAAAGGATAGAAGTATCAACTTTCAGCAGCTTTTGGTGTCTGAAATGTCTGGAGAGTAGTGTTCGGTCTCCTGTGGTTCCAGTGTAGCTCTGTACAAATGCAAAATTTGCTCAAGAGGGAGGAGCTTTCTCACTCCCATGTGTTTATTGTCAATAAATATCCTCCCTGTTTAGGAGGATATTTTCAAAACCTTTAATTATCTGCATTTTGGGCTGGAGATGACAATTAAAAACCTCTTTTGCCTCATTTCTCCTATGTTCTCTGAGAGCCTAAATATTCTTCCAGCAAAATTCCCCCTTGCGTCTCCATTTCTTCCAGTTTGTCAGTACACACCTTTGTGTGTAAGACAGCTGTTTTGCTCTTCCTCATTCTGCAAAAACCCTCGAGTTTTTTTCTTTTTCAGGGAGGAAATGCTCATGGCCTGGAAACTGCTGATCCAACCTCTCAGCTGAAGCTGCACCCACTCACCCAAAAGAAAATCCAACCCATGCTTCAGACATTGCATGTAATGTTTACAGGTTGTGGTTACATTTAAAGTAGTTTATCTTTGTTCTTACCAATCAAAAATGTGAAGAATTTACAGCAAGTTTAAACAAAAAGGTGGGATATGAGTCAGCTTCTTCAGTCATCTGTGGTTTTATATGGTCAATTAATTACTATTTACTCTAACATCCATAGATGCCTTCTGGTAATCAGCAAGGAAATGACAGTGTTCACCTCCAAGAAATAGTAGCTCTGCACAGAATGACCTGGGAATCCTGGTGGACAACAAGCTGTCCATAAGCCAGAAGTGTGCCCTGTGGCCAAGAAGGTCAGTGGTATCCTGGGGTGCAGTAGGAAGAGCATTGTCAGCAGGTTGAGGGAGGTGATCCTGACCCTCTACTCAGCCCTAGTGAGGCACATCTGGAGTGCTGTGTCCAGTCCCGGGCTCCTCAGTACAAGAGAGACATGGAGCTCCTGGAGCAGGGCCATTGGAAGCAATGAAGATGATGGGGTGAGAGGAGTGCCTCATTTGTGAGGAAAGGCTGAGGGAGCTCGGCCTGTTCATTCTAGAGATGGGACAACTGAGAGGGGACCTCATCAACATCTATGAGTATCTGAAGGAAGGGTGTCAGAGGATGGATCCAGGCTCTTCTCGGTGGTGCCCAGCAATAGGACAAGAGACAATGACAGAAACTGATGCACGGGATGTTCCACTGAAACATGAGGAAGAACTTCTTTACTGTGTGCATGACCATGCACTGGAACAGGTTGTCCAGAGAGGTGGTGGAGTTTCCCTTACTGGAGATATTTAAGAACCATCTGGGTGAGATCCTGTGCCAAGTGTTCCAGGGAGACTCTGCTTAACAGGCAGGTTGGACCAGGTTACTGTGGTCGTTTCCAATCTGGCCCATTCTGTGATTCTGTGGTTCTGTGAAAGTGAGGTGCAAGGTCCTGCACCTAGGCCAGGTCAGTCCTAGACACACCTACAGACTGGGTGGAGAAGTGATTGACAGCAGCCCTGAGGAGAAGGACTTGGGGGTGGTCGTGGATGAAAAACCCAGCAAGACCCAGCCAGGTGCACTCACAGCCCAGAAAGGCCATGGGATCCTGGGCTGCATCCAAAGCAGCGTGGGCAGCAGGGCATGGGAGGGGATTCTGCCCCTCTGCTCTGCTCTGGTGAGACCCCCCCTGGAACACTGCATCCAGCTCTGGGGTCCCAGCATAAGGACATGGAACTGTTGGAGCAAGTCCACTGACAGGTCAGGAAGTTGATAAGAGGACTGTAGCCCCTTACCTACGAGGACAGACTGAGGAAGTTAGGTCTGTTCATTCTGGAGAAGAGAAGGCTGTGTGAAGACCTCATAGCAGCCTTCCAGTATCAGAAGGGTCCTACAGGAAACCTGGAGAGGGACTCCTCATCAGGAACTGTAGTGACAGGGCAAGGAGTAATGGGTACAAATCAAAAGAGGAGAAATGCAGGTTAGATACTGGGAAGAAATTCTTTCCTGCGAAGGTGATGAGACACTGGAACAGGTTGCCCAGGGAGGTTGTGGATACCCCAACTCGGCACTGTTCAAAGCCAGGTTGGATAAGGCCTTGAGCAACCTGGTCTAGTGAGAGGTGTCCCTGCCCATGGCAGCGAGGGTTGGGACTAAATGATATTTAAGGTCCATTCCAGTCCCTTAACATTCCAAGATTTTATGATTCTGTGAAATGTTACCAGTTCTTGAAGATTGTCAGCAGCACCATTCCCTTGATTTAACTGAAATAATTCTCAGCTTTTAGGAGGTCCTTATAATGACTCCCTATTGAACAGAGGTGGAAACTCAAGCATGACACAATGGATCCATTTTTTCAGGAAAGCACATGAAGTCTGTGGCAGAATCATAAAGATGCCAAATCTTGAACATGTTGTTCCACCGATGTACAGAGCTGTTTTATCTGATGTCATTACTCAGGACACAAGATGTTTTTTTTCTTCTTGTGCTTTCAGGCTGTGTTGCTGGTGAAATCAGGTGGTCCCAGCCTGAGATTGGGTGCAGGACACAGGAGACCTGCTCTGGCCTTTTTGCCAGCCTGTACAGACAGGCTGCCCCACCAAGTGGCTTCACCCACAACACACCACAGGCCACAACCTTTTTGAGGAAGGCTGGCAACATCAATTTATGGTAAAAGGTCATATCTATTGTTCACAGAGAGAACAGTGAGACACCATTATTACAGCATTGTGCCAGCCACAGAAAAAGTCATTGCTAGGAAAAAAAATATAAGCCAGAGTGGGGCCTTTATACTTTGCTGAGCTAACTATATGTCAGCTTTCAGAAATGTTGCTGCTCTCTGGGACAGATGAAACAGTGAAAAACAGGTTTTGTTCCCTTTTCATGGACAATGATTCAAGACAGCACTGATTTGACCCCACCAGCACTAAACTCCCAGTAGTACCCAGAGGGCCGGATTCTGCCCTGGGGTGGCAGCAGGTGACTCCCAGCATAACAGTAATGCCAATGTGTGGACTCAGCTCATGCTGGAGCCATTTTACTGTCTGTGAAGCAGTGTCCATGGAGGCACGTCACCACCATAATGAAGGCTATAGGTGACTGCGTACACAGAGGGGATGTCTCACTCCCTCTTTTTGTTCTTCATGTGCTCTCTCTCTCCACAGCTCTTCAGTGCCTCTCAGCTTTCTTTGGAATGGACATGCTGAGTTAAGTTACTCCAAAAGATGAAGTTTGGGTATTTGGGGTAAATGTGAGGCCTAAAACAATCAGTAAGGTTGCAGAAAGAAAGGAATACGAAGATGCTGTAAAACTCTCGTTCAAAAAAAAAAAAAATGGGGCATAGTCCTTGATGAACTATCACTCTGTTGTTGACAAAGACAGGCAAAACTTGGAGTGTGTTAGACACAACTGAAAGGACATGAGAGCAGAACTGAAATACCCCAAAGGAGTATTCCTGGAAGCCAGGTGAGCTTAGCTTAGGAAGAAGGACACTGGAGTGGAGGTAAAGGGATTGGAAGATTGCAGATGAAAAACTCTTCCTGACCTTTATCAGTACATGGATTTCAAGGTTTTTACTGGTACATGAGTTTCAATGCATTTTCCCCACTCAGGATGAGATCCTGAGTTTTAAATAGATAGCTCTACACACACCAGGGCTGGTGCTCCACCCAAACAGCAAACTCCATGATAAGAACTTTCAGGAAAGAAAAGAAGAAGAAAATAGAAAACACCTCTCTTCCAACACATGGTTTACAGCCACATTAGAAACCCCCAAACCATGTTCAGTTCTTGTTCCTGCATCTGCTCTGGGTAAAGTACAGAGAACAAGACAGATGGTTGAAGGCATGCAGTCTGGTGGATGTGGTGGAGTCCCATGCACACCATATAATTGGAACAGAGAGAGAATTATTAGGGAATTATTGAAGTAAGGAACAGCAGTAAAACAGAAAGTGGTAGTTTCAAACACAAACCCCGTTATTTTCAAACACAAAAAGGAATACTTTTTCGTACAACATTTTGTATGAAATGTTGAACTGGAACTCCTAATCACAGCATGTTGTAGATGGTAAAGATTTGCATGGATTTCAAAACCCATCTGATAAACTTATGGATAAAAAGTGATTCAGGAGCTATTAAATCTAAACTCATCATGCATGAGAGTCAAATTCTTGGAATCTGGGAAATCATTCCCAAAAATAGCTCTCTGTGTACCTCCCATGTCCTCACACTCTTCTCTTGGCTAATCTCAGGGGCAGGATAGTGAGCTACATGGTCTTCTGGTCTCAGCTAAGTAAGCTAAGTTTAGGCAAGCCATGTACTCCATATCATTATTTTTGCTGTGATTCAGCTTGTCTCTCTTTTTTTTTTTCAGTGTGTAAGTCCTACAGGGCAGATGGATTGTATAGGAGACAGGGATGGTCCCCTTAGCTCAGGGCCCCTCAGACTTCATCCAAGCATTAAGTTCTGTTTTGGGCCCCAGAAAGGTGAGGGCATGACAAAGAAAGGTGAGGGCAAATGACACAACAGAGGGCTCCAGGAGCCCTCTGGCTGGGTGGGACTGGAGAAGGTGCTGGTTTCCCCTGGAGTAGAGGAGGTTTGGGGCACACAACGATGTCCTGGCAGTGGAAAGCGGAGTGACAATGGGCATAAGCTGAAGCTAGAGAGGTTCAGGCTGGAGATAAAGACGTGCTTCTTTCCCACAGGGATAACCAGGCAGGGCAAAAGGATTCCCAGGGAGGCTAAGCCTTCTCTTATCCTTGGAGTTTTCCAAGCCCTGATTTAAAAAGCCCATATAAAGCCTGGGTAAGGTTCCTTAGACTGTTTCCACTGAGCCCTTTGGGCCCAAAGATAATGTAAATGCTAATGAAATGCCATCAGTTCGGTGTGTAATTTCTCTTAGCCTCTGAAATATACGTATTCAGGCCTTGGCATTTATACTCAGGCGAGAACAGATATTAATTTCAGCTTCCTCCTTAACAATAATTACCATTAGACCACTCCATCCCTGTCCTGAGTTAACTGTGGCAAAAGCAGAGAGCAGGTTTTCAGCTGGTGTAAGTCAGTGCAGCGTCACCGGAACCGAGGGGCTGTGCTCAGCTGCACAATCTCAAAGTGTGCCCTTACACACTTCGAACGTCCCCCCTCACCCTCTCCCTTGCTTGTCCGAGCATGGGTGGGTGGTCATGGAGGCCACACGGGTGCAGCACACCAGCGGGTGTAGCGACAGATAGATGCAGGGCGGGGAAGTGGCTTTGCTGACGCACAAGTCGGTGTTGAGCTCCCACCGTGAGGAAGAGATGCACAGCTTGCACAATCTCACGCCAGCAGAGAGACTAGCCAGGCATCTCACACCGGCACTCGGCAGGGGAGGAGAAGGTGGAAGAGGAGCCTGGTGCTGCCTCTTCCTCTCGCTGAGCTGACAAGGGCCCCTTTTCCTTTGGAGCGTGCTGCTGGATGGGCAGTGGGACGCCGGCACGGCTCTATCAGCAGCTGTGCTGTGGGATCCTGAGCAACACACTACAGAGCTGCCTTCAGACTGACAGTGGGGTGCTGGTGTGGCTGCACAGCTTCCCTTTCCCAGGGCACCTTCTTCCCACAGAAACATGCTCTTTAAAGAGGAATGGCCCTTGCCTGGGATTTGCTAACTCCAAACATCCGTCCTGCTCTGTATTGGAACGACCAAGACTAGTGGGCTAGATTATTGCCTCCATTGCCACAGGTGCAGTGTAACACCAAATTTATCTGTTATATAGAAATAGAGAAAGTCTTACCAGCAAGCTCGGTGTTAAACTGTCCTCTGTGGGCCTAAAAAATGCTTGTGCATACTTTAGACCTTATCAGTGTCCCTCTGCTTGCTATCCATATCCAAAACAAACCATCACCAGGCACCTGTTCTGTTTGTCTCTTTTCCCAAAACAAAGTGAGGACACAGAAAATACAGGGATGGAGCATTTAATCTCTGTTCTCTAGTTAGAGCAGAAAAAAGTCAATGTACTGGCTGGCAGCAACAGCTGTGCTTAGAGGAGGAGCTGGAGCCTGCCCTCTATCAGCATGGTTTTAATGTTGAACAGGCTTTGAGCCTTCAAGCTAAATTCCTCCCAGAAGGAAGCTCCCAGCTGTAACACATCGCTGCCACCCAGCAAATCAGTGTCTGGAGGAGAGTGATTTCTTAGGGACCCTTCTTCTCTATCCAGCTTTATGCTGTCGCTTCTCCCACTTGCCTTTCCTAAATCCCATTTGAAAATGCAGATATTAGCTGGTAGGCACTGCAAGGTAGTGGGAGACTTTTTTTCTCATTCCCAGCAGAGGCTGAAGCCAGGCAGGATGTGTTTCCACAGAGGGACCTGTGGACACATGCACTGGCTGCTCATGGCACACACTCAGCAGAGAAGAATTTCCGTACACTTTCTGGTGTTCCACCTGTGTCCAACCTCTTAACTGTAACGCACAATGATTGAGTCATATCATTTATGTTAGTGGGACTACTCACTATAGCGCTACTCATCAGGAAAAGAGGTACTCCAGGCAGGCCACAAATATCTGATCATGCTTAAATTTGTGTACGTCTGCTTTAGGCGTAATTTAAACACCTTCACATGATGCCTTATAACAGCCACAAGCTTCTGAAAAGTCACAGGAATGCAGGACTGACTTGGTGTTGCAAGGAAAAAGCATAGGCCAGACAAACAAAGAAAACTTTGCAAAGAAGGACAAAAACCAAAAGAAAAAAGCAGGAAAGTAAAAAAAAGTGTAATACCTGGGTGGTGTTTTGAGCTAGTCTATTAGTACCAGTGAGAACATTTCACTTTTTTAATATAATGGACTGCTTCAAAAAGCATAGAAAATTATGTTCATGAGGTACATGCCCTGTACACCTCACCTGCCATATGTGTAAAATAGCTACTGAGTGGAAAAGGTACCACTATTTTATTATATTGGAGAACAGGAAAACAGAGAGAAGAGGTATTTTTTGTTCCCTGATTTGAAAAACAAAGCTGTCAGACCAAGGCTGCATGTCGCCAATGCTGTTATTTTGAATCATCTGGATTACAGCTTTTATGAAATGATTTGTGAAAAAAACTTGTAAGATACTGTATTCAATTTTATTGTCTTCTTTATCTTTGCGGTATATTATAGGTCCAGATTATTTCTGTTTTGCAGTTCTGCTAGGTATCTTCCTAATGGATAGTGACAGCAGTATATGGTCACAGTTCAAGCATCATAGATGCATGCAAATCATACAAAAGTATTTCAAGTTTCAGCAGGGTTGACTTAGCCCCTGCTGACAAAGGAGAGAGTCTCTTCACTTTGGCTCGGTCAGATGGGTTGCTGTTCTTCCAGCCCTGGCATTCACTACACAGGCAACACATGTCCCGATTGATTTCTTGGAAGTGCCAGCATTTCCTTGTGGAACTCCTTTCACCTAAAACAAGCTCACACCCTTCCTGTACAGCACACTGCAGGACACATGCTGGGGCCAGTTTGTGCCTCGCAGCAATGTCTCAGCAGGAACAGGAGCTACCTGGATCATACCACTTTCCAAGAGACTCCTGAGCCAGACAGTTTTTAAAACTGCGTTTTGAAGAGCCAAGAGCATCTCCCCTGCACAGTGAGCAGCTTTTCCTATCGCCTCCATCCGAGCTGCTTTGCACTGTGTGTGCACCCCATGAGTACTCTTCTGGTTGGACCAGCTGGATGACAAAATTGAAAAGCAGGGACCAGGCACAAAAATGCTGGGTCCCAAGTGCCAGGTGAGGAATGCTTCTGAGTCTAGAATCTAGAACCAAAGTCTTCCCTTGATATCATGAAGGATGAATTTTACACAGGCCCCTGGGCCAGCTGAGGGGATTTGCCAAAGACCTCACTAATTTTTCAGTTGCCCTTGAAATATGTCCTTTCAACAGCGTGGGATCCTGCTCCTGTCTGCCAGCTCTGCTGAGGAAGCCTTTAGAGTGCTTAGCAGCACCACTTGAAGAAACCTGAACAGAAAACATCAGACTAAGTGAATCATGGAAAACATTTGCCTGATATATGGCTAAGATGAAGAATACTTTTTCCTGGATGGATGTGTATTTTGAAGAGAAAAATACATATTTTGGCTACTTTTCTATGATCCAGACTCTTCCTGCAGAGACTTCAACTAGTGCCATGTGTCTGGGCCCTGATCTTCTCTCTTTGCAGAAACTAAGCTGATCAGGCTTGAGTCTAACATAAGCCACACATCTTCCTTCCCCTTTACCACCCTTCTTTCTGATTTTTTTTTTTTTTAATTGTAGGAGGGATGACCAAGGATTTCAAACTGCAGACTCTTTGGGAAAAACTGCTAATGTTGCTGCTAGGGCTCTGTTCCAGATCTGTTAATTGTACTTTTCATATCTCCTTTTTCTCCTGGACTGTGCAAAACAGTCTGCCTGGCTGTTTACCATAGCCAAAAGGAAAAAAACCAGCAAAGCCCAGCTTAATCCTTACGAGAAACAGCCTCACGAAGGGTGCTGGAACTCTCAGGCACTGGCCCAGGCTCTCTTCATGGTAGCATCCACCTTGATTTAACAGGCAGAAAGCTGTCAAAGTGAGATTTTTTTGTTTGTTTGAGCTTGGGAAATAGAAGAGAGGTGTGAAAACCATTCATATAGTCATTTTCAGAACAAAAATGAAACATTTGATGATACTTCTCTTTATGATTGCCTAGTTAGACACAACTTAATTTACAGAGAGAGAACTTTCTTTTTCTTTACTTTTTTGTGCCACCCAGCTTGTTCAGGGTGGAAAATCACTATTTAGACCTACTTTGAAGGTACATAAATGCTCACATTAAGAGAACACCCTCTTAGTTAGCTGTCCATGCCCTAGGGATCCAGCTTTTTTTCTGTGCCTTTCACTCAGTAATTGAAGTCCAGTAGGAATCAGCCACTCATACTGGGGGCATTACCTTATTTGTTTTGGCAGCCAGGGAGCAGATAGAAGGGACTGGCTTCCCATTCCCTGCCCCAGCAGAGCCATCCCTGGATGCTAGCTGAGACCCCACCAAGGGCAGGGGAAATTGCAGAGGGTCAAAGGCACAACTGGCACAGCCTCCCTGCCCACAAACCTCAGCCCTGGAGGTGAAAAAAAAAACTTTCTCTTTTTACATATATTTGGTGTTGTTTTGAAACAACAACAACAACAACAACTCTGCTTAAGCCAAACTAGTCACTTCTAAATTACCTGACACACCTGTATGTATTAATTCATATCAAATCCTGCCCATTTTGTGGGATTATTGACAGGCATAGCTGAAATTCCAGTGATGTGAGCATCTAGATCTGCACTCAAGATGCCATTTTGGATTCTTACTTCTGTAGCTAGTCAGTGGCAGAAGTATTTTTAATACCTTAAAAGTCAATGAATTTATAACCAGTGAAATCACCCCTTCTGTGCCAAAGGATAAAATACTGTATCCATAGCCTCAGACCTCTTTGAGCCTTGAGGAAAACACCACATTGCTTGAAATTTGACTGACTAAAGTCCACACTAAAACTTAGATGAATATTTTTTAAGAAAGAAGTAGGGTGGGAATTAAAAGCAAAGGTATGCCACATCCAATTTTTTAATTTCTGTAGTGTAGAGAACATAATCCATTCAATTGCCTTTTACACAGTGTTCCGTACTTTCCATTATGTGGTCCAACTCAATACTGCTTAACCCTTTATCTGAAGAGTCAATATTTAATGAAATATATTTGAAGTTTCCATACTTCAAGGTATGGAAAACTTTCCTAGTGCTTTAAGCAATATCCACAAGCTAAGCAAATTTTTGATACTCAAACTCCCTTACAAGTGAGGTTTAATTTCCTCTCACCAGCAATCAGGATCAGATTTCTGAAGAGATCCTACGACTCTTGCATTAAGATTAAGCTGTGGTATTCTTTGTCAGGAAAGCATCAGCAAATTCTTGAGCTGTTTCTCTAAAGATGAGTACTGGATCCAACCTAAGAAGCCTAAAAGTCAAGAGTTGTGCTGGATGAAGAAGTCACAAGGGAAAAAAGTGTGATTTCTGTACCATGAAGGCCACTCTCTAGGAAGTTGCACAGCCAGGTTATGGTTGTAGAAATACTTACTGGTTTTTGACTTTATAATCCTAAAGTTCCTTCAATGCAACTTTTAAATGTAAGGTGATAAAATAATAATATTAATGCCAGTTCATGTCAGAAGAAAAGGCTGTAGATCATGTCAGAAAATACTTCTGAGCACCAGATGCACAAATTGGTAGGACTGTGTTGTAAGTGTGATGATTTAGGGGTAGAAGTGGGTCAGCACTTGAAGGGAGAGTTACTGTCTCTTAACTGAAACAACTGATACAGTTGGAAAAAACTGATGGGCTAGAGAAAAAATAGTCTGCAAAGGTTTACTGGATTTTTTCATCTATGAGCCACTCTGATAGAAAATTTGACTTCTCCATACAAACCCTATGTCAATTAAGTGGACTAAGGAATTGGTTTCTAGACTGATTTTAAAATTTTTCTTGGATCGCCCTGCTAAACCATGGGACCTGTCATCCTGTTATCTAGGCTCTTTGTGTCATGACTGCACTTCCTAAATGTAAGTTTCTCATTCATAAAAGTCAGAGCGATGCCTTTAAACCAGACCAGTTTTGTTATCTGAATAAGACCTGTTGGAAGAGAAAACAGCTCTAGCAGTCACATTTTCCCTCAACCTGAATGATTGCTACATTTGTTCATGCAACAGATGGCCAAGATAGGACTCGAAGAACTGAGTTAAAATAACAAATACAGCTTTATCATTAATTGAAAACTCATGGAAATCAGAAGCCCATGCCGGTCACAGTGAATCTCTGTTTGGTGGCTTTTCAGGGGCAGCATCACTTTTATTTCCCTTTGCAACACAAAAAGCCCAACATGGGCAACACCCACACCAAGCATGCGATGGAGCTGCACAGCTGAATGATGTCATTGAAATGAGCTTTCCCTTTCCTGTGGACATGTTCTCACCTGGGTAATAACACGTGCAAAGCTTAATCTGCCCACAGAACTTTCAGCGACAGAAGCATGTCCTCTGCCCTGTTCCCACCAGATACTGAGTGAAAATGCAACAGTGGGGACTGCATACCAATAATTGTGAACTTGGCACGTCTCAGCTGCAATGGGTGCAACTGTTGGGTGAAACAAGAACGAGTACGTGTTCACTCAGCTGTTCTGTCAATGCTCACCAAGAAAACCGTGGATTTTCTGCATATTGCAGTCACTCCAATCTTGTAAATATCATTCAGCCTGCTGTCTATGACTACAGCTTATAGACCTTTCCTGTGAACTACTGTCTTTCCTTAGACCCCTGATGAACTGAGGTGCTCGTCTGAAATGGTGCCTCTCAATATGCTGGAAAATCTGACAGTGTCTAATAACAGCCATTTCTGGATTCACCTCTTGTAAATAATTTTGAGGATAAAAATAATTTAGAAGGTTCCAAGGATAATCAGTGTTCAATGATAGCACAGCTAAGTATTTTCACCAAAAATTTAAAATAGGTAGGCTGTCAAAATATTTAATGAACACAAAGCCAAATATTTAATTTCAATAAATACATGTAACAACTCATTTTCTACTGTTTTGCTTAGGCTTTTGTAAATTATATTAGGTAAAAATAATAGAAGTCAAAAGTGTATTTTTTTTTGTTAAACATTCTAGGAATTTTACTTTTTTTTTGTGTCACAATTTAGGGTTAAATTAATTTTGCCTGGGGAGGTTTCAGGCAATTCTGTATAAGGCCACATGTGTCTTTGTCTCTTATCTCCTCAATACCATGCACCTTATCACCTGACTGAATGGTTTTGTAGGACCTTCTCTCTATTTGTCACAACTGGATGTCTTGGTCCTTCCTTGGTTGCTGGTATGTGAGCAGGCTGGGGGCAGGGTGAGGTGGAGGGAGATCAGGGTAGAACCTAAGCTTGCTGGTCCTCCTTTCTACAGAGATCTCTCCCTAGGGGGGAGATGGAGAAGGGGAGGAACTGTGTCCCACATCCCTCACACCCCTCCTCAGCTTCCAGTGACCTGCAAGGTCAGCTCTGTGCAGGTCTTTGCATCTAAGAGAATGCCTTTTCAGGTAGTATATGCTGCTCAAGCAGATATGTCTACCTTTTCCCTAAAGAACGGAAAAGGAAAACAGATTATCTCAGCAGGGCCATCTTCTACAACTACATGTCAGGAGACCAGCTTACTGTCTGATTTTCTTTACCTAAAGGCAGTCTCACAGCGAAGTTTAGGCCGTGATCATTTTGATGAAGCAAGAGTACAAATTATGCATTTGAGCTAAGTGGATATATTAAAAGACACACAGGCAAACCCCCAAAATCCTGCCAATTGCATGACAAGCAGTGGGTATATAAAAAAGTCTTCTCTGACTTAGAGGTGAAGTTTGGACAAAAGCCTGACACGGAGAAATACCCATTTCTTTTATCTAGCTTTATATTAGTATGAGACATCCGGTAACATTTCTGAGACCCTGTCCCAGTATTAGTTCCACCAGAATGAACTCCTTCAGAGACAGTTGAAGAGTCCTTTTAGTACTGATGTCCTGGCTGATCTGGTCGTGGTTGGAAATGATAACCATACAATCCAGAAAGGCACATTTCCTTCTCCCTGTGAGGATTTGTTTTTGAGATGGTAATTGCTGATGGATAGACACTGTTATTTTAACAAATGAAACCTAAGAAGAACCGATTGAGAAAGTCCTTAACTGCTGAAAGTGCACCAGGGACAGCTTTTCCATGTTGGTGCTTCCATTTACAAAAACTATTACCAAAGCTGTCACAAAGCTTAAATAAGGAGTGCATAGGGGCTAGGCTGCTCTAAAGCTCTGTAGTGGTTTGGTCCAAAATACTCATTACTGTTTATCTGCTGTGAGATAAGAATTAGGAGAAATGCAAAACAGGCACCAAACTTGAAAGAATATAAAGAAGTTTATTAACAGACCTAAAAGAAGGAAAAAAAAATATTATACCACCTTCAGAACTCTCCTCCTCCCCCCACCTTCCTCCCTTCTCCCACTGACAATGTGAAAAGACAACCCTTGAGATGTTCAGTCTGTTTACCACTTCCATAATAACCTTGTTCAGTCCATTTAGAAAGAGAAGTCTCTTCTTGCTCATGCTATGAAAACATTATCACAACGAGCCAGCCGCCCACTTCCAAATATTGTTCAGTCCATTTAGGAAGAGGAGTCTCTCTGCCTGCGTGTGAGTCCTTTCCCCCGACTTGCAGCTTTTCTCGCAACTGCTTTCGAGAGTCCACTCTTGAAGTTTTTTGGGGTACAATTTTAAGGTTGAGCCGTTCAGAAACAAAAACAGAGGCCCTTCTCCTTCCCTGGGAGCAAAGGGTCTTCATCATCTTCATCTTTAGGACTATCTCTGGGAGCATCTCTAGGAACTGAGGTTTTCTCCTTTCCCATTTGGAGCAAAAGTCCTCATCTGGTTCATCTCTACGGACTGAGGTTTTCTCCTTTCCCGTTTGGAGCAAAAGTCCTCATCTGGTTCATCTCTCCCTGTCCAAACTTCTCATGAAATTACAGCTGCGTCAGCATCTGCCTATCTCAACGCAGGTGCTTTTGCTCACGAGTTGAACACTCCACCCCCCCATATCTTCATGAAATTACAGCGGGATACTCTGATATATCATAGCTTCACAACAGAATTTCAGCTTTAAGCATCTCCTCTCTCTCTTCTCTCAGGTTTTCAGCTCTTCACAGCAATAAAGGGTTACTCTCACCTCGGCCTTGCAGCTTTGCAGCTGGAATGTTGAATTTTTCTTATCGCAGTGGAGAGGGGGGAGAGCCGAGCCGCTCCGGCTGCCCACGGCAAGGCAGTGGGGGGGGGTTCCATGGCTGGAACAGGTCCATGGATTCAGGATGGCCGTGGCCCGGCCCGGCCTGGCCCAAGCAGGGCCTGGCCGGGCCCGCTGGCCCCCACACGGGGCCCGCAGCCACCTGTCCCAGTGCCGGAAACGAGAGAGAGCTTGGAGGGGGAGTTTGCCTATTCTTAAATGTGGATCACAGAGGTGATCACAACTTTAAGTGGCTTAGAGAATTGTCCATATTCAACCTGGCCAGCTGATAGGTTCTGTCAGTTCCCAGAGGAAACTGTAAGCACCCCTTAGCAAGGACGTCCCTTCCGGGACTATGCTTGCTAACCTATGACAAGCTCACTTTATTTGTGTTGCCTTTTTTCTCTGATCATGTGACTGTTGAAATCCATCTGCTATGCTTTGTCTTCCAGGCTACAGGTTTTGCTGGAGAGTTTTGTCCCTTACAAGTGGCAACGTTAGGATTATTGGTACATCTTAAAGTCAATGAAGCTGAGGGATGCATTTCTGCAACATTCTTCTGCACACACTGTAAATCCCAGATCATAACAGCACAGGTTTTGATAGGCTTTGAGAACTGTCATACTGCAGATGTGTAAGTAAGACAGCTAAAATAAACCATGCTGAGGAAGGTGCTTTGGAAGTTAAGATGTTTGAAAACAGTTAGCCAGCCTAACCAATCTAGCATTATAGTGGAAGCCTCCCACATATATTATAACTCTTAAATGTACTTAATTTTAATGTTCACTGTGGTTTATCATGCACAGGTAGAAAGAGCAGCTAACAGAGTGAGACAGCCCCATACACCCCCCACCAATTCTTTTTAGCGTGAAGCATGCTTTTGCTGCTCCTGGATTTATTTTCCCCTAAGGCAAAGATTATGTTGACTGCAAGCTGCAGTGCTGGAGGTTATGGAAACACATAGCCATAGTGTTTGCGTTCTCTTCCACGTGCCTTGCTCTGCTAACTCTGTCTCTTACAAAGATAACACCTTTGTTACAGAAACATGAGAATGGAACTTGCAAGTGACTTCACTCATGCTTAAGCAAGTGGGGGAGGGAGTCATAGATGTCATTTTGCCCAAAGCTGAAGAAAATTCTTCCAGAAGTGAAAATCAGCATGTTCAGACAAGCAGTGCAAGGGTGATACTTCACTCCAGCAAGGATCTCTCTGTATCAGCAGATGCAAGTGATGTAGTTTCAGCATGTGGGCGTCAAATGAAACCTAAAGTATACGGTGGACTTAGTGACTCTCCATTTGTTAGCTTTACAGACCTGAGTTTGCAAACAGTTTGGATAATTCTGTGGCCCAAAAGAGAAGCCAGCTGTTTCCAGGCTTCACTTTCAATCACTTCTTCCTACTCTCTAAAAACAGGAAGAGGAAAAGAGTGCATAAAAAAAAAATATAAAAGAAATTTAAAATCCTGCTTCCTGTCATAAGAGGCTCCAATTGACACTCTGTTTTGCTTGAAAAAAGGAGTGTCCTTGTTCCCTGGGGATCAGCAGGCAAGTGGCTACTGCCCAGCAGGGAGAACTGTGTGCTGCAGAAGAGATTTATGATGTGCTGTCCCAAAGATTCAAAGGGTTTCCCTTTCTCAACTCTTCTCTGGGGCCTGCCCCCACAAGGAATATGAGGTAAAGCCCCTACTGATCTGTCTAAATGGGGGAACTGTCATCAGCTGTAATGGGGAATAAGGCTGCAGCAATCCAATATCCAAACATGTACAAGCGGTTATAAAGAAAACACTCTGCAAGTAGCAGTGTTTTTGTTTTCCTACTCTGGATCTCAAAGCTCTTTGCAGGCTGTCCTCACCATGTATCTGCGAGAAAGGTAAAACCATGTCCACCATGGCATGACTCTTGAGCTGAACTTTAGGCCAAATAATTTAAGAGCACTGAATATGAAATGTAGAGCTGTCAGTGTCTTGTGGGCCTGATACTACCATAGGGCGTATCAAAATGAAAGTAGAGAAAAGAGCCAGCAGGCAGAATTTTGAAACAATATCTAAAAGGGTACCTTTAATTTGAACATATTTTCTCTTTCATGTCCATCTCCCCAGCAAAGCTGCACTTCAGTGGGTAGACCTCATCCCTTCTTTTTGCAATTGGAAGGAAGCTTCTTGCTGTATTAATCTGAACTAAGAAACCATGGAACTAGGAATGCGTTTGAGCCATTCAGTGAGGATTTCCTGCTTGGAAATGCAGAGAACAGAAATAAGGTCTGTTGTGGGACTAGGGCTGTGCTACCTGGATTTCCACTGAGTCTGTTTCTGAATGCTAAATCACCTTCAGCCAAAAAAGAATTGCATCTCAGGATGTTTTATAATCCTTCGGCTGTATGCTACTGTAAGTACAATAATGAACTCTTAAGGCAACCATTTATTCTGCTAAGATACCATTTCACATCACCCTGACAGCATATTGTAGCTTTATATTGGTTGCGCATTATATTTATACCTTCTTCACACTCCTCCAACAATGCAAAGAGAACTTACAGAAATTAGAAGCTTCGCATTCTTAATACTGAGGGAATGTAATATTCATTATGAACTTCTCCTCCAGCTCAGTGTTAACCACACAGAAAGTTGTTTTGCTCCTGGATACACTTTTCAGTATTGTCCAGGGGACCCAGTGACTTTGGCCACATTTTTTAAAGTGATTGTGATATCAATGAGAATATGATTGCTCTGTCCTTAAAGGGTGACTGTATCTTTCCACCACTCAGCAGCTTGTCATAGTAGTGTCTTGTTCTTCTGCAGGTGCAAATACCATGCTACCACTGTACGCAGCCACTGACTGTGTTCAGGCACAGAGGACCACCTGAACTTTGAAGGTCAGTTTCTGGTTGCCCCTTAGGCCTCAATTTTCAAACTGATGTATGTATGGACAATTGGGCTTGGGATCAACATCCCCAAAAACATCTGAGATGTATGCAGGAAACTCTGAGTACGAATATGATGTTCCAGGGCTTTTTCCTTTTGTAGCAAAGCTGGTCACTGATTTTCCAAGTGTCACAGAAGATAGGTGACAGTGCTGTCCTCTCCAATATTATGTGCACAGGAAGGTGGTGGAGTCACTATCCCTGGAGATGTTCAACAGGTGTCTAAATCTGGTGCTGGGTGATGTAGTTTGGGGGTTTAGGAGTTACAGTGGTAGTCGTGGGTTGGCAGTTGGATTTGATGATCTTAGAGGTTTCTTCTGACCTTGGTGATTCTATTGATTCTATGATTCTAAACTGCAGGAACAAAAAGACTTGTGAATGCTCTACCTGTCTGCCAAAATGAGAGTTCAATTTGATTCAAGTCATCTATCCTTCAGCCTTTATTCAGCTTCCCACCTTATGAACTCTTTGTCTTCCATTTGCTTTGACCTGCACACATTGACTGCAAAAGACCTGCTTTTCCTGCCTCAAAGGTGAAATTACCTAACTAAAAGGCTACATTAGGCCTCAGAGCTCCCACAGCGACAAAAGAGACACTTACATGCTTCACTTCATCAGGAAAGAAAGGGAAAATCATCAGCCAGACCAGGTACTGGATTGGTCAATTGACTGATAAGTCATCTGTCCAATCGATTATCCACTTGAAGTAGTCAACCACTTTTGTAGAAAGAGGAACGCATGCAATTCCTTCTGATATCAGGCTGGTAGATAGTTACAAAAGCTTCAAGAGACTCTGAGAAAAACAATGCAGCCTTTTCAAATGCACCTTGAAAGAACAGCAAATCTATGGAGAATTGATTTTAAGTTTTTGTTCAAAAAGTGAAGGGAAGAAATACACTAGAGATTTGAAAACTTTGAAAGAAAATATATCCAATTCAATTGTGCCTTGTAACTTTGAAATACTCAAAACAGGGGGTAGTTTTCCTCTGGATACATCCAACCACCTCATGCAAGATGGGTATGAATTCTCTACACAACTGGAGCAGTTTCAGTCACTGCGTAACTGGATTTCTTTTGAATCTATAAAATTGAGGTTGTTTCTAAATGTACCAGGAATCTCCTTTGCACTGAGACACTGTAGAACTGCTCCTGTAATCGTATGAAGCCTTGAAGGCCTTTTGACACTACCTGTGTGGCGCAGCTGGAATATGTGGACTTCGAATCATGAGCTCTGATGGTTTCATTTGCTGTAGGTTAAGGTGTAACCACGCTCTGCCTTCCACCCCGATTAAAACTCTGAGGAATACACTGGGCTGTGGCATAGGCACATGTGCATCTCTCACTCCACCATGGGAGTAGCATCTTCTGGCAGAAGCTGGGAGCAGTTACAGTTTGATCTGCTGCAAATAAAGATGTCAGAGCTCATGGCTTGGAGTACTGACTTGCTTAGAATCAGACCTATTTATGATTCACCTTCAGGTTTTGTGCCTAATTCTTTTATGCCATGTTATCTGAGGGCCAAGAGTCCTTCAGAGCAACTGGGTTTAAAAAAAAGGCAAAAAGCTCTTTACAAATATGCTACTCAGGTATATTTGTGATTATAAGAAAGTCTGGAAGGTGCTATGTAGTCAGTTGTATTTCACTGCGTTTTAGCTCAGTACCTGCTCTAACTATCACTTTTACATTGCTGGTCCATTTTAACAGCAAATATTAGCAGAAGGACAGAGAAAAAAAATCAATATTGTATTTTCAAGAAATCAAATCCGTCTTCAAGGTGAGAGAAGTTATTTTCTTAAATAAAAGGACACCAAATAGAATTTGGGCAGAAGTCACACCAGACCACTGATGAGTCACACTGCCTAAAGATGGTTGTGTACTGAAGCTGAATAGATAGCAATATATCAGGCTTTTGGCTTCCCAAAGGATGGGAGCAATGGGTTCTCAACCCAAGGACTCAGCAGCCCTCCTCAGTCTGTGGGATGCCTGTTGGCCAGCAGGCCCACATGTGCTGTGGGCAGATCGTGTGTACGCCTGCAGGAGGTGGATGGCAGAGATGGCCGATTCAGTGGTGTGTGGGTCTGTCCTCTGACAGAGAGTAAGAGGATCTCTCAATCCCTGTGGAAGCAGGCTGCCTTTGCCACCAAGGCTGGAATACATGGGGACTTGGATTAATAGAGAAGGCAGCAGAGAGCTAGCTGTGGGGAAACATCAGCTTCTTTTACACCATGTATGCAGAAAACACTTGTCCTATTTGGTTCCTGTTGACAGTGGAGAGACACCATTTTCCATGATGCTTTGAGTCCTGAAGCCATGGACGTGGCTATATATGGATACCTAGAAAAAACCTCTTGACATAAAGGACAAAAACTAGTTTGAGGCTGCAATTTAGTAAATTTTAGGGGGTGGATGATTGCTGGTAGCTAATTTGTTTCTGGATCTTCCACTCCTTTGTCTTCTGGCTGTATTTTGCTTTTGTGTTATATTACTCTAAATTAAAGTGTGGGTAATACTGCCTGGCTTCCGCTGAAATGGGTATTTTTCCTGGTGGCAATGAAAACTTTGCATTTATTGTCTTCCAGAGTTTTGAATTTCCCAGTCCTGACCTCTGAGAATTACAGCAAAAAATGCACACTTCTTTTTCAAATACAGCATTAACTAGTCATTAAAAATTACCAATAAATCAAATACAAATGTTGAAGGTGGGCAGGGGTGAAGATCAAAATCACCACCATTTCAGTCCAGGAGATGGCCAAAAACTGCAGGTACAGCTCTGTGCAGGCTGTTTGAGAGTGGGTCCTGATGCATACTAATTATTCTTCTAACTAGCCCTCCTGCAGACACATTCACATAACCTCTACAGGATTCTGTGCTCTGCCAGCTACACTGTGAATTCCAGCCATGCTCAGTCAGTGTCTTGTAGACACTGTCAAATCTCTTGAGCAAAACTTCTCGTGTTATGAACAGTTATTAGTATTATGAGGAAGAGAGCCTGCCTGAGTCAGGAATGGGGAAAGCTCTTATTGCAAATCTCCTAGGACACCTAGCTGCCCTGTGAGAAGAAAAGCATACCATAGTCCCCAAAACATTTGTTTCAAAATGTTTATAAAAAGACTCATAAGGTCAGAATAAACAGAATTGAAATAATAGAAGGCTCTCCCCTGTTTCAACAGAGTTTTAATTTAATTTATTCTTTCTTGCCTGTCATATTATAGATTACTTTCTTCTTGGTTCTCTTTCAACATTTTTAAGGTGTCAAATCTGCTTGCACATTTTTCCAGTTTGGATCTTGAAGGCCAGGTGCAGGCGAGTCATTGAAGCTAGTGTGAGGGCGCTGGTGCCATGCCTTACAGCTACACATAGATTCTGGCATTGTCTTGAGCTAAGACAGATGATGACATTATCATCCCCAAGGTGCTTAACACCCCCTCAAGGAAAATCATCCATTTACACATGTAAACGACCTTGGGTTTGCATGGTGCCAGCTGTTTTTGCCTACAGCGTATCAGGGAACCCCTCTGCCAGCAGAACTTCAGGAATAGCAGCTTCCATTGGGGTGATGCTGACACCTTCACCTGAACAGCTGACTCAAAAGAGTGCCTGAACAAAGCAACTGAGGGCATTTCTGATCCAAAGTGTAGCATGTGGATTCACTATTCTAAATTTACAAAGAAGAATATCTCTGAGGATCTAAGCCTAAAACCACATGTAGGGTAAGGCCCTCATTCTTAAACTGGAAAAAATACTTTTTATATACATTCGCACATGGATAGTCAAAAGCACTCAAACTGATAAATAGATTTCTTTGAGGATAACCATCAGGTCTTGCCCTGTGCCTAGGTTCTGTTCCCATCTTCATACTGCATAGATAGCAGTTCCCACGTCTTTATACTCAACAGTATTGCGTATCTAAAACTTAGCGTTTAAGCTCATCTTCATGCTATGACAGATGAGACTGATTTGTCTGCCTTTTGTTCCATTTACTTCCCAGGGATGTCTTTTGTTTCCTTTTGATTCCCTTTAGGTTGCTTAGATGTTTCAGAGAAACAGTGCAGAAAGAAGGCAAAGCAAGGGACTTTTTGACAATAGTAAATCTTTTGACAAGATTTATCCTACCAAGACAGACCACCAACTGATATAAATTGATTTCTTATGGCTTGGCTCCACCAAGGGAGCAGTATCCCCAGAAATGCAGTATCTCCAGAGTATCTCCAGGGGTGGAAGCCAATCAAGCTGTGTTGGGTGACTCCTGTAGGGCCACGTGTGACTGCCACACACCAGCACTAAGGCCATCCTGTGCCATTTACCATGCCTTATGTTGTTCTTACAGGTAATATGTCTTTGTCTCTCTTTTTTAATGTCCCTTTATTGTTCTGTTACCATCATTCCTCAGAAACAATGGAACCTTCTAGTGACTGCTTATGTGGACTCCGACAGGATACAAGAAGGATCCATTACCACCTAGCTTTAGGAAGCAAATATTTTTACAGGTATAGGGCTTAAATTAACCAGTATTTTTACAGTCTTAATCACATAATAAATTTCTTTCTAGCTTGATTTTCTCTGTCACTCCAGACCTTTTCCTGAGCAGTCTTTTGAATATATTCTGCCCTTTGATGTAGGGTTGACACAGCTCCCATTTTTCCTAAATGAACTCTGCTTTAGAGTCAATTCATTCTTTTGTTGTTGGTTTTTAGCATCTAATAAAATTATTTTCAAAATATTCAGCTTCAAATCTGGATGACACAGAAAACAGTGCCTCAATAATAGCCATTTACCAGAATCCTTCCAATTTTCTGTTTACATCTCTTTTATTTAGAACAGACTTGTGGTGAAAACTACTTGTTTATTACAAATGAGTGAATAATTTACAATGCGTAAATTATTGTATGAGTTTTACTAATTCTGAACAGAATGGCCATTGGCATATAATAATTTCCACAAATGCAATTTATATTTTAAGTATGTTTGATTATTCATGGCTGTTTGACCAATGGGTAATTTTATATTTCTGATGAACTGCCTAAATATGATTAACCTGGACAGGGACTGAGGTGTGACAGGAACATAAGCTGTTCTTAATGGATTCAGCAAAGTACTTGGAGACACACATTCTTACTTCCAAGAACTTGTATTAGTTTCTTAGAAATCAAGAAGAGTTAGGAAGTGTTAAACATCTTCCTGAATCAAGGCCCAGGTGTCCAAGTATAAACTTGTATTCTGAAGTGGGGCTTGCTAGGTTTTAGTGCTTGTCCATGGTGCATGCTAAAGACTAAGAAACTGAAGTCCATATTATGAGGAATCCCACATGCAATATATGCTTGGAGAAGAACTGTGCTGAGTCATTCCTTATTATTGAGGCAAGACTGCAGAGTGATTACATTACAGAAATCCACCAGAATCACAGAATCACGGAATGGCTGGGGTTGGGAGGCATCTCTAGATGTCTAGTCTAATCCCCCTGCTAGAGCCAGTTCATCTAAAGCAGATTGCCCTGGGTCATATCCAGGTGGATTTTGAACATCTCCAAAGGAGGAGACTCCTCAAATTCTCCGAGCAGTCTGTTCCAGTGCTCTGTCACTCTCAAAATAAAAGAATCTTTCCTCATCTTCATATAGAAGATCATCATTCATCTTGTGTTTCATCATCATTCATCTTGTGTTTCAGTTTATGCCCACTGGCCCTTGTCTTATTGTTGAGCACCACTGAAATGAGCCTGCCTCCATTCTCTGACACCCTGCCTTCAGATACTTGTATGTACTGATAAGGTCCCATCTCAGACATCTCCTCTTGAGGCTGAACAGGCCCAGCTCCCTCAGCTGTTCTTCCTAAGAGAGATGCTCCAGTCTCAATCACCTTCACAGCCCCACTCTGGACTCACTCTCGGTTCCTGTCTCTCTTGTACTGAGGAACCCAGACCTGGACACAGCACACCAGGGCCTAATAGAGGATCAGGATCACCTCACTCAGCCTCCTGGCAATGCTATTCCTAATGTACCCCAGGATCCCATTGGCCTTCCTGGCCCCCAGGACACTGCTGGCTCATGGACAGCTTGTTGTCCACCAGGACCCCCAGGTCCTTCTCCCCAGAGCTGCTTTCCAGCAGGTCAGCCCCAGCCTGTGCTGGGGCCTGGGGTTGTTCCTCCCTGGGTCCAGGGATCTGCACTTGACTCTCTTGACTTTCACTGGGTTCTTCCCACTCTGCTTTCTCCATAAGCTCAAACTGACCAACCTCATACATGCTCCATGGGCTTATGCCTCAATGTCTGACTCTATTCCAAAATATTTTACATCATCATTTTTTTAGAACTCTTCCAGGTGTTCTGCTATCTTGCTATGGTCCATATTCACACTCAGATCCTCTTTACTCTTCCCTGCCCTTGACATGGGCTCACCTGCAGCTTCAGTGAAGTTCTGTTGATAATCTTTTGTTTTTCAGGCTTTATTGGCAAGAGAATGGAGAGATCTTCTCATTAAGAGCTTGAGACCACTGCCCACTAACTTACCACTGTACTACGATAAAGAGAGCACTGTAGAAAGATGACTGTCAGTATGGAAATTCATCATGGGATTTCTCTCAGAGCACGGCTGCTATGAATATCAGGGTGGTAGTGCGGATGCACACGTGTGTGTGTGTGTGTGTTTGTGTGTGTTTATGTGTGTGAATGTGTATGAAAGCACCTATATATATATATATATATAATATTAATCTGTACTTTTATATGTACATACACAGGTATATTTGTATATAGATGTAAATATGTTTTTCTTCATGAGAAGAAATATGGTTTTCTTCAAGAGAACTTCATATGTAAATGCCTGGACAAGAAGATTTTTTACTATTCTTAACTTTGAGAGAAAGAAAGAGAAATAATAGCAGGATTAATTATTCCACATTATTTCAACAGAGAATTTGAATTAGCAAACAATAAACTATCCTTTCCTTCAGGAAGGATCAAAGGTCATTAGACACATACAACTCTCCTGCATACCAGAGATAATTAAGTTGGTCTTTTGCTGTATCAAGAGGCATACTGTAATCCTGCTAACTGAGCCTCTCAGTCTATAATTAATTGTCTTTTTCTTGCAAACATATTGCTACGGGCCTGGCTATGATCTCAGCGGTGCCTCCAGGTCAGCACAAGCGGTCTGTGTTCTAGGTAGATGTTAGCTGTATGTTTATGACTGATTGTTTATAACTGCACTGACAGTTCTTCCTCATAAGCTCATCAGCTAAAGTAAGCTTGGTAACTCAAATAACCCCCCACATTTACAGCAGCTAGAAAACACTCCACTACTACTAAAGCCCCTTATCTTGGCTGGAGACAGAGTTGAAAAGTAAAATCTGAGTGCTCACTCTAAATACTGGCCCAGGAAGCATGGTCTTGAAGGGCTACTCCTACATTAAAATAATTTAGAAAGACTAGAAAAGCATCCATATGATAGAGACCAAACTGTATTTTCTATCCAAGATAATCCCCAGCAAGCTCTGGCTTATCCAGAAGACCCTCATTGACAGTGTCTTTAAATAAGAGGAATTCCTGCAGGAACTTGGCAGGGTCACATCTACTTCAAATCCTTTGTATTAAAGGCATCTTCCTTCTCCAGTTCATCAACATTTTTCTCATTTCATGGGAACTTCTCCATGACATGGACTGTATTTTCCTACATACTGCTTCAGTAACAGACCACTTGCAATACTAAGGAGGTTTAATGAGTTGGGTGCTGGTCAAAAGCTTGGGAAACAGCTCTCTAAAATGTGCATGAGGCACAGGGATAAGGGAAGAACAAACCCAGTGAAGACTGCAGACTCTTCAGTAGTGAAATCCAGAAAGACCTTTGCTGACAACAAAACACCGGCTGGTAAGGGCTGACTTCAGAGCAGCATGAAAGAGGCTACACCCATCTGCACATGAAAGCCACACAAAATTACATGGTCTCTTTTGAGTGGCGCATGCAGAAAACGACAGGCATCAGATCCAGCTGTGGAGAAGACAAGGTTAAAGAGCAAAACCAGTGACATGGGATAAGGATGCTTGCCTTCTCCTTCATATTTGGTCTTTTCTATTTAAATTAAAGATTTTTCAAACAGACATGTAATTTGTTGGCAGTTCAGTGCTCTACAGAGTTTACCATGGTCAGACAGCCTTCTTGGTACCATCCTAACAAAAAAAGCGATCAGATCAGGATGTTAATAAGTGAGAGAGAGCTCTCAGGTGAATATGGGTATCTTGTTTATATCTGTCCTTGTGTTCTTCTCGCTAATGAACACTGAAGTCAGCCTGAAAAGCACTTTTGGAACACTCTGTTTTACAAAGTAACAAAAAAATGTTTTTATTATTTTTAACTTCAGGCTGTCATAGTCACAAGTTAGTTTTTTTCCCTTTTCCTCTGTATGGTCCCAAGATAAAAACTCCTTCTCAGGTAACACCAGGCTACTGTGAACTGCTGCTGAGTGGAGGTTGACCAGAGCTGTGAAGATCCTTTTTGCCAAGGTAAGGGACTTTGTCTTTCTAATGTCCTTCCCCACCTGTTTTGGCAGCAAAGCTTGGTTACTTACTTGCCAACATCACATGTTTACAAGTCCTAAGTCAGGGCGCCAAACCTCACAGGATGTTTAAAAATACCTTGGAACACTGACTGGAACCAAGGTCTTTGCTGTCCCATACCAGCACTGTATAATCTGGTTAGAGTGCTATACTTAATTCCTAGTTTTGTCTGCAGAATTAAACAGGATAGAAAACAACCTCAAACCAGAACGCATTGCTAGTGTCTTGGAGAACCTCTTGATAGTGGTAAAGGCTGTTTTGACCCCTGTCATGTAGAGGAAGAATTTGAGCTACAGAGTCCAAGGTCTCCAACATGGAAGGCAGCTGCCAGACCAGGTCTCTTGGCAGATGTGCGGGAGGTGGCATGTCCAGTTCACAGCCGCGAGGAGAACAGCATCCAGCTCTACCTAGCTTTTAGCCTGTGGCTTAGCTAGTGGAAAACCCCAGCCAATGTTTTACCACTCACCATGAAAACCAACATGTTCACCTATTGCTATGCATCCTGGATCTAGGGCTTTATTGAAAGACATTTAAATCCACATCTTAATGTTTCCAATAAAAATAGGGGGGTGGAGAGGGTGGGGGGAGTAGAGGGTGGAGGGATGCTGGTGGGATTGCATTGTTATTTTACATGGAAAACTCTGAATTAGCTGTTTGAGGACACAGTGATAAGGAAGAATCCAGATGTTGCCTTCCAGCTTCTAATACATCTCATTTCTGGAGTTACCATAAATGTTTTAGGCTGGTGTCACAACACAATGTCAACAGCAATGTTTTAAATGACAAACCACGCCTGCAAAATGACCACGTTTCTCTGAATTTTAAGGCAAACACTTTATCTCAGTTAAACCCTTAGCAGCCCTGTGGTTTTGACCATCTCCTCAGGAACATTTAAAGCACTCTTCTTCTTATAAACAGTTTAAAAATGTAATGGTAAACATACAGGCCTAAAGCTAAACTTCCATTCCTTACACTTGTGTTGGTTATTTGCAACAATACCAGAAATGTTTACCAATCCACCAGCACAGTTTACACTGAAATCCCCCACTCATTTACCTCTTGTGCCATGATTAATTGTTGGCCTAAACCAAGGAAGAGAGAGACAAGGATATGGCTTATACACCGAGATCTTCTGCTGACTAAACTGCAGTTTTCAAATGTGATTCAAAAAGTCAATTCTAGACTCAGTGTTGTAGATTTCTTCTGGCTTTTTCAGTACTTTGCAGTGCTTTTACCAAGTGTCTCTAGAGCTGCTAAAGCTCAGAAAAGACAGTGCTAAGAAAGACTTTACGTGTTTTTATTGTGCTCTTTCCAGACAGGTGAAGCAGGTGAGATGCTGGACAGCAGCTTTCAAAAACAGCACTCTATTACCTTCTAGAGCCTTCTCTCTGTTGCTGTTCTCACTGTGTGCTTCTGGGACTAAGTTGAAGTCCATTATGCATCAGAACAGCTCATGTCAAGATACAGGGCAAAGGACATAATGGGATGTAAGCCCTGGATATCACAGAAAGATGCTATACTAACCAAAGAGCACTGTCTATTCAAGAGTGTGCTTTTCTCTCAAAGAGGATTTCAGGTCTATAATTTCATAAATCATGCTTTCCAGCACTAAGTAGCAAATACAGGTAGAGTATAAAGCAAGATTCAGTTTAGGATATAATTAATTTTCACCAAATAGCAAGGGCAACAGATAACCACATCACTGTTTAAGAACAAACTGCTGCTGTTTTCAACAGCACGGCAGTCCTGCAATAAACATAATAGAAAATCAATGAGAGCTGGGAAAAAAAAGTAGCCACAACTGCAGAGAAGAGGCACACAAGTTTCTAATTTTAATTTAAATCCTCTGTCTAGTTTTTCAGCAGCCTTAGATAAAAAGAATGGGCCTTGCTGTAGACCCTAGTGACCAAGATTATGGAGATATTTCACAGCAAGTCCAGAGCCTTCTAGGTTTTTCTTCGACTCCTTGAAACAAAACATGAAACAAAGAAATTATTCATGCAGTTGATTCAGATAAAGAGCTATGGAAGCCTACCATATAAGACCATTTTCACAGAGTTGCTACTTTCAGATGATGAGTGTTAACTGGAACAAGAAATATGGACTTCAGAGAGAATCTGGTCAGGCGCATAGTGTCATAGAGACCTGGTTGTACTTCCATAAGAAAAGTGCTGTAATCTCAGTTAAAATGACACAAAGCATTGCATACATGTCATCAGCACAGAGAGTTGTCTACTGTGGGTCTACTGGAGTTGGTAATGGACTCTAGAGACATCTTTTGGCAATTTCCCCATCATTTATATTATTTTGGTTACTACAGTTCAAAGTTGCAACTTAAGTTTACTAGCTGATATCTTTGTTAGATACATGAGTATTTCCTAAGCTTCTATATGATGGATGTGTAAAAATGGACACAGCAGTATGGACCCATCCATGAAAAAAGAGGTACTTCCTAATCACTGATAAGCAGTATTTGGGGATATTTTGGGTTTACCTTCCAGTGATTTTCTTTATTTTAGGTTTGTAGGCTGTGATTGTAGTAGTGCATACAACAGACACAGAAATCAAGACATACTTCCTTATGCCTTGAAGAGAAGCCAGATTACAAAAGCTCCTATTTAAAAATAAAGAAAAAAAGGAAACATCTTTCCATTTTCCAAGTGTCTACAATTAGCCGAGCTGCTCGTATTTTCCGGCAGCTTTTGGGTTTTTTGTTTTCAAATATATCTTTTTTTTCCAGAACCCACACACAGGAGTTCCACAATCTCATCACTGCCATTTTAAGGCCATTATCACCTCTTTCCAAAATGCCTCTGTCCTACAGCACTCCCAAAGCACATCCTGGAGAGTTCATTTCCTCACGTGTCACACATGTATTTTTGTCCTTGTGAAAATGGATTTTGAGCTCTAAACTAGATTTCTGACAAAAAACAGGTGACCTTCATTCTATGTCCTCCTATTTTATAGTCTCTTTGCTTACCTGAAAGAGCCTAGCTCATTCTTACTCCAATTTACTATATTGCTGCTCTATTACTTTTTATGTATTTTATTAAATACTTGCTACGTGTTTCATAAAGTCCTTGAGATTAGAAATGTAAGAGTGCTGGAGAAACTTTGCCTTGCCTTTAGCAGGGCTCCCATCTTAGGCAGTAGTGCTGCTGCTGATACAGAGCTGTGTAATGGGGATCTAAGGAGAGGATACGGTTAAGCACAGGCATCTCCTGATGGAAAATCATGGTAGGATTAATCGGTTCCTCTGCCCAAGCTCCACTTCTTTGGGGGAAGCATTCTAGAGGCAAGCTGGACTTTTGAAATGGACACAGATACATCCAGTGATTCACACAAAAAAAGTTGTCAGCTACATACGTAAGAGAAAATATAACCTTTAAGAGACAAATATCTCAGATAAAAAATTCGTTATTAAATTATGTAGTGTATAGTCAGTATGGAAACAGCCACAACCTATACTCCTGACATGTGAATAAGGTGGAATCAAGATTTAGGCTACAGAACTTTCGTAACACATAACAAGCTATTTGGATGAAATGACACACCAGTCTGAGACAGGGAAAGTAGAAGAAAAAGAAAGACACCTTAACTGTGTTTCCAGAGGTATCTTGTTTAAAGTACTGAACTACCTGAATACAGCATATATTTTGTGGCTGTCCCTGCTGCTATATGAAATAGGTGGTCATTACTTATGGGGGATTATAATTGAGAATGGAATATATTTTACAGTACCAACATGCTTATAAGTCATCTCACATGCATCCTGGTCCATGTGAAGACTGGTCACATGCACATGCACACATGTCAAAACAAAACAAAACAGAACAAAACAAAACAGAACAAAACAGAACAGAACAGAACAAAACAAAACAAAACAAAACAAAACAAAACAATTTAATCTAAACTTTCATTTAATTTGCACATTACTATGTTTTTTAATACATTAAAAGTGGTTTAAGCCCATGCAGACAGTTACGGGTCATTGGGAATTACATAAATTTAAAAAAAGACAGGATGCTTCTTGTTTTAATGTTGACATTAAAACAACTCAGGTATTCTTCACATTGAAAACTATTTATGCTCATAGAGACAAAACAGTTACCTGCAGTAAGACCTTAAAGAAGAAAATAGTTTTGTCAGTAAAATTCCTTTTTGATCAGGTCCCTGCTCATAAAATTCTCAGAGATTAGGATAGGGTTCTGAAAGCATGTACATCAGCAGTGTCATGGAAGGAGTAAACCAGCATCTAGCTTGGATTTTACCCACGGTAGATGAGCATCAGGCAGTATGAGCAGGGGGCCAACCCAGACTAATCTGTCTGAGGTACTTGCACAGGGCTAAGTCTCATTGCAGTTCTCACTTTTCCTCAAGCTAGGAGCATATTCCACCTTTGCAGAAAGGGGAAGATGGTGCATCCATTTCCCAGGAGACGCTTCTCAACGATGGAGCAATTCCAAAGTCACCTCTCTTCCCATTTCTGTCCTCTTCATTTCTTTATGAGAGGATCTGTGTAGTTTCCCAGTGAGTGCTGACTTCTGAAATTCTCATACTTTTTTCAGGTACCTTATTTGTTGTATTCATCATGCATGTGGTTTATTTGTATAAAGCAACAAAGAAAGTTATCCTTACTGCATGAAAATATACAAAGCTCTGTCCTGATATAGGTTCACCTATGTATAGTTCACAGATATTTTGGTATAAACCTGGAATATTCTTATTCCCAGCCAGCTGGTCTTTAAAGAAAAATTAGCCTAGTCCAATTCATCCACTTGGGTCTACATTCTTTTGTAAAGGCTGTATAACAGCGACACAAACATTATATTGCAAGCTTTCTTATAATATTATCTGGGGAACGTTGCTGGCCCATCAAATCCTTTTCAGTCTTTCTTTCTCATGCCTACTAATTTCTGCTGACAGATTACTTAGAGGACACCTGAAAGAGGTTGGGGGCTTCTTAAACATCACAAATCCCTAGAAGAAGGTACAATTTTGCCGGGGGGAATCCCTGGCAAATCTCCCCTCAAACTAAAACAGAACAAGCAGCCTCCACTCCAGCATAATCTTCCCAGGAAAGAGACACTACAGGTCTTCCAGAAAACTCTGTGGTCCAGGCTAGTCCCAGTGTGTTGCAGAGTATAATGTTCTCTGAGACATCCTGAGAAGAAAAGAAACCCCACAGAGACTCAAGTGGTATCCCCAATCTGTGTCTTAATTTACACTCTCATTAGGAGTAACCTGATAATTGAGTTTTGCTAGAAATTTTCAATGTAAATCTTCATGTCGCTTAGACAGAAACAGAGACATCATATCCTGTTGCACAGTTTGGTGTTTGATGCACAGTAAATTATTCATATGGTGGAAGTAATGGATTCTCAGGGCACAGATTGTGCCCTGAAGAAGCTGGTACTGCAAAGGGGAGGTGGTGGGAACTGGGAAGAATATTAATGAGAAGATCACTTCATATGAGGTTGCAGTAAGTTTACATGCAATTTGCTCTTTTGCCTAAACTCAAGAGGGGACAAAAACACTTGATAACTCCTTAGTTGTATTTATATGTATGAAATAACATCTTCTGTTTCTGCACTACTGCAGCACTTGCAAAAACTAGCAAACTTTGTTAAGCACTGCACAGATACTTTGCAGAAATACAATGCCTGCCTAGAGGGGCTTCTAACCACAGTGGATTTCTGTTTACTTTGTGACTGAACATATTTACCTCAACATTTTTTCACCTTCTGACATGGAAGAACATGTTTTCAATGAACCACAAAGGGACTTAGGATTTTGGCATCTAGTTAATTATTATTTCTTATTACTGCTCTCCTGCATTTTATGGTATATGAGAGTAACAAGAGAGACATCTTGCTGCAGGAAGCAGTACAGTGATCTAACAAGTAATGATATCCCAGGGTTAGGAAGTAAAGAATTTCACTTTGCCCAGAGGTCTCAAGGAAGATGCAAACTTGATTTTGAACTGACAGATGAATTAAAGTTCTCAGCAAAAACAAAACTCTGCTGTTACTCCAATTACAAAATTTAGGCATTTGAAGCAAATTGTACCAAGAGTGTGTTGTTAGCTGGGGATTTGCATGAATGGGTGTTTTCTTAGTACCTCACAGATGGCTGTGGGGAAAGCTATCACGAAGAACAGAAACAAAACTGGGCCCTTATGGCAAAGTTGCTGCACTGACTTCCTTGAAATAATTAACGGTTAGGAGGAGGCTGCCTGCTGTTCCACATGTGAAACAACAACAGATGGGCAGCGTTACATTTCTCTGATAATAAAATGACCTAATGCTCTATTTAGAAAACTAGAAATACTTCTCCCTGACTGTTTACGGATTTTAGAAATATCATGATAAGCAAACCCAGAGTTCAAAGCAGTGATATAAAGGACAAGTGGATAAATAATGACCCAAGTTTGTTACGAAACATAGTGGAACTGTTGTATTGTTAATATAAACACAGATGACCTTTATTTTTGCTCATTTTTATTCCCTGAAACAGGAAGCAGAAGATAATCTTTGTCAGCCAGTAGAATCTTCCACTTTACTTCTACTTTGGAACTGTGGGGCAGATCACCATGCTGTGTTTAGGAGTATGTCAATGCTACTTTCTTTTCCAAGCACAGGCTGAAAAAATGATATGAGTTTGAGGAGACAGACATAGATACGGCTTTGGGTAATCCAAGGACTGCACCCACTACAGTAAAAAGCACACACTCCTATTGCTTAAAAGGGGGGCCTAAAATTAGAACCACTGTGGCCAATTCACACTTACAGGGTTTGTGTAAAAAATACTCAAGGAAAGCAAATGGGTATTCTATAGCAGGAATTATTTATGTTCCTTGGCATGAAGGAATTTGAAGTTATTTTATTTGTGAAGGTTAAGGCTGATATCCAGCAATCTGTTTCTAAAGAGGTTGTATTGCCCTTCTGCTTTTGTTCTTGGTCTCTTCCTTTTGTTGACAACAAGGGACAAGCAAAATAATGTGAGAGAACCAGCCCTGAAAAATTATTTTGGGAGACTGTAAGTTCTAACTTTTAAGGCAGATCAGCTCCCTGATCTGTCTGGTCATATGTGCATTGCACTAGAGTTGGTATAAGATGCCAACAAACAGCTGGGGACAGGAAGGTAAGGGCGAGAAGCACAGGACCATCTCCTTATTTTCTGCACAGACCTTTACTGTCTTAAAGAAATTCTGAAATTGAGATAAATGACTAATTTATTTGCACTACTACAAAGGTGAGACCTCAGCCAAAAATTAGGTTTACATAATGCTGGGAGCTGCTTAAACCCAAAGCATGCGTCAATCTGTATTCTGAAATTCTGGCAAAAACCTACTAGAAGGTTTAGATTAGCTCCATTTTCAGACGGAAGACAGTAGTTGGGAGACCTGTATTGCTTCATAAATTTCTTCTGAAATTCTTGATTACAGGTACCAAAGTAAACTAGCAGAGACCCAGGACATAATCCAATTTTCCACCCCAAGAGTCCAGTACTTTAATATTAATTTTACTCAGCAAGGTGTAAAGGAGAAACATTGTTATCTGGTAGGACTTTTTCTCAAGCTTGCATTGAACCAGTGCAGCTCCTCCCCCAGGTTTGAAACTCTCCAACATAAGGGCGTAATAAGACATTTTACTTCCTAAATTGGCAGGACTATGCATTAGGCAGGGAAATCCCCTTTTAGGTGCCCTTCAGAAATCCTAAAGCACAATGAAACAGAGACAATGGACTCGCTGTGCCACTCCCATGTAGACCTCCCACCACTTCCTCTCTCCCACCAGGCAGGCCGGCACGGGTAAAACAATTCTGCCCTTTCTAGAGATGCCGGGTATCTTGGAGAGACTTATGATGTCTGAGAAAAAATGGACAAGAAGGCAACATACAGTCAGTGGGTGGAAGGCAGATCTGTGTGTGGGACTGGAAATCATAGTCCAAGGAAAGACACTTTTCTGTACACCAAGAATCAGCAGCTGTCATCTGTGATGTCTTCCTTGGGTGTCAATTCAGTCAAACAGATATCTACATTATTTGTGGAGGTCTAGTGAACTTGGTCTTCAGGGTTATATTACCTGCATCTAATTTGAAATGGCATATTCTTGACCTACTGGGGCCAGATGCAATGCAAGGGATGGGCACTGCGTGCTCAGCTCTGAGAAGGAATGAAAGCAATGCTGCCCCTGGAGGGTGGTAGCCTTTCTTTCCCATAAGTAGGAGAAAGTGGATTCAGAAAGTGCAGTTATTGTCTTTGTCCTGATATAAGCAGCATTGTGTTGGTATCTCCTACTACAGGTGCTGCACCAAGGCCCCTTTTGCACCCCTAGTTCAACAGAGCTGTTTTCATGTTTGCCTGTGTGTATAATAGAGCTGCTTTGGCAAGTTAATTCAACTTTTATGAAAAAACCCACTGAATTGTAAAAAAGTTATTACTGCCTCACTCCTGTCACCATTAAAATAATTTAGACAATCTGCATGGGATACCAATGAATCCCTATTGGAACAGGGCAGAGTGTTGACGTAAGAAGGATAGATCCAACAGAACAGGAATCTGCTAAGACCTTAAGAGGATGCTGCTTTAAAGTGGAGGAAGCACTTTAAAAAGAGAATTCTTTGAATAACAGCATGTACCAGTTTCCTGGGTTATACGTTAGCAAATTTCCAGAAAAATAAACACAAAAAGCTCAGAGATAAATGAGTTCTTGATGCAATGGAAAACAAATCCCCATCATTTGACTGTGTTTGCCACAGTGACGTGTGGCCTTAGAGTCATACTAAACAATCACAATTGCTTCCAGGACAGCAAAGCCTCCCAAACGAGTAATTCTGCCAGTAAAGGTTTGGCCTTTCACAGGCTGAAAGTATCTTTCTCTTAATATTTTCAGTTTCACTGGGCAGGGGGAGAAGCACAGAAATGATAACAAAAGTCTCAACTGAAGTTACAGGAAAATATATTTTTTTATATATCCCAGAATGCCCAGTTCCCATTTGTTTGGTTAAAACCAAAGTGTTCAGATTCATTCTCTATATCTAGCAAAACAAGTAGAAAACACCATTTTCCTGTGTTTTCAAATGACATGCCTCAGGGTGGTGATGGAGCAGTTTCAAAAATGTGGGTATTTTATTTTGATGGTGGAATAGGGATAAAAATCCTTAGAAAGCATACTGTTAGTGAGAGTTCAAAAATTGAAAACTGAGTCAGCTCCTCCCTTGCTCTTCAACCCCTTCTGTTTTGAAATTAGCTTGAGAAATCACAAACCCACAAAATATGGTTCAGACTTTTATAGTGGCTTTCAGCTTTTTATCAGATTGTATTTTAAATATCTTCTCCCAAATCACAGGTATGAGCTAATTCATTCTTTGCATTGACCTTCTCCTAGCAAGAGTGCCAGGGGAGCTGGAGTTACAAGAGGCATCAGTCGCTTTGGCTGCTGTGCTGCGATGCAGCTCTGGGTCATTTTGTAACAGTTTGTGTCCTGTGAGAGCTACAATAAAAACCCAAGGTGGTGGGAGGAGTGCTGTTCTTTTCCCTGGATGGAAATTTCCTACAAGTTTGTGCAACATCCTTAGCGCTGTTAACAAAGATAAATGAGTATCATTTTTACAGAGTGTACTCAACTCCTACAGGCTCTGCAAAGTTTCCTTGTATTTCAGCCTACTGATTCTAGCTAGTGACCTTCCCACTTTCAGAGATAAAGTGGGAAACCAACCACATTTCGGTGAAAGACATGGGTGCAATGCAAGCCACAACTGCACATCACAAGTTTGGGTTTGCAAAACTTTGGCTTGACATTGGATTTTGCAATGAATGACTATCTAATGATATACCAGCTTAATCAAGCCCAGCATAGGCATTTCACAGTGCTCTGCAGCAGCTGCTCACTGAGGTATTGAAGCTGTATCTTCCACTCCCATTGAACAAGACAGTATAGAACTATCACTTTTTATAGACTATCACTTTGTATAACCTGAGATGAGCAAAGAAACTGCATGCCTGCTTCAACTGTAAAATACCAGCTAAGGACTTACACTGAAGCAGAAGCCTAAGCATTTTGCTGCCTCAGGAAAAGAGATTCAGACAGCCCTAAGACTTTGGGACAAGTGCCTTGGCAAAAGTCTTGCAAATTTAAAGTCAATACTATGGAGGCTTAGACCAAGGCAGAGGTCAACCCTCAAAGCCATTCCACTGGAGTCCATATGTGAGGTTAGACAACTGCGTGCTGTGTTTATATGAGGAGCTTTTGTTTGCTCTTTTATGATTTTTGCAATTGACTTTGAGCATAGATCATAATGAGAAATTAACTATGCTTGAAAAGCTTGTAGTCAAGGCTACAGGAACCTGAACAGTGTATTTTATTTTTTGTCTTTATTTGAGAAAAATATGTTCACTTGATTCTGACGTGTACTCTTAGAATAACAGAATGATTCAGGTTGGGAGGGAGGCTAGTCCAACCTCCAGCTCAGAACAACCACCTATTACTTCAGAACAGGTTGCTCAGAGCTTTGCCAAGTCAGATCGTGAAAAATACCTCCAAGACAGATCTCACAGCCACTCTGGATGCTGTTCTAATGTCTAGTAATTCTTGCACTGTTTTTCTCCATCCAGTGCATGCAGTTACAAACTCTCCTGTTTCAAATCATGACCACTGTCTCTTCATCTCAGGGGAAGGGAAGGGAAGGGAAGGGAAGGGAAGGGAAGGGAAGGGAAGGGAAGGGAAGGGAAGGGAATGGTACTTGGCTTGAAAAAAATTGGAAAAACACAGGCAGAATACAATTTAATGTACTTTGGATTAATTTATCAAATTGAAATAGTGGATTCACTGAAGGGCCACATTGCCTCATTTCTTCTACTTAGTAACATTGATCACTCAAGGAGCAGCAGTGTAATTTCATTGCACATTTCCTTCCACATGTTGTTTCAGAGAAATAAGACTGATAATTTCACAACAGGCTGAACTGAAGGATGGATGTAGCCAGTATCCCATTATTTCATTGTGTGACAGAGTGAGAGATTACCTGATGAATTAGCTCAGAGCTGTGCAAGAAAACTGGGCAACTTTCACTTTGAAATTAAATTCCTAGTGGTTTATATGTAAACTACAACTGAATTCCCAAAGAAGAGAGGCAGTTTTCAGTGGAGAACTTAAAATCAATTGAAAAATCATATTTCAAAGATCTGTTCCACAGGCCCTGCTATCAGACTCAGAGCAGATAAATGAGTGTTCCTGCAACCCAGCAAAGGATCAAGTCCTTATCTTTGTACCACTGTGTGGGACTTCTGATTTATACCTATAGTGCACAGCCCATGGCAGATCTTTGTGTGTTGACTGTTTATCACAGGAAGGTGTAGGTGGCACAGAGGAAGGACAGCTCCTCTTTCCATTGCACTGTCCATCAATTAGGAGGCAGTTATGTGACTTATATCCCCTCCCTGCTGTCTTTATGGTACCTCACCCCCCTAAAAAAAGACAGAAACTTCACCTTCTACAGCTTTGACCTTTGCAGCAGATGTGGAGGAAACACAGCACAGGACATCTGAGATCTCAGGAACTACAGGAACAGATGTTTCTCTCAGTAATACTATGACTAAAATCTGTCCAACTTTGGTATGGAAACTGTCGACTTCCTACTTAAATATAAGCAACGTTCCTTAAATGTACGGATATGCAGTAAGTTTCATCAGAAAGTCACAAGAATCCCAATGATGCAGCTTTCTGTTTGTGCTGAAGTTTCAGTAATTTGCTGGTTTAGAAGAAATCAGCCTGGGATGAGAGAAAGAGCCCTTGCAAAATACATTTGTATCCAGATCCAAAACAGTAAGAGACCTAGGTAAAGAGTTTCTTCTGTTAGTTCCTTTTTGCATTTAACAAAATAAAGAGAAAAAAAAAGAAGTTCCTTTTACCTAGTTGAGAAATGGGGAAATTTTCAGGTGTGCAGACCCTGAGTCCTGGCTTTAGGACAAAAACGCTCTGGATTCTGGAGATTGTTAATCCCATTTTTCCACTCATTTTTCTTTGCACTGAAGCCCTTTATCTGCCTTTTTAAGAACTGTCATGGTTGGCTGTCAAAGTGAATGCTGTAGGCACCCCACAGAGCATCATTTACCAATGCTCAACTGTTGCCGAACTGTGAGTGCAAAGCTGCACTTGATCTGTGACACAGGTTTCTCCTCTGTTCCAGTGCAAACCTGGTGTCCCTATTGCCAAAACAGACAGCTGCTGTTGCAGTTTGTCTATGAAGAAGTGCTAGCATCATTTCTCTCATCTCCTCACTGACTGCCAGGCTGCTACTATAGGTGAACAGCTTTGCCTGTGTTAATGGGCAAGGTGTCAAAAGATCTCTTTTTCAGCTCAACAGTTTTCAAGCCCATTCACTGCACTGAGAGCACAAAGACCAGCTTCTACAATTGTCCAAAAACTGCCTGTTTGGAAAGAAAGTGCTCTTGACCCTGGTCACAGATCTGCTGTGAAGATGGTTTGCTCAGTTTACCACTCGGGCTGGCAGGAGAGCACAGTGCAGAGAAGACCTGAGTGGCTTGGTGGAGCTCTGCATTTTCATGGAAGCAGCAGGCTTAAAACAAAACTTTTCAAGGACCTAACCTGTAAGTCTCATTCTCACATCAAATGGAGTCCACCAGAGAGTTCACGATGGGACAATATGAGCAGATGAAGAGATGCTGCTGGCCAATCTCAAAAGCAAAAAGCAGCGGGAAAAATAAAAGAAGCAGTGTAGAGTGATAGATCATTTCCCATCACTTTTTTCTGAAAGGAGAGCTTTTATTGATTCAGAAGTGAGTGTAATTATCTGACATGTTGTTTTCAGATGTCACTTTCTAGCATATCTCCCATGAAACCAGACCAGGGCATTGTTAAACAGAATGGTCTCAATTGTCAAACAGCAAGATTTGTTAATGGGGAGAAAACCAAAAGAAATATTAGGGGAAGAAAGAGAATGCTTCACATTTTCCCCTTTGTTTACATGGTAGTTGATAAAAATGACCCCAAAGTGTTACACATGACACTTTATCCTGACGAGCTGGGCAGACCATGAGTTAACACAGAAATGCTATCAAGGTTTATTCTTCATACATCACAAGCACGCTCTGCTTTGGCCTTAGGAGGTCTCCAAGAGGACTCAAGCACTCATCTGCTACATTTTGCAGCCGCTTATGGCAAACTCTAGTGATTTTTGCATACCTAGCTGAAGTCTGCCTTTGATACATCCAGTGCAGGGTGACATACAGGAGGTGGAAGGTATTTGAGTCCAGGCTTGTGGCCTGCCAACATCCCAAAGTCCTGGTGCTCTGGTGCATTAGGAGACACTCCTAATTTCATTTTGATGATTTGCAGACAGGGGTCTGTAGACACTTAGGAACCAATGTCTCACTGATGGGCAAAAATTTTAGTCTCATAACCCTGTCATTTTTCCAAATGTTGGCAAAAACTCTTAAATCACTGAGATGGTTTAAAAATATTCCTTTGATTTTCTTGCTTTGTGTGGTCCATATCGAATCTCTTTCTTAGTGCTTGTTTTTCTAGCAGAGACAGTGAATTTGCAAGTTCCTCTGACAGACCTTAAAAAAAAATTACACACAAATTTGGGCTCTTTATAACAAAATGCTTTTGGAAGACCTCACCATTTTGCTTTTCTCCTTTAGCTTCACTAATGCTAACACACTGCTTGTTCCTAATCATTTGTGTTCCTCACCTACGTGCAGCTCAGTAAAACATCATGCTCAGATCACTTTTGAAGAAACCACAGTACAGTCTAGAAGAGCAAATCTGTCTCGTCTAACATTAATGACTGTATTTGCCAGATGAAGACAAATAGCACAGGTCATTCCTTTTAGTGACACTAAAGGAATCAGAAACAACTCAATGGGTCATACAGGCCCTCATCTGTTAATTTCAAGCTAACCCTGAACACGTGTCGAGAGCTTGCACTGCCTCATTAGTACACAGCAATGCTGCCTTTTGTCAGCCTCAACAAAATACAGCTCTCATCAAACTGGAAAAAACCAAGGAAATGAAAAACACATATCTCAGGGAATGCATTCACTTTCATGTAGGCTTTCCCTTCCCAGCTTATGGGATGCTGAGTGGAGAGGGTGGCCAGGGAAGGAAGCTGGGACTCCAGGTGATGTGTTCCAGAGCCTGTGGGATGCCACAAGAAACATCCATTGCTAGGTCACAAGTGTGTTGTACTGTACAGATATTTGGTCTTTGTTCTGCCTCATTAAAGTTACTCCATTGGAGCACAGTTTGTTGTGGTAGGGTGGATACATTGTCAACTGGCAGATAGCCAGAGCAAATGATGGGTAGTCCAGATATGGGAGGTGGGTTGTGGAGGAAAGGACTCTACAAACAATTTACACTGTGTGTAAATTAGGCTAGCAGCAGCACAACATGCTATCTTTAAAAAAAAGAATCATAAAATTACTCATAAGTGTAGAGAAAGAAAAAAAAAAGTTGAGTTTATTTTATTTTTAGAGTGGTTTGGTTAAATTGCAAAGTATGTAATCCAGACATGGATGATGAAGATTTGTTTATAAAGAACGGACATAAAAAATTGATCTAGATAACATTTTGAAACACGCTTATTGCTTCCTATTGTCCTGAAGTATTTCTCACAGAACTATTCTGATCTGTAAAAATTTTTCTATTTTTGGAGTGAATACAATATTGTAAAATGTCACATTCCTATGACACATCCAATAGCCTGAAATGTGCTCAAAACAGTGTTTATCTACAGGAAAAAGTGACATCAACAATTTTTTAAAAATTTTAAGTTTTTTTTTAAATTTACTGCAGGTATCATGTGAAAAGGAGAGGTCAAAGAGATATATTTACCTGGACTGCATTCCACTGAAATACCTGATCCGAATGTTTCCTTGTGGCATCTTGAGAGGGTTGTCTGCTCATTTCTTTACTTAAGGCCAGTGAATCATTTCCTCTCCATCAGCACTTTACTTTCGTAATTGATTTGGAAATCAAATGTAGTGTGATCTGGTTACTTAAAATTACACAGTCAAGTTATATTTATATAATCCTCTGTATATTTATCCAACACAAAACTTGGGACCAGCAACCAAATATTGCAAACTTTCAGCATTCAGTCATTTGGAGAGGGATCAGAGCAGAGTATCAGGGGGAATACAGTTAGTAGTAAGTGGGTATCAGGTCAGAACCTTCTGAATGGTGTGCTTTTTCTTTCTTCTGTCAGCATATCAGCTTTGCATTAATCAAGGCCAAGAAACTTGAGTGTTTGTGCAGTACTACTTCTCTGGATGTTAGAAGAAATACCTGTGCAGCCTGGAGCTGGAGAAGATTCTGTACTTAACCACAAGCATAGAACCAAGTTGAATAAGGTTCTTCCTATATTAAGGTTCCATTTATAAATAGTTTATAAAGCATTAATACATTATTAATAGACATTAACCAACAGTGATAAAGTTTGACAAGTTGTTTATAAACATTGGCTTAGAATTAGCTACATTACCTTCCCCTGCTTTGTTTATAGCCATTTACAGCATAGACTGATCATGCCTATAACAAGCTCAAAACCCTCATTAATAACATGGTGCAAGAATGTAACCTTAAAATAAAGCCTGGGCAGCTGTTCCCCTTTTCAATTCTGCAAGCAAAGAAGCCCCCAGAAGTCAGAACCTGGTTCTTGCATAACTCAGTGCTGCACTATAGGCATTGTCTGGATTGAAAGGGCTTCAAACTCATTTTCAAAACTACCAGTACTGATCATGAGCCATACAGTTCTCTGAGCCAGCTTTGTTTCCAGAACACGGCAACATGGCCAGTTTTGCTGATGACATAGGGATATAGACAAACAATCATGTGAAATCACGAAACACTTTCTGCAGACCAAAGATTACACAAGGGTGAACAGTACAAAAAACCTTTTCTTGGAATAATGGAAGTTCAGTTGATTTTATGGACGAAAGCAAAACAAGAGTAATGTTTGAGAGCTTCTCTGAAGTGAGGCTTTTTCCAGCATCCCCCAGACTGCAGTAATTGCAGTAAGTGCATGTATACCCTCCAGCAGATATTCTAAGCTATGAGGGTCTATGAAGTATTGCTGAGGCATGGGCAGAGGTAACTAACTCAAAAAGCCAGGTCCATGAGTATGGTAGAGCAATGCAAGCCTGTGACATTTATGGAGGTTCTTCTCAGAGACTGGGGCAACACTGAGTTTTACCTGAAGGTGAGCAACAGGTCCTACACCAAGGCAATGCTGCTTCTGCTGTGGGAAGCAAAGAACTGCTGAAATTGCAAAACTGGTCTGGAGACTGCAGTTCCCACCAGTACGGGCAGAGATGGCTTCTTCTGGGAGTTTCTGTATACCTAAGCCATCTGTCTGAATCCATCCTGCCTCTGGCAGCACTAGCCAGTGTCACCTGGCATCAAAGGTGTTGGCACAAGCCAGCAGGGTCAAAGATCATGATGAATGCATACTTCAGCCATAACTGAGCTCTACACCTCTCAAGAAAGCAAGCCCAGGGATGAACACACTGGCTAAAAGTTGTGAGATGTGACTTTAGAAGCCCATGTCTTTCTGAAAGCATGAGTGAGAACTGTGAGTCACTGAGCTAGGAGCCAGTTCTGAGACAGCACTAGCTCATGGGCCTGCCTGGCTGGAGAGCACTTACTCCAAGTTCAAGTCACCTGCAGAGCTCTGGCACTGCACTTGTTCAGCTGCATCTGCTGCTATCCACAGTGGTGTTGCAGCACAGCATCACACCCTGCTATGCAGACACAACCCCTTGCTTTCAAGGTCATGTAGAAGTCACTAAAATACACCAAAGAACCCCAGCTTTAGACACCACCACTTTGTGAAAGCTACAAAGGAAATAAAATTGCTTTTATTTATGCAAGAGATACTATCTAATAATTCAGTGCTAAATCCAGTGCAACTATTTTTCCTTTGCTAAATTAGTGCTAGTGCTACTTGTAGAGCAGCAAGTGCAAGAGTTAGTGAAAGCCTCCGTATTTATTTAACCAGGGAAAGAACCCTTGAGATGTATACATAGCAGATTAGTCAAACTGAACAGAACAGTCAAAATTGCTGTCTTGAGATGTATGCCTTGATTTCTTACTGATGAAGTCTGTGGAGGAGTTATCAATGCAAAGGGAAGGAAACCTTTTAAAAGTCACAGCTGCTTGTAAAAATTCTGCAATAAGCTCACTAAGTTAAAAGTGTTTAGGAGAAGAATGTAATTCTAGTTTCTAGGCACCACCTCAAGACAGATTTATAATAACTCATAAAGTATTTATTTGATTATATATTGCTGTGTTGTTTTCAGCACCCCTATCACGGAAGAGTTTGCTGTCTTCATTAATGCCTACTGCAAGCTTTCAAATGCTTTTGGACATGACAGCTTATTTGTTTTGGGTTTTTTAAAATGAGCTGTTTCATTCTAGAAGTAAAACAGCACTTCACTAGTAGTAGATGGAAGTTAAGAGCCAATTGCTACTTCCGTTCCAAAATGTTTTTCTAGAGTTAAAAGCACATCAAGATGGAATTTGATATACAGGCCCAAAAAGATTTTTAACTTTCTGTACTCCATTAACTTATTCCTAGTGATACTACACATGAAAGTACCAAATGACATTTTTTAGACTTCCTGCAGAATAAAAGACTTATATTATTCTGAAGAATAATAGTCACATAATCCTTTGTGTGGATGGCTGCTCTCAGCAATTAGTAGGCAAATGCAAACAGCTGAATTATTTAACTTTGCAAAGTGGCTGATGTTAAGCTTAATGGCTGAACTGAGCAAGCGTATGTCTGCTGAAATTCAGGTCAGCAACAAATGTCAAGTAAACAGCAATTATCCCACAAATACTTGGCATTTTAGGTATTTCTCATGTGAACGTGACAGTAATTTTAGGAGGTTTGCAGATTTCAAGTAGGATGAGTTTCAAAAAATGCACAATAGTAAGGGCTTTGGTTTAGATACAGGCTTGAGTTTCCAATTTCAAGCCACATTTCTTTTTTAAAAGATTTTTTCATTGGAGTTTAGAAGAAATGAAGTTCAATTTTTTTTTTTTTTCTACATGGAATTGAAAAAAATGGTAATTTCTCTTCCCTTTTCTTCCACTGACAACTTCCCACTCAAACTATGTATACTTTGGATGCTGGTGCAGCAGACATATATGGCTGGAAAAAACATGTCTTTTTGGGTACAGCAATGGTGCTCGTTTGCAAAGTCCTCTTTATGTCTCAATGACAGTTCTGAAGGATCTCTGTCCTTGTCCCCCGAAGTGTTCTAGGTAGAGCTTGTTCATGCAGAGCAGGTAGTGCAGGGGAGGGAGCTTCCTTTGCATACTCTCATGTGCCTGCTGCTCTGCATAGCACGAAAACCTCTATGACAAGTTCCCTTGAAAACCCCCAGGTATGCAGAAGGTGAAGGATTCGCACTTTTGTATCTAGTGTCTTCACTCAGGGATATGGAGACAGCTCCTCCCCCAGTGACACAAACTCCAGAGACAGCAAAAGTAAGATCACCCAATTTTGAAGACTGGAGCTATGAAAAATTAATATCCTTTCTGTGTGGCACAGTTAGTAGTCTTCACTGTAACTTCCCCGCTCAGAGGAAGTATCTACAGGTTTCTTCTTAACTTTTTTCCCCTCCATTGCCTACTTAGGAAACGGATGGAGAAGGCTGCTTTCCACCACCTGCATTCAACCATCAGAGTGCATGGGAGGACCTGCTTCTGGGAATGTTATGATTAATAACTCTGACAAGGAAACCTTATGGTAAGAGGTTTCTGAACACCCATGAGACATCTGAATCACAATGTTATTCATAATGTGACCTAAAACCTGATAACTAAATATGGGGTTAAAGTCAACTTTCTGCAAAGCTTTGATGGGTGCTGTCCCATAAGGCTGGAAGATTGTTTAGTAGTCAGCTACCGATGAATAACCATTCTTAGTCACTATCCAATGACTCAGCTTGCAAAGTCCCAAAAGGCTGTCACATCTTCCATGTATACTAGTGAATAAACCTTCACATCTGGCTGCCAGAACATCTTGTAGGCAAAGATGCTATTTATAAAGCAGTCTTTGGACACAGTGAAAGAGTCCCTAATAGGTACAGTGAGAGGTCATGGCAATCTAGGGTATCCCTTATCTTAGAGATGTGAGCTGTGTTAAGCACAGACTTGGAAAAAGGACAAGGAAAGATGAAAACACCCAGAAGCCCAATTTGGATCAGACCTTTTCCCTGCCTTCCTCCTGTTCTTTTGCTAAACTAAGACTGGTAAATCTCAGTCGAAAAGGATTGCCCACTTTCTTGACCTCCTGCATGAAACTGTAACGTAAAACAAGCCCTGCAGACAGCTCTGTCAAGGATGCTTAGAAATGCTGGGTCTCCAAGTAGCCCTTGAGACAGCTGAGGGAGCTGCATAGTGCTCAACAGGACCAGCTATGCTCTTTTGCCACAGTTTCAGCCAGAGGTATAAAGGAGGACAGTCCCTACTGACAGAAAGCTCCAGGTCACCCCACTAAAGATGCACTTAGATTGGAAAAACTAGAATACAGCCATCTTAGTCTGTGCCAAATGTAGCAACAAAAAAAGTCAGTATTCCTCATATAGTGATGCCAGTAAAACACTCCTGGTGTAGCTATAATGTGTCCTAAGCACTTTGGAACAGGAAGAGTGCTTCTTCCTATGTTCTTGCAGTGCCTATACAGTTGGAAGCTGTATTTAAGACAATAACCAAAGACATAAATTTCTAAAACTCTGCAGGATTTTTTCTTCTGACAAGGCCAGAAATACCACAAAAGCTACTAGTCATAATAATGGATAATTTTGTTCTTCTAACAGAGGACATAAAATATCTAACTTGGTTCCTGGAGTGTGTGGAAGGTAATCGGACACAGCTGGTAAGCGAGCCTACCAGGGCATGCCCTGCCAGACCTGCTGTTTACAAACAGAGAAAGGCTGTGGGCGATGTGGTGGCCAGAGACCATCTTGGGCACAGCGACCATGGAATCAGTCACAGAGTTTTTGATTCTTGGAGAAGTAAGGAAGGGGATCAGCAAAACGCTTGGACCTTGGACTTTCAGAGGGTGGCCTTTGGCCTGTTCAGGACACCGGTTCAGAGGGTTCCCCAGGAAAAAACCCTTAATAACAAAAGGGTCCAGGAAGGCTGGGAGGAACTCTAAATGCACAGGAGCAGGCCATCCCCATGTGCCAATAGATGAGCTGGCAGGGAAGAAGACCAGGCTGGCTGAACAGGGAACTTTAGCAATAACTCAGGATAAAAAGAGAGTATATGAGCTTTGGATCAAGAAGCAGGAACCTCAGGGACAGTCGAAGGATGTTTTTAGGTCATGTAGAGAGAAAATCAGAAAGGCAGGAGCTCAATTAGAACTCATTCTGCTCAAAACTCACCCAAAATATTATAAAAAGCATTTTTATAAATACATTAATAACAAAAGGAGGGCCAAGGAAAACCTCCATCCTTTATTGGACCCAGGGTGGAACATTGTAACCAAGGGTAAGGAGAAGGCTGAGGTACTTAATGCCTTCTTGGCCTTGGTCTTTAAGAGTAAGACCAGTTATTCCCAGGCCCCCTGAGCTGGTCAACAGGGCAGGGAGCAGGACAGACCCCCTGCAATTCAGGGGGAAATCATTAGTGACCTGCTGTGGCACTTAGACGCTCACAAGTCTGTGGGACTGGATGGATTCCTCCACGGGAACTGATGGAGTTGGCAGAAGAGCTCACCAAGACACTCTCCATCATTTATCTTCCATCCTGGTTAGCTGAGGAGGTTCCAGATGACTGGAGGTTGTCCAGTGTGTTGCCCATTTACAGAAGGGTTGGAAGGAGGATCCAGGGAATCACAGGCCCGTCAGCCTGACAGGTGCCCGGGAAGGTTATGGAACTGATCATCTTGCATGTGACACATGGCCTGTACAGGACAACCAGGGGATCAGGCCCAGCCATTACAGGCTTAGGAAAGGCAGGTCTTGCCTGACCAACCTGATCCCCTTCTATGACCAGGTGACGCACCCTGTGGATGAGGGAAAGGCTGTGGGTGTTGTCTACATGGATTTCAGTAAAGCCTTTGACACTGTCTCCCGCAGCATTCTCCTGGAAAAGCTGGCAGCCCATGGCTTGGACAGGAGCTCTCTTTGCTGGGTTAAGAAATGTCTGGATGGCTGAGCCCAGATGATAGTGGTGAATGGTGCTGCAACTCAAGTTGATGCTGTTCCTCAGGGCTCAGTAGTGGGGCCAGTCCTGTTTAATTTCTTTATTGATGATCTGGATGAGAGGATTGAGTGCACTTTCAGTAAGTTCATGGATGACACCAAGTTGGGTGGTAGTGCAGATCTGCTAGAGAGCAGGAAGGCTCTGCAGAGGGATCTGGGCATGCTGGATCAGTAGGCCAAGGCCAATTGTATCCAACAAGGCCAAGTGCCCACACTTGGTACGCTTCAGCAAACCCATGCAGGTTTGGGACAGCCAGTTGAATATGAGCCAGCATGTGCCTAGGTGGCCAGTGACATCCTGGCCTGCACCAGCAATAGTGTGGCCTGCAGGACCAGGGCAGTGACTGCACCCCTGTGCTCAGCACTGGTGAGGCCACACCTTGAGTGCTGTGTCCAACTCTGGGCCCCTCACTGTAAGAAGGACATTGAGGTGCTGGAGTGTGTCCAGAGAAGGGAACAAAGCTGGGGAAGGGTCTGGAGTGTAAATCTTATGAGGAGCTGCTGAGGCAGCTGGGGGTGTTTAGCCTGGAGAAAAGGAGGCTCAGGTGTGACCTTATCACTCTTTACAACTCCCTGAAAGGAGGGTGCAGCCAGCGGGGCTCTGCCTCTTCTCCCAGGTAACAAGCGGTAGGACAAGAGAACCTAGCCTCAAGCTGCCCTAAGGGAAGTTCAGGCGGGACACCAGGAAGAATTTCTTCACATAAAGGGTTTTTAAGTATTGTGAATGGACTTCCCAGGGGGGTGGTGGAGTCACCATCTCTGGGGGTGTTCAAGAAATGACTGGACATAGCACTTAGTGCTCTAGTCCTGTTGACAAGGTGCTGATGGGTCAAAGGTTGGGCTTGATAATCTCAGAGGTCTTTTCCAACCTAAATGGTCTTGTGATTCTCTAATACACATCCAAAGTATTCTGAATCTGTACAGGTCTGTGAGAAGAGTTTGGGATCTGGTCTACTGAAAAAGACACTGCAAAAAGAGCAGAGTTTTATTCTCATTTCACTCAGGTTTATTTAACTGGTACAGGTCTAAAAGCAGTTGGGAAAAGCCCTTTGTACAACTGTGTGCAGCAGTGAAGTACCTGAGAAGTGGCGATTTCTCAGTCAGGATCAGGAACTTCAGTGAAACAGCCTGTGTTTGTGTTCTCCTGCAATCTCTTCCTCAAGGATGGCATGCACCTGATGAGACAGGACCTGGGAAGCTCTTGCCAAGGTGAAAGCATCAGGGGAACTGATAGTCCCATGTGACCAGTTCCAGGGCGCTTTGGGGCAGCTCTGCAGAGGAACATCTGGCATGCCACAATGAAGTAGGAAAGTGTCTCCTTTTTCTGGCTCTAAACTGTGTTAGTCACAGTGAAGATAGTGTGCTAGTACACTGTGGTGATCCAGGACAGTGCTTGGCAGGGGGTAGGGAACATTCAGCTACTCTACAAATTCCCTATGTTGCAGGTCAGGTGGAATCTCTCTCTCCACTGCCTGTAAAACATAACAGTACTTTTAGCAAACACAATGATTCAGATCACAGGTGGGAGGGAAATGTGAATGTTAGCCCAAGAAGGTAGGTCTCTTTGTTTGTATATGCCTTGAAGAGAAACACACACAAGAAACAAACGGATCCCATCTTAGAAACAGGAAGACAGTCTCCTGAAACACAGATGATGCGGCACAGCTACAGCCACCTTCCCCACGTGGGTTGCTGCTGCCTTGCTGAGCAAAAGGCAGGATCCAAGCTGGCCAGTGTTGGCTTCTGTCATCCTAGCAGAGTTCAAAAGAGCACACAGGTAGGCATGAATGCTTATCCCTGCCCAGTACAACACACATCCTTCATGGACTCCTCCAAGCTTCTGCAAATAAAGTCTGTAGGAAGGATGACAGCAATAAAACTACCATTAAATCAGCACTCAGATACTTCAACAAACTTTCCACTTTCAGTTCTCGCAAGGTCCTCCTGACTACAGGCAACTTGGAGATAAGTATCGGGAGTTTTCATCTTGGGGTCTCTGTTACCACTAAAACTTTGTGACAGAATTACAGCTGTATTAGTTACAAATATGAGATTATAAAGATCTATATCTCAAAAGTAAAAAGAAACAATATTAAGCTCTTACTCTCAGTATTTTTTTTGCATGGACAATTACAAAAAAAAAGATTTAGACTTGCTTTATTAAGCACTGATTCCCCAATTTGTGTGTTTTGTGTAGATGGATCCTGATCCATGTTTCAAAAGCCTGATCTCAAATTTATGTGGTGCTCAGGAGAGAAGTAATGTGGTTTATTCAGTAAGAATATATCATTATTTCTCTGTCGTTCCAATGTGTGGAATTATCCCCCATTCTGATGTTTACACATTTCCCTTTCTCCGTTTTCGTTCACTCTCCAGTAGTTACACAGTATTTAAAATTGGATGAAAATGAATTGCAATTTATTTCCTCAATTATTATGGCTTTCATTATTCTATTATCTGAAAGCTTCATAAACATGCAATTATCACCATGATGACACTAGAGGCTATTATTGTCTTCTCACAGCAGAGGGTGAGAGGCACAGAAGTAACAATATGCTTAACGTGTGCTGTTTGGATGTTTGGACCTCTCTGGTTTATCACAGAAGTTAGTGTTGTACACAGCTATGAGATCCAGGCCCAGATCACTGTTAATTCCCAAGCACTTAGCACACTTAGAAAACAGACTACTGGTCTCAAAATTAGGGAAGGGAAGGGAAGGGAAGGGAAGGGAAGGGAAGGGAAGGGAAGGGAAGGGAAGGGAAGGGAAGGGAAGGGAAGGGAAGGGAAGGGAAGGGAAGGGAAGGGAAGGGAAGGGAAGGGAAGGGAAGGGAAGGGAAGGGAAGGGAAGGGGCAGTGCAACCTTTACACTTTTCCTTTACACCAGGCAAGCATTATCACTTTCTGAGTTCATTCTTTCCCCTGTCAAGGAGAGCATATGCAAATCCCTGCACCCATAGCTGATTCAGCCTTGATCAACACTTCCTTCATTCTCAGTGTTACTTCCTACATCTATATTGATTCCTAGGGTAGATGAGGGACTTCTTGTGACTGAAGGAGACATGGGAAGAGGAGAATCTCAACTCCTGAAACAGCAGTGCCACTGCCTCCACCTTCATTAGCTCACAAGATGAGCAAGGATGTTAGAAACAAATTCTGTCAGGGTAATGCCACAATGAAAACTTCAAAACATGTAAGGGAGATAAACTCCCAACTCTGCTGATTACCTTAAATTACTTGGGGGAGAAAAAAGAGCAGGCCTTCAAAAACATTAAAGGGAGTAGTTTAACCTGAGATTTTTCCAGGATCAGCAGGTATAGTCCTGTTTTGGAGACCTTGCCACACATGCTTTGGGATATTACTTCGCCTTTAATTCTGGAACTGGCATATGGATTGTGTTACTATTTCCTTCATTAAACATAGTCACCCAAAGTAAAGCTACTTGGCTTAATGGACTTCTAATCTGACCCTCTGTATCAGTAGCGAAGTTCAATTATAAGCAAAAGAAGGATTTCCAAAGAAAGGCTCAAGGATTGGAATTGCTTGCATACCAAATACTTCTGAAGAAGAGAAACAAACCATGCAATGATGCGTTCTCATTGTGTTCCCAAGTGTTTGCAACACTGTGAAATTTTATATTTGCTTTTGAAAGTTTCTCATGCTTTCCCCACTGTCTCAGACTCACAGTAAGCGTAATACAGACTGCATCAATGTGTCAGTTGAAAGTTGTGCCAGCATGGAAATCCCAGTTCAGTGGGACCAGAAGGAACCTAGGGTGCGGTTCTCCCAGCAAACCTGACAAAATTTTTTAATAGAAGCATTTCTGTTCTTCCTTCAAAACATGGCACCCTGAATGAAAATCACAGAAATATCCTGAACACTGCCCAGTGTTATGAAGGTACCCAGCCTGGCCACAGCAGCCTGCTGGCAGCAGCATCTATCTGGTTTCCAAGTCTGCCTATGTTTCCTTGACTGGAGAACTCTCAGTTTGTGGTTAGCTGCCTTTAAGTTGTTTTGGTACTTTAACGTCTGCAATCCATAGAAGTGTCAACACAGTTCATGAGAAACATAGAGAATAAAAATGGCTAAACTCTCAAAAATTGGGGTAATACTGCACCATCTAAATGCTATCAGCAACTCCAACACTTTATAACCTTTTAAAACCAACTCAAAGAAGAATGCTTTTTGCATTGCACAGAAGAGTAGTTCATTGTTTTTCTAATGAAAATGGCAAATCTGTGATTTAATGAAAATGAGTTATTCGCAACTGAGAAGCCTAGACAAAAAGAAGATGATAACTGGGGATGTTTTGTGGTATCATCCAAATTTCCCCTGAAAATGCAGCGTTGGACGGTAGATGGTGTTTATATTAGAATGCAGTCAAACTTTATAACTGAACATTCTGCTTTCCTATGCATTGTGAGCTCAGTCTAACTGTCTGATGGTTGACCAAAACAAGCAACTCTTCATCCACACATTGTCTTAAGGCTTACAAATAAATCTCCTTATAGGTGAGGCTGTGGCATGTCAAAAAAAGTCAATGATTCATAGTGACTAAGAATTTAGGAATAAGAACAAATTTGTGCCAACAAGTTTCCAAGCAGTCTCAAAGGATGCTTCTTCAATCTCCATCACATAAACACCACAAACAGTATCCTTGAAGTTTGTTAGGGCAAACACTCATTTTTACGTTGCCATTTGCATCAGACCAGCTATGTGTAAACTGTGAAGAGTCCACTCTTTTTTTTTTTTTTTTTTTTTTTTTGTGGTAGGTATGTTAATGTTTGATCTCAAAACTTATTCGTATTTGTACAACTAGTGTTCTCACCCTCTGAAGGAGAACCTGAGATCTTTGCCGAACATAACTAACTTCAGTTCTAGCAGAGGCTACCTTAAGGGAGTTATGACTTCCAGAAAAAGCAAACACTGGGCTTGACTTCTGCCATTTCACACACCGGAATTTCCCATGATGGCAATGTTATTACAAGCTCAAGAATATGTATTGCTTCTGCTAAAGCTCCTTCTACTGGTGTCAGTTACTACTTAAAAATTGCAGCTTTCTTTTTACTCAGAGAGAAACTTTTCAGATTTGAGAGCTTTTGACAGGATCTGTAGAATACAGAGGGGCTTCAAGCTGCAATGCTTGCCTTAGCCCAGGATGGAAAATACAGATCAACATGACTATAGATGACGTTTTGTATGAAAAAGGAAAAAAAAAAAGGGTATTCTTCAAAATGGGTTTTACTGACATTTTTTCTCACTGGAGAAAGGAACCTTTCCTCCTCACATTCATTTCATGCTGAGAGCTATAGCGTTGTCTATATATGGATGACTAAGAAATTTAGCCCCCAAAATCCCCATAAGCTTTTATTATCCCTTATTACCAGACAATGTTTATATAATTATGTCAATCTTAACTTTGCTTCTTTGTCTTTTTTTTGTGAAATGGAAATACACTGTTGATATTTGCTGTTGATTTTATCTCTTGTTTATTGACTGGATGGTAAAGGTTTTGAGGGGCACTGAGTCTCGGTTGTAGTGAGTTGTGTCAGCACTTCTGACTTTTCCTGTGGTAACAGTTTGGTACAACTAAAGGGCATTTCAAATGAACTGCACTGTTCAGTCCACCTGTTTTATAAACCATTTCTTTTTCTCAAAAAGACCCAGGAAACACATGAACAAAAAAACTGAGATGATTTGTGAGGGACCCAAGCCTTCATTTGGAACTGTGGCATTCGATTCTCACAACCTGAGAAGGTTTCCGCTAATGAGTGATGTATCTGAGAGATGAGTCTGGGGACATGATTCACACTTCTGGTAACCTGTATGAAGCTGCAGACTTTCTGATTTCAGGAGGTTTCACATTTAGCTAACAAAAGCATGAATTAACAGAGAAAAAATGATGGTGAGGGAAACCAGGAGGGCAAACGTGAATTTCCTAAATAAATAAAGCAGCTGTCCCTTTAACCATCTTACTGTGAGGCCTGTTGCAGTACTGGAAGACCATCCATATGCCCTCTGCTAGCCTTCAGATCAGTTCACATGTCAAGCATGAGGCAACCTTCAATCCTTCCATTTCAATACCTGTATGAACAATTGTCAAGAGCAATAATGGAGGAAAAAGGAGCTTCAGCTCTGGACAGGTCCTCTGCAGCGGGATCAAAACACCTTCACAGTTATGGTTACATGCGTCCCCATGTGCTCACTGCTGCTCTCCCTGCCCACAGTGCTATGATTCCCCATCTTGCCCCTGAACTTTGAGAGAATTCAGGGAAATGCTTCAGAAAACATCTGTTTTGTAGACAGCTTGGGAACCCTCTTTTATCTCTCTGTCATTCCCTGATTTGTCATGCACTGAGTAAAAAGAACAAATAATTTAATACTAAAATTCTCTGACTGAAAAAACCTTCAAATTAATGTTTTTATAATTCTATACAAAGTCAATTGTCAGTTTTTCTGGCCTCTCCTCTATACCTTTGTGACAAGTACTTGAAATTAAGCCTAATAATTTCCATATATACAAGCTTGCCTTGTAATTTTTATTAGAGATATACATTTTTATGATAAATGCTTTCTCAACAATCAGCATCTTAAATCTCAAACTTTTATCTGGCACGCTAAAGATTTCAGTATTTGACTGCTAAATACATGTGTAATGAGGACTAAAACCTAATTTATCTTATCTGATTCCCACTTTTGAAAACAAGCAAATAGTAGACACTCCACAGGTGTCTATCATATTCCTGGATAAACAGATTGAAGCAGTGTCCCACTGAAGCAGACATCTGAGAAAAAACTGTACTGAGTCAAGAAAAGACCTTCCTTTTAAACATACCACTCGCCTAAATAGCCAGGCACTGGGAATTAGAAATTAGGAGTATTCCAAAGCCTGGAGGTCCCTGCTGCTGTGGGTTGGATCCTGCCCTGCCTCAAATCAGTGAATGGGAAACAGTGATGGGAGAAGGTCCTGGGTCACCTGTGACTGGAACACCATCTCAGCTGACAGCACTTGTGATTCTGCGACAAGTCCCAAAATGGTTTGTATTTTCCCTGTTGACCTGCTCTTTTACCACTGCAACATTAAAGGAGAAACTTTAAATTTTCCTAACACCTCTTCTCCTCCCCGACTTCCCCATATTAATTTTCTGTCTGCAATGAAAAGTGACAAGAACAAACAAGATACAGGCTCAAATGAATGCCTGTGGGTGAGTACTTCCTTTCCCAACTTAGTAAATTTGAAAACTTGGTTATTTAGGAGCTGGCTCAGGATCTCTGAAGGGCTAGGAACAGATACTAAAGTTTATAGTTTCCACAGGGCCATGTTTTCTTTAGTTTTTGCTTTGCTTTGGTCAATTTCACTCCACTGAACTGAGAACCAAAGACTCTGTGGTGACCTCTGAGACACTGTTTGTTTTTGCATTTACATATCTCCCCTTGGTTGCTGGTCTTCAAACTGCGGGGGCAATAGGAGGCAGGTAGGAAGTAAGGCAGTAAGAGGAATATGTATGTCGTTACATTCATGAGAATCTTTTGTACAAATCCATACACACAGAAATCAGTAGGCACATTTAAAGTCATACAATGTGTGTAAAGACTCCTCGTGGCTATTTGTAAAACTTAAAAGCTTTACCAGATATTTCACTCCCAAAGGACTTACCACTTGGCATTAACAGGCTTACAAGTGAATCTTTTCAAGGAGAATTACAAAAGGCTTGGACATATGCTTAAGTATAAGCAATTAAGCTCTTTCTTTTTTCTACCATGTGTTTAAGCATGTGTCTTGCTGTCAATGCATGCTTACATCTCAGAGCAGTCAGTAGAATATATGTTTTGGGGAGATGGCAAAAAGCTTTGTGAGTTGATGCCATTGTCATGATGAAAATGTAGGAAGATGTAGGTGATGGTAAAAAGGCCAGTCTGGGCTCCCAAAGTAATGACTGGAATTCCCCACATTCTTGAAATAAAAACGTGATTTTCAAAAATGTCAAAGTTCCTGAAAAGCACTCATCCCACCAAACTGCAAGGTCTTTTAGGCATTTTAGTACCTAAAAGCATTTGAATGTTTTGTCCTGTTTTGCTTTTTCATCTTGTTCATTACATCTCAGACATATGTTCTACGCCTTCCTTGAGGCTGGTATCACAGTTTAATATATTCCAAACATATTAATCTCTACAGATGTCAGGAAAAGGCAGCATACAAACAAAAGTCTCCATTCACAGTTGCAGAAGCCTGGGAATGCAATTAATTGTGTCGGCATAGCTCCCTCTGCTGCTTCAGGATTAAAATTTTTTTCACCCAGAAGCTTCAATATCAGTGTATTGCATCAGAATGCATACTGAACGCTTTGCAAACAAAATTTCATTGGCAAATTGTTATCTATAGCTTTTTGGATTTAGGAAATCCAGCTAAGAATTTCTGCTTCTCCTGTCTGTTTGCATACACAAAGCTTATATGCGAAAGCTGACTTTAAAACAAATGCTACGAAAAATTATTACAGAAGAAAGATAGTGCTCTTACAACATTTCACAGAATCAGAGAATCATGAAATCACTGGGGTAGGAAGGGACCCTTGGAGATCTTCTAGTCCAACACCCTGCTAAAGCAGACTGCCCAGGATAATATCCAGGTGGGTTTTGAACATCTCCAGAGAAGGAGATGCATCAACCTCCCAGAGAAGTCTGTTCCAGTGTTCTGTCACTCTCAAAACAAAGAACGTTTTCTTCATCTTGATATAGAACTTGTGTTTCAGTTTGTGCCCACTGGTCCTTGCCCTATTGCTGCGCACCACCAAGCAGAGCCTGGCTCCATCCTCTGACACCGTCCCTTCAGATACTTGTATGCATTGGTAAGGTCCCATCTCAGCTGTCTCTTCTCACGGCTGAACAAGCCCAGCTCCCTCAGCCTTTCCTCTTTAGAGAGATGGTCCAGTCCTCTCATCATATTCACAGCCCTCTGCTGGACCCTCTACAGTAGTTCTTTAAACTGAGGAGCCCAGACCTGGACACAGCACTCCAAATGTGCCTCACCAGGGCTGAGTAGAGGGTCAGGATCACCTCACTCAGCCTCCTGGCAATGCTCTTCCTATTGCACCCCAGGATCCCATTGGCCTTCTTGGCCCCCAGGACACTGCTGGCTCATGGACAGCTTGTTGTCCATCAGGACCCCCAGGTCCTTCTCCCCAGAGCTGCTTTCCAGCAGGTCAGCCCCCAGCCTGTGCTGGTGCCTGGGGTTATTCCTCCCCAGGTGCAGGACCCTGCGCTTGCCTCTGTTGAATTTCAGGTGTTTCTTCTCTGCCCAACTCTCCAGCCTGTCCAGGTCTCACCGAATGGCAGCACAGCCCTCTGGGGTGTTGGTCACTCCTCCCGGCTTTGTGTTGTCAGGGAACTCACTGAGGGTACACTCTGTTCCTGCCTCCAGGTCATTGATGAGTAAGTTGAACAAGACTGAACCCAGCACTGACCCCTGAGGAATGCCACCAGCTACAAGCCTCCAGCTACGCCCTGTGCCACTGGTCACAGCCCTCTGAACTCTGTCATTCAGCCAGTTCTCAATTCACCTCACTGTCCTCTCAGCTAACCCACACTTCCTGAGATACCTATGAGCATGTAGGGGAAACAGTGTCAAAAGCCTTGCTGAAGTCAAGGCAATCAACCACTGCTTGCCCCTTCTGTCCTCAGCCAGTAATCCCACCATAGAAGGCTATCAGATTGGTCAAGCATGCTTATGCCCTGGTGATTCCAGTTACTCTTGTAACCTTCTTTTCATCCACATTCTTAGAGATGGCATCCGTGATGAACTGTTGTTGCAGTGGCTAAGCCCACTTTACACCCCCCAAGTTACCCTAAAAGTGATCTCTCCCTACAAAACTGTGCTACAAAGTTCTCCCTTGACAAAGGGAGATTCTGCTGGTCACTGGCCCTCTCCCCTCTCCCATCCCTTTTCCCATTGGCCCCTGTTATGTCACTCAGCCTTGCCTCTGCCCCCTAGCCCTCAGACTATTGGTTTTGGATGCTCTGCCCACCTCTGGGAGCTCTCGGGATAAAACTGGCACGGGCGTTCAGTTCTGGGTTCTTCTTGCCTCTGTTCCCTTCGGGTGTGTTGCCATTGAACGCCTCGGAATTGCATGCAGAGAACCCCTCTCGCCTCTTTGTCTCTGGTTCGTGCACAGACTGTGTGTGTGAGTGGCTGTTCGTGACTGCCTGCAAAGGTGAGATTGTGTGCGTGCGTAGGTGCTACGAGAGTGCCGCCTAAGCACGAGGGACCCTTTAGGAATAAACACGGCATCGATCCACCGAAGCCCACATTCAATAAACTGTTCCATCACTTTTCCAGGGATGGACATGAGGCTGATGGAGATGAGACTCATTTCCTGGGTCCTCCTTGCCCTTTCTGAAAATTGGAGTGACATTGGCTTTCTCCAGTCCTTGGGGATCTGTCATGTCCTTCGTGACCTTTCAAAGATGATGGAGATTGCATTAGCAGTAACACCTGCAAACTTCTTCAGCATTCACAGGTGCATTCTATAAGACCCCATGGATTTGTAGGTGTCGAGTTTGCCTCAATGATCTCTAAACCAATTCTCCTCTACTAGGGGGAAGTTGTCCTTTTTCCAGACTTTTTCTCTTGCCTCCAGGGACTGGGATTCCTAAGGATATGCATTAGCAGTAAAGAGAGAAGCAAAGTGGGCACTGAGAAAATGTCTTCACTATATCCTTGGTCACCAGAGCACAGTGGGTCCCCATTCAGCAGTGGGCCCTCATTTTCCCTAGTCTTCCTTTTGCTTCTGATGTACTTGAAGAAGTGCCCCCTGTTGTCTTTGACATCACTTGCCAGATACAGTTCCAAATGAACCTTAGCATGCAGCCCTGCATGCTCCGATATAACTCCAATATTCTTACCAAGTAGCCTGTCCCTTTTTCCAGAGTCTGCAAACTTCCTTCTTCTGTTTGAGTTTTGCCAGAAGCTCCTTGCTCATTTAGGAAAGCCTCCCACCCCTTTTGCTTGCTTTCTAACTCAGAAGGATACACACATCTTGTACCTTGACCTTGGAGAAGGTGATGCTTTAATCACCACTAGCTTTCTTGGGCATCTTTTCCCTCCAGGGATTTTTCCTATGATATTCTACCATGAAGATCCATGAAGAGGCCAAGGTCTGCTCTCCCGAAGTCTAGGGTATTAGCTTGCTCTTTGCCCTTCCTGACACCATAAGTATTCAGTCAAACCTCCCACTGGCCTTCACATTCCCCACCAGATCCTCCTTGTTGGTGAGAAGAAGATTCAGCATAGCACCTTCTCTTTGCTTGCTCCTCTAATGCTTGGAGAAGAAAGTTATCATCAACACATTCCAAGAACCTCATGGACTGTTTGTGTTCTGCTATGTTGTCCATCCAACAGATATTGAGGTAGTTGAATTCCTCTTGAGGACCAGAGCTTGGGAATGTGAGGCTGCTCCTATCTGTCTATAGAGGGACTCATCCTCTCAGTGTTCCTGGTCAGGCAGCCTGTAGCAGGCCCCTGCTATAATCTCACCTGTCCCTGCCTGCCCATTAGCCCAGACCCATAAGCTCTCAGTTGGGCCCTCATCCGTCCCAGGGCAGAGCTCCACCCACTTCAGCATGTCCTTGGCACAGAGAGCAACACTCCTCCTTTGTCTCTCCTGCCTGTTTTGAAAAGAGCGTGTAACCTCCCATTCCAGTGCTTGAGTCGTAGGAGCCGTCCCACCACATCTCTGTGATGCCTGTTAGCCCATCTCTAACTCCTCTCGTTCATCCCCATGCTGTGTGTTTGCACAAAGGCATTTAAGTTCAGTCCCTGATGAAGCCACCTTACTGGCTGGAGTGTCAGGAGTTCCTTTGTGACTTTTCATGTATTCTCCTCCTGACCTGCTCCAAGCTCTGGGCAGCTCTTGCTGACTTGCCATCAGACTGGAAGGACTAAGATGGACAGAGGTTCCCATCTCCTGACACTGTGAATTTAAAGCCCTCCTCACCTACCTGGCAAGCCTATGGCCAAAGATGCTCTTCCCCTTCTCTGACAGATGGACCCCATCAACCCTCAGTACACCCAGTTTCTCAGGGTGTGTCATGAGGCCCAAGAAGCCAAAACCCTGACTGTGGCACCAGCCTGTAACCATTTGTTGATTTGCCAGGTCTGACTGACCCTTTCAAACACCTTCCCTTTGACTGTGAGGATCAATGAAAAAACTTCTTGTGCTCCAGAGCCCCTTATTGCTGCTCCCAGGGCTCTGTAACCCTTGATGCTCCTCAGACTGCTTCTGGCTCTATCATGGGTGCCCATGATACACGAAACAACACCAGCACCAATGGACTGTGCAAGGCTTGGTAGTCTCTCAATGACATTTCTTTAAGAGGAGCATCAAAGCTCAACACAGTGAACCAAATATTTTAATTCAACTAGCTATCCACCTGGGAATACTTCAGCAAAAAGAAGTTCAGAAGCTGCCTACTGGCATATTTCTGAACTTTTCTGTTTCCCTCTTAGTAGTTCTATTCTTACAAAAGAAACATTCCAAGAATTATTCTAGGGAAGACAGCAAAAATCTTGCTTCATGTTTGCTTTAGATTACAGAGTGGACTGCTTCTATAATATTTTTCAAACATTAACACTATCCTAGACACTGTGGGGTATCTACAAGAACATCTGATATTTTGTTCTCCTAATATTTATATATTAATTTATATATTACCCTTTTTCTTTCATTCCTTTGTTCAACCCAACCCTCTAGCCAGGCCTTCTTGGGCAACAATTCCATGTTCACCAGGGTTGGCAGGAATCTCTTCTGTGTTTTTGTTGCTGTTTAAATTATATTTGTTATTTTTCTCTTTATGCCTTTTAAAGGGCATTAGCAACACAAACTGTACAATCTTGTGCACAGATATTTAACTCCCTCTCTGTGTTTTACTAGGACTTTTAAATTAAATCATCCTTGCTAATGCAATTCAGATTTCTTCTACTTTTATCAAAGCCTTTTTAAAAATGCTTTCCCATTTTTGGGGTAGAAAAAGATAATTTTGTTACAGTGTTGCATATCTTGTATTAACAAAAACATGTCTGTAATAATGCAGGGTTTTTTTTTAATTTAGTGAATTTTTAATTCAAGCAAAACGTAAAAATATTTGTGTGGCATTTCTGGATTTTCAGCTCTTGTTTCCTGCAGAAATGTGTGCACAAAAGGCTTGTGATAGCCTGGCAGCACTTGACAGTGGTGAAGAACAGTCCAATACCAAATCCATGTATTGTTCATAGAGGACTCTCTTAGCGGATAGTCTGTAGTGAATGAATTTGATAGTTTGTACTGAATAGTTTTCATATTCCTCATCCCCTCTCTGCCATGCTGCTGATGAAGTGACAGTTGCACCAGAGAGCCTGTGCTGCAGGACAGATTGTACAATTATCCAAAACTGCAACTTCAACTTCTAGACCATCATCTTCCCTTTCCTGCCTACCACCAGCAGATAATGATGAGGTGAAGGCTTGGAGTTGAAATGCCATATACAAGACAAATTTTCTGCTTCTCCAAAATCTATTCTATTACTTACGCCACGTCAAAACACAGACAAAACATAGCCTCTTTGGTTCAGCATTGCTCTGGTCTCAGGGCACCAGTGAGCAGGGAACTGCAGATGACACAAGGGAAGGGGAAAACAGGGTGGATCAAAGATCCATGAAGCATTGTGTTCTGCTCCTGCACTTCTGCTGTTCCAGGACTACAGCCATTAGAGGGATAACCTGGAAACAACCCTTCTGAGGGGTCTCCTTACTGAACAACTGAAAGACTAACGTGCATGAAGCACAGTGGGAGTCATGGAAGTCTTCTCCAAAGCTGCCAGTGTGTAGCTTGCCTTGGTGCCAGTGGCATGAAAAATGAACAGTGTGAATGGAATAGCAAATAAAACCCCTATGATGAAAGAGAATCCCCTTTCATACAGTCACTGAGAGTTAAAAACAAGCACAAAGTGTTTCCATTGTGAGAAGCAGTAGCAAGGATTACTTTGTCTTTCTTTTTCCTCCCCACCTTCCACGCTGGGGATGGGTACTTTTGTTCATGAGATGGGTGATTCACAAGGAAATCATTCCAGTTGTGCGGAAACACCATTGCCAGCCCACTTCTCTGGCACTGTCTCTGCTTCTTCTCCTGTGACAATATTGTCAAGTAAAAGCAAACATGTTCAGGAGCAGATATGGGGGAAAAAAACACTAGGAAAAGTCAGTACGCCTCTGCTTTAACCTGTCCGGACAAATCCCCAGCACAGTCGTAATTTTTTTTCTTTTGGTCATAAACAGAGTTTGCTTGAAGCTGCAGATTTAATTTTTTTTTTCCTAATGTAATATTGAAAATGAAGGGGATTTTCAAGCTAGAAGGCAGTGTCAGTGTTCAAAAGTGCAACAGAAGTTGATTATATCCTGGCCTAACAACACAGGCTTAGTCGTTAGTAATATCATAAACAATCATTAACATTTAGGTACAAATTATTGAGGGAAATGCCCTCCTGATGAGATTTGACATGCTTAAAATGGCTTTTTAATAGCATGGCAGCACTCAAAAAGATGCAAAATAAGCATAGTGAAATTGAAACCTTGTAAAGTACTTCTCAAAAAAATCAAGGGTGTCAAAGTGTGCACCATATTTTGGCAAGAGAATCCCCATAAAATATTGTGGTAGTTGCTAGTAATTGCATTGCACTGCAGCACTTAGGATATTGCTGGACTGGTGACATGAACATATTAGCAAAATTTGAAGGCCATGTTAACTTGCAATTATTTATTACTTTTGAATTACAGTCAAAAGTTCTGTGTCCAATTTATTTAATGAGCATGGCTGTGTATTTTATTCCAGTATACTTTTCTTTCCATGAGATCCTCTTTTTCAGTAAACAGCTGAGAAAAGAAGGTACATGACTAGCAATATTGTGGTTCCCCTACACTTTAAAACTGCCTGAGTTAGGAGGGCTAACATTTTCTGTAAGTCTGAGTTGATAATATGTGTTGTGTTAGACACTAAGAAATTTAGACATGCCTTTTCAACTCCTCAGTTGCAAAGGCCTCCTTTGCTCAGTTTATGCAAACAGAAAAAATGGGTGTTTCTTTAACTTTCTGGGTTCAGGCCTCCAAGCTTCCCAGGAATGTCACGAAATTTTGCAATCAGCATAATTGAGAATATTGCAATGATAACTAATTCCACCTTATCACAGCACATAGACAATCCACTGGAACACAACTTCTGGTAAATATCAGAAGTCATTCTATTCTGAGTATTGAAATACCTATATCTGCAGAAACATGCAAAAAAAAAAAAAAAATCTCACCATTAGATTAACTGTTCCCATCAGTTTCACTAAGTGTTATTTAAATCTGTTTAAATTAATTAAGTGAAATTAATGCATTTAAGTAACAAACTTCCTCTTGAACATTGTGTAGTAGATGATCTCTGGGTTCATGGGTGTGAAAAGCCTTTTTTACTGCTGATACCCACATTAGGACCCTGATTTGGAAAAGAGCCTGGTACATGTGCCTTGGGGAGCTCTCTTTCTCTGTGACTGAGGTGAAAAATTTGCCTGGAAAACCAGTAGGTCATCAGGCTAAAAAACTACAAGAAGACAGGGTAGCAGTGCTCCAAGCTACAGAGGGGACATCCTGAGGAACAGGAAGACATATGAGTTTCATTTCTCACCACAAAATTCTGCATTATAATGTGTGCACACTGAATACATGAATGTCCCTTTCAAGGCAGCCCTAATTCAGCTGTTTCTTTCTTAACACTGTGAACAGAGGACACTCTGCATGCTTTGGACCATGGCAGTGTGGCTTGTGGCATTGCTAAGGGTTGGCTTCTTTGGTGTAAGACAGTGCCTAGGTGTTGACTTCCTGATGTGACCAAGAGGACTGGGCAGTCCTTGCACAAAAGCACAGGATGGGAAGCAGGGCAGAACAACTGTGATCGATGAAGGAGTGACTCCCTCTCTATTGGCAGTGTGCAATAGCTTGGTAGGAGATTACACATTCCCTAAGCACCATAGAATCCTAGAATGACTTGGAAGGGACCTTAAGGATCATCTGGTTCCAACCCCCTACCATGGGCAGGGGCACCTTCCCCTAAACCAGCTTGATCACAGCCTCATCCAACCTGGCCTACTGCCTTTGCCAATTTCCTGGTACTCGCACACCATGCTGCTGAGAGAGAGAGATTATTCATAACCACATTCTTCTCACCAATAACATGGAGCAGCAGTGGCATTATTAGCAAATGTAATTTCCATCAAACAGAAGAAAAAAAGCTTCCTAGGTAGTTGAGGACAGGTGATCGTGTAACAGACTTGGCCTAAAATGTAACTTAACAATAGATGCCCTGGTTGAGACCAGCTGGCAATGACACACAAGCAAGCCTTGCAAAGTTTTTCTCTGCTGTTTTATGGTGGTAGTGCTGTAACAGAAGCCAGCAAGAGTCATAAAACCTGGGACAGGGTTCTCCTCACCTCTCCACTGATAAATGCTAAAGGCATGACACATCTTCAAACTCCCGAGAAGCAGTACCCTGTCATTTTGCAATTTCTGTGGATCACACCAGCTGTATGAAAACCACAAGCTCATTAGTCCATGATGAAAATAGGGAAAAAGGTGAGTTTCTCCTTGAGTTGTTGTGCACCTGCAGGAGAACTGTCACACTTGCAAATGTCACAGCTCAAATATTCTTGCAGAGGTGGATCTCTTTTACACAGTAACACTGCCAAGGACCTTTTAACTCAACCTCTTCCCAGTGGTGATCATGGGCTTTGGGTCACTGCAATGTGAAAGCTGGAAAGCCTGCTACAAGGAGCAGCTGGGATGAAGATCCCACAGGAAGTGGTTCGTGATAACATCATGCTTTTACTGGTCTCTTTGTCCTGCTGCTTTGCCTTACTACCCCTGCTATCTCTGACTTAGCCTCCTTTTTCCAGAAATTTTGAAGTGTCTTGTAAGAAGTAGTTAGGAAATGCCCATTCAGTACATGGGCAAGATGGTTCTTTAGGATCTAAAATTATGACCGTAGTATAGTTGGGTGAAGAAGGCAGTGATGTTGTAGGAACACAGCCAGTACTCTTGCAAGTCCCAGATTGTGAGTTATTCCCTGAAATCAGCTACAGAAATAAGCATTTAAAACATCTGCTGTCTCTTCCATCCTGAGTTACTGACCTTCACTTGTTCCTGACCTCCTGCTTTTGATCTGCTAGCTAGAAATGAGTCCTGTGCTGCTAGCTACTGCTCTGGAGAATAGTAATAAACTTAAGGGTTCAGTACAGGCTGCTCTCAGACCTGTCTCTCTGCCCTGCTAATGAAGCCACATACTGGAGAAGGAAACTGCAGGGAGGAAAAGTGAAAAAAAAGTATACTGGAAGAGGATCCACAGCAATTTCTCACTCTCTGACCCTCTCTGATGCCATATTGGGAATAGTAAGACAGGACCTGCTGACAGGCAGCTGGACTGTGGAGAGAGGCCTGAGTTCTCCACTGGGACCTAATTACAGAAGGGCCTCTCTGCCTTTTCCTCTTTCTGTAACCTGTGTTACTGACTGCTCTCAGGGTTACATAGAATCACGGAATTTACCAGGTTGGAAAAGACAGCCAACACTGGTCATCCAAAATGGAGAAGCTCTGACTGAATCTTGAAGAAGGACGAACAAAGGGGCTTTCTTATACTCAGCAAAGCAAAATCGAGTTTTTATTTGAGGGAGATGGGAAACTTTGGTTTCAAGATCCATCCCTGGCACTGTAGAGAACATTCAGAACAAACCTCCAAGCTGCTCTTTTTCAGAACCAGTCTGCAGACTCATGTACACTGATGGAGTGACAGAACTCTACTTTCTGTTACTGGGAGATCAAAAAAGGAAGCTTGTTGGCCTCCTGCCACATAGCTCACTGCACATTAATACTATTGCAATCTTTTGTATGTATGTTCACTGGTATAATTTAACACTGTCAAATACTGCATTAGGAATAAAAAAGACAAAGCATTTTGCTTTCCAGCTCATGCCCTTAATTTCCTAGCAGTACTACTTTAGTCATTTTATCAGAGATTAGATTGATTTTTCTGCAGAAACACATTCGGAAATGCATCCAATGGCCTGGAAATAATTTCTGCTTCATGCTTTTCTTTGTCAGGTCTTTGCAGCTCTGCAACTTACCTTCCCTCACTATTTATTCCTTCCAGAAGACAGGCTCTTACTAGAAAACCTGAGCAGAACATAGCAGATACCATATCTTTTCAATACTCATGCTCAAGCCATAAAATTATTTTCTACACAAATGAATAATTGGTTAGTTAGAAAATAGTTTAAAAGGTGTAATGCTCACCATAGCACCCAAGCACAAGTTATTCCTAAGGACCTAAGTACATCGCAGAGATCACCTACTTTGATCTCATATTAGCCACTCAATTTTAGCAAATTTGAACAGAATGATAGTATTTCTTATATTATTTTCAGACTTTAAGTCTGCAAATACAGGAAGATCTGTCATGTTGCTCACTGAATTGTGATTCACTTTTTATAAAACTTTTCACTTTTTCTTCTGGTCTGAATTACTCTGGATCCTAGCAATTGCCTTCTTCCTTCTGCTTTGGTTTGCTACAGAAAAGAAAGGTCTGTGATCATTTCTGCAGGTAATACTCTAGAGAGTGACATCAAGTTGATTCCCTTCAACATATGAAATGGACCAGGCTTCTCAAACAACCTCACAGTAAAGGGAATTTTACTGACTTTAGGCGATTTCTGTAGTTCTTTTCTGCCTGCCTCCGCAGGTTTCTAACACCCTTTTGATGCCTCATGCTGCATACAGCCATGACAGTCTCCCTGCTCCTAGTTCATTTCCCAATACTGTCTAACCCTAATTGTCTTAGGGTGCTTCTTTGGAGGTCCCAACTCAATTAGAATTCTGCCATAACCCATTAGCTCTCTTGCAGTGCATTATAGGATACAAATCTCCATTTTGCAAGTCCAGCTTATTTACCTCTCTTCTGGGATATTCAACCTGTCATTTTGCAGAATAAAAACCCACGGTGTTCAAATGAGACAGACTACCAAGCAATACAGACCTCTCAGTTTAAAATGAATGAGGTACAAGTCAAGAAGCTTTATTCTAACATATTTCCAGATGAAACTGATTCTTTAAACATTAACTGTAACTGGTTCTTCATGATCTCTCTTTTTATGGAGGCTTACCAGGGTGACCTGGGAAAGCGCATGGTTGTATGGGAGTAGTGCTGGAGACAGGTCTTCAATGAGCATCCATTTTCCTGCATGAACATTTCCCTGGGTATTGCTCACTGGGGCTGAAAATGCTTTCAGCCTCTACAGCCTTGGGCTGGGATCTGTTGAAGGCCCTTCAGGTGCACCTTTCAGCCTGTGGACTCAGTGAGTTTCTATTTTGGTTTGAGAGACAGATGCGCAGTTACACCAACATATTCTTTGATCCTTGTTCACACACCTGTTTTCCCTCACACTGATTTTAATCTCTGATTTTACTCAAGACTTTTCTTCTGCTTCAGCAGCGGTCTATGTCCTTTCCTTTCTCTTCTGGTTAAGTAAATAATTTAGGAGGCATTTTACCACAGAGTCGATGCCTGCTCAGCCCCAGATCACCTCTGCAATTCTCTAGCAGGGTTAAAGGCTGCTAGGTGACACAGAGAGAGAGGGTCAGCAGGGGTCCTCTGGGGCAGACGCTGAGTTTGGTGTTGTCCACCAAATTAGTAAAGAAAGCAATCTACAACATCAGTGAGAAGGTTAAAATGTGTTGTCTCACTAACCTGATAACCAGTGGGGAACAGGGCTGGATTGGCTCCCAGGCTTTCCAGTACTATTCATCTCTTAGCCTGCACATTTTTTCTTTAGACTCTCCAGGGGCAGTTGGAGTGCTGAATTTCATCCCAAAGGGGTTTCTACAGCATTTTCCTCATAAAAAGTTATTCTTCTAGGCCCACTAACCACTCTCAAAACTGACAGGCTACCAGCTATGTTGGTGAAACATGCACATATTTCTTAAATACAATGAAAAACAAATCGAAGGAAGCATACTTGTTAAACTTCTGAGTCATCACAGGTAGGGGCTGATTTGCAAAAACAAAATCACACCACCTGAGCCTAGTCTTTGCATTTGGATTTGTATTTGGTACTAATAGCATTAATGTTCAGGCACCAATTCAAAGACAGGATGGACTGCCCCCAAAGGACTGTCTGTGGCACACAGCCCCTACAGTATATAAGATTCTGCAATTTTATCACATGCAGCTGCTCAAACAATAATCCAAGAGGGGTTAGAAATGTTTTAGGACTCAATCTTTTCAGAGTGCTTTGGTTTGGCTGTGAAGCTCAGTTCAAACTGGTGACTAACAGGGGAATTCAAGGAGTGGAAAGGTAATGTTGCTGGTAGCTTCTCGAAACACAGCTCTATGGGGCTGTCCTGGCTTATCATCATTATCATCATTACGGACATATATATAGGCTATAGGTACATAAGCGAGTCCTCTGCACATGTTTCAGACAAAGTGTCTGCTCCCAGCAATGGGGTACATGCAGACATGTGTGAATCTGTTCTGCTGGCTGTGGATACAACTCTGAGATTTGTCTCAGCTTCAGCAGGCTTCTGTCTCTTCCCTGGCATGCACATCTTTGGTATATCCAGTATGTGTTTGCACAGTGCCTTGCACAATGGAACCACCAAGTCCCTACTGTAAGTGACAAGTAGCCTAAACCAGCTTCTCCTGGGAGGCAGTGCATCAGCAGGATCATGTTGTAGTCTGTTGTGTGTGACTACTTCAAGGACCTTAGCTAGTTATACTCCACAGTCATGCTCCTTGGAGGGGAGCAATATCTGCTGTGCCATTTGCACATCATTACAGGTACTGTCATGAACTCAAGAGAACAGAACACAAACAATTCCTTAGCAGTAGGCCACGTATTTTATTTGCAGTTTCTCCAAAGCAAAGATGGCATTGACAAGAAAAATGACAAGAAAAATACTTTGCAACCAGTAAGTGACAAGACACAGCCTCTACTTAAACCCTTAAACATAATAACTTAGGAAGTGTGTTTCAACAGCATCATTAAATATATTGCATTATTGTTCATATCATTGTCCCCACAAGGGGAGTATTGACAAAAATTACAGGTGTAATGGGGTAGCAGCAGAGGACTTCATGCTGTTCAGAGAAAACCAAAACCAAAAAGAGTATAAACTAATTTTCCAGGGCAGAAGCTGAGTAACAACCTAGGCAGGCAGGAAATTTATTGTTCCTGTTGTAATATTGGACAAGAAGATACACTCTCAAAAGGTCATTACTTCCTCAGAAACATATGGGATGGCTGGATTGGCTTTCTTGTGTAAAGTTCTTGATCACCCTTCTCTACAAGCCTTCCTTCCTTTCTCCGTACTTCTGTTGTGTCTGTTTTCCCAGGGGCTCTTCGGAGCAGTCATGTCTGGCTGCCATTATTCTTACCTGTCCTCTCTGCATCCTGACCAAGATCAAAGTCCCCAAAATGTGATGGCAGCAGACACAGTTCATGTGAAGCGCAAACAGCATCTTGTCTTGATACAAGAGCAACCCCTCATCTCTTTTCATACCCAGTATTCAGTAAAGGTACTGCAGCCATGTACTGTGCTGGAATTAGTGAAATATTTGAACAGCACTGTGTAGACTGTGCAATACATTTCTGTTTGCATTAGTTTTCCCAGATGTTTCTCGGAGGAGACACTGAACCCCTAGAGTTGCAGTCCAATATGGTCTCTTAAACGCCATAGCATGCATCTTCCAGAGTCTGCAGTGTCCCAGTACTGGAAGTCTAACCTAGAGGAGAACAGGGTGAGTCTCACAGCACGCGAAAATATCCATAAATCACTCATCACATTGTTGTCACTATGCAAATACTGCAATTACCTTCATCTTTGTCTGTGTAGCTATGTGGTAATGATTGGCAAAAGCTGACATTTTAACAGCTTCCTTGGTATTGTATCCTTACCTGCCTCAATTTTCTAAGAAACAGATGCACTTAGAGAACTGATGCATAGAACTAAATTAAGTCTTGGTGAGTGGTGAACAGCATTTGAAAAGTATTTAATTTTCCATGTTTCACTGGCACATTTCTCCACTCCTGCTCTGACATCCCCTATAAAAGAAAACAGCAGGCTGTGTGTGTACTGAATGCACTGCAGTGCAACCATCACTATTCAAGTTCAGGCAAAGGGGAGAGACACACCTTTCTAGAAAGGCTCAAAGCATGACAAAGAGGTCCCAGTTCCCTCAGTCCTGCAAGTCTGAGCAAAGCACTGTGAGTGGCTCTGACCTGACTGTTATGACATGCTTGCCTGCTGCTAGATGTTTTAATTTCAAAGTTCATGAGCTTATCTATCCATGGTTCAGAGCCAAAATGGGGAAAAAGCAAGGAAATAAAACACTTCAGGACTAGTAACCAACAGAGGCTTCAGGAAGACTGGAAGTGGGAGGAGGTAAATGAAACTATTCCCAAAACAGAATGGAAGAGAATATCACTGTTGGCCGAATGAAAACTAGGCCTGTTGGTAATTCTCTGAGATGAGCTTGGTGTCTTGTATACTGGGCTAAAGCAAGTCATTGTATGGCATATTTGTATGAAACATGGCAAAGTCTAAGACAACAAAGATAACCTCTTTCTGCCACTGTTGCAAAACAGTGTCTGTTTTCAGTCACATCTTTAAAAAGGACACTGGGAGATACAGGAAAAGAATCTAAAATAATCTCTGAGATACAGAAAATCTGCCTCTCAGGAAAGACTGAAAATAGATTCCTTAACAAAGAGAAAGGTAAGAGATGAATTAGTGTTAAATATTTCCCCAGAAGGAAGAATATTGGTAACAGTTTCTCGTCATCACAGACTTGGGATCACCTACTTCTTGATAACTTGTGGATTTTTCCCTTTCTTCCATCTGAAGACCCTGCTCTTTCCCACCCATCACCCTTTCAGTCATGTGACCCAACTGTACTTGAGGCTAAAAGTTAGATCAATAAACAACTCTAGGTCTAGAACAGTCGTAAAAAGGAAAATCTGAACTGGTATAGCATCTAGCTCTAAACAACTGTCAGCCAATTGAAAGAGAACTGAGATGCAGAACAGGTGCTGAGAGCAGACTAAGCATGAAAAACTTCTTAAGCTACTAAGCAAAAAGAAACCAGACAGTGCTTTGATACAGAAGGCAGATCCAGAATGAAAAGAAGTTTTATTTTCTAAATTTTAATTATTTCTGTTTTAATACTAAAGACAAGTAACTCAAAGGAGGTTGTGGATTCTCTGTGCTTTAAATCATTACCAAATAAGACCCCCTTCAGCTGAATCAGAAGAAGAGTTCAGATTGTGAAGAGGAATGTGATGGTATTTACTATGCATCAGGCTAGAGGATCCAGTGTTCTTTCCTGATGGAAATCTGCAACAGAGGAGTTTGTAACTAATACTACCACCAAACCAATGATTTCCAGTGGAACTACAACAATTTTCTCTACACAGAGACCTAGTCCATAATATTTAGCTGATGCATTGGCGCTATTTAGTTGATTGGTTTTACTTGGCAAGTTTACTGCATTAAATAAAATCCAAGTGTGTAAATATATCATCTATTTATCTACCTATTGATTCATCTCTTTACATCCGTACATCATGATTCATATGCAACCTTGTTTTGGCTGAAATGAAAGGCATACCTCATTCCCTTCAGGGAGAGGATTAACATATTTTTGTGATCTGACCGGAGCCATATCACAGAATGGCTATGTACTGGTTCTAATGCTAAAACTTAATGTAGTATCTTAGGAGATTATTTTCCCTTGGAAAATCTAGCTCTTCACTTCTAGCATATGTCTCTGAAGGATTTCTTATGAAAAGTGTGAGATGCCTTCACCAGTCTATGATACCTTTGCTGACAGTCACCTTTTCCCTTCTTCTGTAGGCAGTAGTGTAGATCCAGAAGCACATTCCTGTGATGAATTTGTGAGTCAGCCCTGATTTGCTATCCAAATGTGATGCTATTACACTACAAAGCAATTTGTTAAACCCCTTGATGACAACACTTCCCTTCAGGATGCTGTGGGTTTGCAGTACAGTTCTGGCCAATAGGCATCACTGTCTGGAAACTTCATGAAGAGGACCCTGGCATACAGACAGACCTTGCACTCAGTCACCTCTGGAGATGAGAAACATTATTGTTACAGGAGTATGTTCACTGGTCAAAATAGATATTGACATAAATGTTAAGGAAGGAATAGCCTCAAGAAAAAAAGAGAATGGGAAAAAAAACCCCTGAGGTGAGCAGATCCAGACTCTTTTCCTCTCTTTGCCCAGGGGAAGACTGATGTGTCACAGGCTTCTGGCCATCAGAGCTTAATTCTGAGGAGTTGCTCTCCAGAAAGCAAAATATGTTAGTCCATTTTTCCAATGCAAGTTTTATGACTGCAAAATGATTTGTAGGAGGTTATGAGAAATGTCCTTCACCACTAACCCTTCCTTCTGCCACATGACACAGTGTGTGCTCACCTTGGCTGCTTGCTGCCAGATGATGATACCTTTGATTCTGCAAAGAGTGAATATGTCAGGAGATGAGTCACTCCACCACCCTGCCTGACCCTCTCCAGCCTGGGGGCATATGGAAACTGCCCACTGAGCTGATGAAACAAGTGATTTATGGAGCAGTAGGTCAAAATCATGTCTTGTTTATCCCAGTTGGCTGTGCCGGATGTGTCAATAAAATGAGCCAACCCTTAGGCTTTTTGCACCTCTGAATATGGCACTAAGGGCTTTGTAGAGAAATCTCAGCAGTCTCAGGCAATGCATTACACTGAAGTGTAATGAAACTTAATCCTTTTAACCTCTTAGAAGAAAAGTATCTAGTACCTTGAAGGAGATGGCCCTATCTTCATCTATGTGACTGACTCAGACACTGAAAAAAAGCTTTCTTGAACTGTCTTTCCAAAGTAGCTACTTGTGTGGAGTAGGGTGCCACACTTAGAATTTGTGGTCCATTTTGCAGAATGGCTTTCAGATGGGAAGAATGGATATTTTTCAGAAGCATCCCTGAACTTCTAGTACAGAGCAGTTTACAGAAACATGATGTAGTTCATGCTACAGTCTCTGACCAGCAGGAAATCTTTTCCTGCATCACCTCTGAAGCACTGATGTGCTCCAAATCTGTGTGCTACAGAAGGCAGGCTATAAAGAATAGCACTTCTACTGCTATCCCAAGCACCCACAGTTTGAAAAGCTGTTGAATTTGGCAAGCACTGGATCACTTGTGGTGAACCAGGTGGGCAGTGTGGTAGGTTTGAGTGCAGAGGGAGAAGTTTTTGTAGGATGAGATGTCCAAGTGAGTCTACTAGATTATGTCTGTTTGTACAACTGTGACAAAGGAATTTCACTGTCCCTATGCCTTAATGTTACCAGGGGATAGGCCACTGATACCGTGTTTGTTTCTTGAGTCTGTTCCGCATAAGTTTACATTTCCACTACTTTCTGCTAAGTTATTTTGATCTTCACTCCTGTGCACAGAAAATTACAATACAAACTGTATGTCCATTTGGTCAGCAAGCAAATTTGGTCAGAAAAATAACTGGCCTTATAGAAGTCTCACAGTAAACTGGACGACAAAAGACCAAAGAGATTTTCAAATCTCTGCCTTTGAATCAGAAAGACGAATCTATCTTTATAGCTGCTTTAGGCACTAAGAACTCTTACTTTGGTGTTAAACCTAAACAAGTGCTTAACATATAAAATCTACTTGCCTTTTGCTTCACAGACAGAGAGGTAAAAACAATTTCCTTGCAGGAACAGATCGATCCCTGAGCAATATTTAAATTATGCCTACAATGTTCCTGTGCAATGTGTTGTTGTGTAACCACCCAAATCCAAACCTTGTACTGATAGCAACATCATACTTTGCCATGTTCATGACAGGGGAACTCTGGATCACTAGTTTCAGTGTTTGGATGATGAAACACATAGGAAATAAGCATGTTACACTCAAAAACAAAGTAAAAATTACTGTAACTGAATATAGAAACACTACTATCTTGCAATTTGAAGACCACTTACAATATCATGACTATCTGTATGATGTAAGACCTGGGTATTGAAAGCTATTTGCATTTTTATGAATGGCACTGACAATGTGTTCAGCATTCAAGAAAGTCTTGCATATCCCACATGCCACACAGCAAAAAGTAACAAAAGGTGAACCTAAATACCATAGATGGAGATAATTCCAATATAGAGCCACATAACTCATTAGAAATGGCTTATCCATTGCATCAAGAGTGTTGTTGTTGCGATAGTCTAAGGAGGTAACAGAAATTTTTGTAGTTGTGATACCCACTGGAGGAGATTTTGGAGCTGCAGGCAGTGTTCCACCTGTTCTGTAACATCCCAGGAGGTTCTTGTTTAGACCTAAGACTGCAAAATACTTTTTCCAAATGCACAGCCTGTGTTTCCAGGTCCCACCCCAAATCTGGCACTGCAGCTGAAAAGCATCTGCTGTATCTTGAGTACTTGTTGTCTCATACGGAGTGTTGCAAGTGCAGTTACAGCTGCTGAAGCTGTGAACTACCATTCTCAGGAGTGAATCACTTGTGGCCAGTCAGCCCCACATTATGCTGAGCTTTAAGCAAATACTAAGGTGGCAGTAAAGGATGAATATATTTTACTAAGAATGCCAGGTTAATGAACAGGTACAAAGCCTAGAAGGAGATAAAAAGAAATAAAGGAAACATCACCCCCTACTTCTGTTGGTATCTCAAAAATATTTTTTCTGCTCATTCCAACAGAATCTTGCTAGGACACTTCTAGTACTCTCAAGACTGAGTCTTGTTCACTATTATCTCTTGTAGGTTTGCTTTTATCCATATTTGACTTGGGGTGTTCTTCACTCAGATTCAAACTCTCTCAAAGTCCTTACATCCTTTATAAACTTGATAGCTAACTGGGACAGCAACTTTTCTCACTTTTACTGAAGACTACCAGCTGCACTTCAGATTTTGACACTGATATTATAAGGCATGGCTAGAGAGGGTGTTCACATAGCTAAACAGAACACTGAACTCTCCAGAGAATGGAAAAGCAAGGTCTAAGGACAAGCTCAGCTGCAAAAGTCTGTGAGCTCACCATCAATGGCGCCATGCAAAATGGCAGGGCAGCGTCCTGATCCACGTAAAGAATATTTGAGAGCTATGGATGAACATAACAACGTAATTCCACAAAAGTAGTCCAAAGGAAAACATATTCTCATTATTACTCCCTAGAAGATGAACATTTCAATATCTAAAGAGTTGTGGTGATTGTAGGGTTGGGTAATATAATCACTGAACCTGGTTTGACATGATGGGGAAATACTGCATTCTTTTCCATGCAGAGTAGATGGTCGAAAACTCCCCAGCCATTCCAGGAAAAGTCTTCTCTGTGAGAAGGCAATCTTCCAGCTTTTTTCCATTTTATATGATGAATTTCTATAACAAATTCCTGAAGCAGGAGGCAGCATGTCAGCACAGGAATAGACATGGTCAGTTTTAAGATGATGATTTACCAGGACTGAATTTTTGATGTAAGGAGTTTGCAAAGCCATGTGATGACTTCTGTGTCCTCTTCATGACCACACAAGTGCTAGTCCTGTGCCTGGTGCAGCAGCTGACCACTCAAGTTGGTTTTCTGCTTTCTGGTGGCCAAGGACAGGGTCTGATGCAAGCCCTCCTGAGAAGCCTTCAACCAAAGTGCTCTATCACTAAAGTCCAGCCTGAATGAACACAGGACTGTCACAAAGGGGAGACATAGTCTCTTATACAAGAGAAAATGTCTCCCAAAAGAATGTGTCCATCTCTCAGTCTCAGCCCCAAAGGAGATACACAAATTATATGAAATATATGATCCTGGGTACTGAAATAAACAGCTCTTTCACTTAATAAAAATCAGGGCATGAGACAAGATCCAGTTTATGCACTGACTCTGCATCAAACATTGCTAATTGCAAACACTCCCAAATGAAGTGATTAACAAAGTTAAATTACATTAAGAGCAACAATGTCTTACCATTAGTCAGTCTGGATCTTGCCACACTTTGTCAAACTGAATGAAGTTGTCCTTCAGGCCAGAAGCTTGGGGCTTTTTTTCCCTTCAAGTGGGAACAGTAATCAAAGAAGTGGTATTGCCTGTACCAGCTGCCTTGCTAACTTTTTTAACAAGTTGTCCCATATTGACTTTCAAAGGTAGATTGAATGTGTTCTTTCAAATCATCCAGAATTCAGTTCAGTTCAGAATCCAACTCTGCACATTACCAGTGAGCATCTATACTGCCAATATTTCTTCCATGTGGCGCGTACATGTAAGTTTGCTACTGCTGGAGGAACCATGGTACAATACCACAATTTATACCACATACTCAATATCTGAAGTTTGCAAGTAGTTAATATTCAAGTGCTCATGCTCCTGCTGAACTTTCCATGGGCACTGGTACATTGTATATTATGCACTACTAATACCACGATAACAGTTTCCACAGTGATTACAATACAGCATTACGGAGGAATACATAAAAATACATTAAAATCAGTATCAGATGTGATATATAAATGCCTAGCTAAATTACTGCTTCTGAGAAAAAAGGACTTGCTGTCGTTTTTAAAGAAAGAACATGTCTTATGATCACAGCTGTAGGGAAGTTCAGTTCTGAGCCTAAACGCTCACTTCTAGCTCACAACTCTAATGCGAGTTCAGTTGTGAAATTTTCTTAACGAAAAAATAAAAATGCAAATTTAAAAAATTGAAAAACCAAACAAAAAAAAAGTACTGGCATTCTTTGGAAAACATGAATTATGTAAAACATAAGCAATGTGTAGTCAGTTTTGATCTTTCTGGCTGTGCATATTGTAATAATTAAACTAGACCAATAACACCTCAGCAGTGTGATGACCATTAAAGAGGGGGGAAAAAAAAGACTAGTTTGTTTAGGACATACTTTTTGATGCTGCAGAAGAAGTATTTTCTTATTCAACTAGTTCATCATCCAGTATCTTGTTTACACCAAGAATAGCATTGCTAGACCTTTCTCAAAGAATATAACTGAAGAATTTGGTTATCTGAATTTTCACATTAATTCCCTAAAAATTATACAGAATAAATAAAGTACATTGGCAAATCAGTATACTGGTTTTGATGGCCTAAAATAGAAAACAAAATACTGTAATAACTCGTGACTACTCTGATAGGAGAAAATCTATTTCTGGATTGTATTTTGAATAAGAAAAAATCTTTTCTTATTTGGATAATAAGAAATTTGCATTTATCTCTGCAGATGCTACATTTTGTTTTTATGGAATAGGAACAATAATTAGAGGTGTTTGTTGAAAATTTCAGAAGTTGAATCAACAGCTAGAATAAAAGGCTTTAATGGATACAACAAATTTCTCCTATTATTTAAAAGAAAAATAAAATTAAGACCAAATTAAGGCATTAATTTAAAAATAAATTGTATCTGTAAATTAGAGTAACATTCCGTTCTCCTTTAATATTCTTAATTAAGTGTAATCCAGCATTCAAATTTTCTTATGGTAAAAATTAGTACACACTTTCAGTTTGGCTCTTCAGTTTCTAATAACTAATATGGGAGGGAGGGAGACAAATTGAGTCTTCTTGCATCAGTCTGAAAAAATAATCTCTAATTACCTTGAAAGAAAGGAAAGGGCCAATATACAAGTCAACACCTAATCTGTTTCTCCTTCTGTATTCAGTTACTGAAGTAGAGTTTCAGCAGAGCCAGCTGGTGGTCATCTGTATCATGGAACTTTTCTACATGCTTGTATTGGATCCAGAATAACGAAAGGCCATTCTGGGAACGTTTGTTGCCCTTACGATTCTTTCTCTTAAGGAGAAAGCCAGTAAATACAAAATTATTGTCTCATATGTCCAAAAAAGATTTGAAAGGAGCAAATATCCTTTATGCATTTTATCTTTTCTGTACAGCACCATGGGGCTTCAGCCTGTAGGTACCATAGCATTACAAATATACACACACGTGTGTGTGTGTGTGTGTGTGTGTGTGTGTGAAAGGCAAATAAAGACATGTAAATTCACCTTTATTAATTCTTCTGGTTGGAAAGATAATATAATCTTGAAGCAAACATCTGCATTAAATTCCTTGTATGATGAGGGTTTGGCCCTTGGCATCTTAGCTGGGGTATGGAGGACCTCAAAATGCCTGCACTTTTTTCTTCATTTATTCCACAAATCTGAAGCAGCTAATGAAAAAATTAAAGCAATTAGGTAAAGAACAGGCATTGCTGCCCAGCAAGTGTTTATGTACGTAAGGGTTTTTTGTGGTTTTTTTTTTTTTCTCCCTTTTCTTTTCCCCCTAGAAAAATCTGCAGAAGGCGGTGGTATGTGTGATCAAGTAATGACGAAGAACTTGCTTTGTGGACAGTGGCAGTTCTTCTTCTTCCTTTGATTTTTTTAATGGATCTAGATTTCCTACTTGTCTGGTGCTCGAGAGGATTTCTTTCTGCCTAGGAGTTCCCCGAATGGGAAAGTGCCAATGACATCACTGGGAACCACCTTCTCTTCACTTCCATGGTTTGTGCATGGGAGGGCACTCGCCCACTCTGACAGCAAAGGGCGGAGGAGGAGGAGGCGTGGGAGCCGAGGAGGGAGAAGGAGGATGTTGAAGAAGACCCTTCTCGTTTTACAAGCTCCTTTGGGTGGGGACGGAGGTGTTACAGCAGAGATTCAAAGTGTGACATCCCTAGCAAAACACGCTCAGAATCCCCAATACCAGCTCCCTGCTGTTGATTGTGTTCCCTGGTCTCCAGGACTGGTGCTGAATACGAGAGTGAGCGTTGCCAAGGGAACAGGGAGAAAAAGCAGTCCTTCCCTTCTGCAGTTACATTGTAAGCCAAGCGGCGAGCTTTGCACCTTCAAAAGTGATGTATCTGAGAAGATTCTTCTTTACAAGAAGATACACTTTTCTTGTGAAGAGACATAAATTCCCAGCATGCCTACGCTTCATCAAAACACAAATAAATGCCTGGCCAGACTAATTTTCCAGACAATCAGTTGTGCATACAGCCATCCAGGGTGTGGGAGGAATAGCCAGTGCTGAATAGCCAGTGTCCTTCCCAGTGTCCTGAGAGCACAGGGTTACATAGAGGACTGGAAAGTGCCCCCACTCACCCCGTGGGCCACCTGGCTGTCAGACAACAGTCACCACATGCCCATCTCAGCAGGAGAGCTGGGAATGGCCGGGAGAAAGAATCTGACTTTCCACCCCTGGACATCTCTCCAGTTTTTACCATTAGCCGTAAGGAATTAGTGAGCCACATTTACAGACAGTGTCTGAAGCACAGAGAGGGACCATGCTCTCAGAGTCCATTCAGAGTGGGAGTAACACAGCAGCATGCCACCTCTGCCAAAAGTCTTGTGGTAAAGCATGGCACAGCCCAAGTCAACCCCCTGAGCCTGTGTAGGCACCCTGAGCAGTCCCAAGTTCTGCATGTTCAGAGGATTTATCTGTCTGTGTTGTCTGCTCAGATAAGCTCACTGGAAAACCTCTACCCCTATCAGTCTATACAGTAGAAGTTACATTCCGTTAAGAGGCATCTGTAAGGACCTATTTCCAATCATATCTCAGGTGCAGATGCCACCCAAAGTGCATATAATTTAAACAGAAAATATATAATATGAGATAGAGGTTTGGTACCATGCTCTTACAACCAACCAAGGCAGAGGAACTGATTAGTCTCTCAAGATAATTAGCTCTATATTGTCCACTGCTCCCAAACCCTCACTTTTTGGTGACCTCAGATTTCCGGGTGATTTGTTATTCAGTGATATTTTAAGAGAAAAAGGCAGAAGAAGCAGAAATGTGATGATAGAGGGACCTACCCACGTCCCTTCAATCCAGCAAGACAGCCAGAAGCAAATGCAGGAAAACGAGTACTGTGGCATACTTGGAGGTTGCAAGAGGGCCACAGCAGAGCCAAGATCTTGCACTTACCAGTAACCATTGAATGGCAAAATACTAAATTCAGTAAGACTTTTTACACGTTTGAGCTAAGAAAATGTTTTTTCTTGGCAAAACCTAAGAGGGACTTGTGTTCCTTCAAAACTTGTCTTTATTATAAAGATTTTGGCTGCAAAAAATTATCTATTGGATGGTGGAGGTACCAGATTTTTTAGATCTACACTATGATTAAAATATGTGATGCCATCTTCCAAAACTCTCAACTAAAATATTTACTCCTTAAGTGATAAAAATATTTATATGGATGTACATTCAAAATCACAAACTTAAAAGAAAGCCTGTTTTCATGGAAGAGTCTCTTGATGCAGAACATAGAGGAATTGTGTATGTTACTATTAATACTTTCAATGATTAATTCATGACCATCAATCACTCCTTTTTATTTCTTTCAAAAGTGCAGACTGTGCATGTTCTCTTGATAACATATTGCTATATCCTGTGTCACACCTAAATTGAAACTGAGTTTGTGAATGCTCTTATAGTCACTGCAGTTCTAATAAATAACAGTATCTATAAAGTTTTCATTCACACATGCAGACAGAGAGACACACAAATACACACACCTATCTGTGTAGGGACGGAGCAGAAGTAGAAGCAATCACAGCGTATTCTTTGTCTCATCTTGGTGTGATTTCCTCTAAAACTGGTTCATATCAAATGTCTTGAGAAATGGTCAATATACACTGAAATTTCTGCACTTCTCACTGCAGCCTTATGAAAGGCAAGGAAGTGACTGTGGTAAGAAGTACCTCGAGTTTTCTCAGGCTTTTCTGCAAATGACTTACATACAGGCTCTGTTATGGCTAAAATGAAAAAGAGTCCCAAAGTGAAATGTGAGGCTAAGGCACACAAAGGTTCATTGGACTCTGTATTGCAACTCCAAAGTGTTTTGGAAGTCTGATCCCAGAAACAGAAGTCACAAACACAAGTTCAGAGATCTGGTATCCAGAGAACAGGCTACAGCCCATGTAGACATTCGCCTGGGCTGGAAAAAATGCCTCTGGTGCATATAGTCACTTCTTCAGCCACTACATCTTGACATAGAAGCACCACCAAACTACAGGTGGTCCTCTTGGGCTTGGGTGTAAAAAGGTGGAGTGGAAAAGACTTTTCATTGTAGCAGTAGAAATAGTTTCCTGAGATGCTCCACGTCCACTCAAAGACTCTACCCATTAATCTTACATAAGCATACTAACATGTGAAAAAGGTGAAAAATATTAGTTCACAGCCAATTTTCTGTGTTGTCTCCTCAAATCAGTGGCATTCAGTCTTCATTCTACAAATGCAGCCACGCATAGCGATAACCTCTGCAGTTCACTTTGACACAAACAATGATGGAAATTGCCCACTAATTTTCCTCAGGCCACTAAAGACTTGTGAGTGATTTTTGCAGGTGGATTCTTTCTGTGGGGGACAAAAGAATCAGAGACTTTGTGGGAAATTTGGGGAGGTGGTTTATTTTCCTCAGTTTCCTACTGATTCATTTCTTTCTTTTCAAAAACCTATCCATGAAGAACTATCCAGATACTTTTATCTGTAAGATAATCAAACACCAAGAAGCAGAGACCTTGAACCAGCCTTGTAGGATCTCCTTCCATCTGATTACTAATGATGGACAAATCTCCCTCTGTAAGACAATTGCTGTGGCCATTCTTGGGGCATCTACTTTACAAAAAACAACTTTCCTGAAGCAGAAACAAGACCCCAACACCTTATGCCTACAGCAGCATAAAAGGTCTAGGGCTAACAGCCTCATCTTCCTTGTGAAATACCCTGCTGAAATGACAGTGTTGCTATGTCAAATGTTTCTTAGATCTTACCACTGAATAGCTTCCAGCAGGCACATATATTTGAAGCAAACCTTGTCCAGCCTAAGGGCAACCTTTAGCTGAAACTCACTCAATACCTGACAAAATTCTGTGCTCTTTTACAAAGGTACTTAAACACATTGGCAAAGATGGTCATGTTCTAGTTTCCTACCCACGGGAAGAAACACTTGCATTTTATTTTGCATTTATATGGAAGATAAAAGTACTTCTGAGTTGCACAAAATTAGCAATTTAAAAATACTAAAATTAATATTTCATTCTTTGCCATGTACATTTTTATGCAAAACCAAAATTTAAATGTCTGTGACATTTCTCTAATAGGAATTCGGTCACCTACATTCATACACCTAAAATTTAAAAAATTCATTAAAAAAACCTAAGTACAAACATATCATTTGGAAAACAGCTTTGAAATGATTGAAAAGAACTTTAAAAAAAGGAAGAAAAATTATTTCCTACAAAGAACTGAATTCAATTAAAACGTGTATTCCTGTGCAGTAATTTCAAGATGAGAAAACTGCAAGCAGTTCTGAGGTTTTCTATGCCTCAAGCAAAGCACATGCCATAATTTAGGTGGTCTTACAAATTTATCAATACACATATTGTGTCTCGATTATTCTGTTTGGCTTTTGGTCTCTGATTAGGAGCTATAGTAATTTTTTTAAATGATTGGGACATATCATGACTAAAAGCCAAAGGCTGGAAAGGAATCACAATATTTGCAAGATACTCTTCATATACAGTTGGAAAAAAGCACCTTGAACTACTGTAGGAGAAAACCAATTATTTCTTAAGTGAAGGAGTCAATTTACTGTACATGCCCAGCTACACTCTCTGAAAGGAAAAAGGTAAAAGAGCATCCATTGTACTTCCAGGAAAACTCATATTACTTCTCAAAAGTGCTCTTAAAATAAGTGTGAATGAAAGAAATTGCACACTGTCAAGTAACACACTGCAAATGTGAAAATACTTTTTTTCAGAAGCAGCACACCAACAAAATTCTGTAATATCAAAAGAAAGAGGATGTAACGTAATAACAATAATAAAAAAACCCAACATACCAAAAAAAACCACCAAAAAAACCCTCCAGTGAATATGTCAGTTATGACTTTAATAATCTTATTACTCCCAAAATAATACTTACTATAAATGTAGTCATAACAAGTTAGTGTTTATAATACACGTGAGGCCACATTGTGCTTCTGTTTACAATACTGTGTTTGCACTGAGAGAACCAAAAAAAGAATTTGGTACAATATACAAATCCTTTTAGTTATTCCATCAAAAATTTCCTGTGTGCCTTTTCATTTGTAGTAATAATCTCTGATGATTATTATTGATAAAAGTGACCTCTTGCTTTCTGAAAAGAGCTGTTGAGACCAGATTAAACATTAAGACCTCTGAAACTTGCTGTCGGAGTACAAAGAGGTGTCTCATAGCTTCCTCTCAGTCCCAGCTGGCATCTGAAGAAAGGAGTCATCAGAACAACCAAAAAAAACAAAGGGGGAAAACGGTGCAGTTAGCTAATTGGTGAGCCTTCTGCTAGATTAACAGAAAGAACCCCTGGAAAGGACCTCAGATAGCATATTCCTGGAAACAAAAAAAAACGCTCCATGCTGTTGTAAATGAGCACATCAAATGCTTGCAATGCAGAAGTAGGTACAAAACATTCGTACATTAATGACGATGAAGAAGAGCACACACATCACAAAAACCTACTTTTCTCTTTTTAGTCAAATATTATAAACTGTGCATTATTCCTGCTCTGTGGTCCTGCAGAAAGCAGAATATGAATAGAAAACACTGCTTTTACAGTCAAATGTAAAAACTATGAATGATAAGAAAGAGTTAACAACAGTAACAGGAAGATAATGAAATATTTGGGCAGTATACGCCTTGCAATTAGACATGTTGCCCACATAATGCCAAATTTAAAAAAAGGCTTATGCTGCCAAACAGTACTAATGGAACGTTCATTTGGACACCTGCTCTGACCAGACTCAGAAGAGTCTACATACTTATTTTCTAACTGTTGATTTATTTTTGCTCTAAAAGAAAGTCTGTGGCAAATGCATGTTTACACAGGAACTTGTGCTCTCCATTTTCAGCTGTTAACCTTAAAATCTGATAGATTTCATGTTTCCTATTTATAAGGGTGAAACATGGCACTGCCTTTATTTTTCTAAAATAAGCCAAAATAAAATTAAAAAGTGAATTGATAAAAAACTTATCCAAGAAATAGATATTTGACAGTAGATGATTTATAAGCACATAATATGAGCTGCCCTCATGCAAAGATCCATCGAGCCTGGTATTCTATCACATACGGCAAATTTAAGAAAATATATTAATTAAAAAGGCAAGTACAGAGTCATTCTTTTCTACAATGTCCTCCAGCTGCCATTTTGAACAGTAAGTGGTAGTCCTGACCTCTACATATTCATCCTTTTCTGAATATCTTGTGGTAATGAAGTCTATGATGTCATTATATTGAGGTTTGTGGAAGAAGATTAAGTCTTCTATCAGGCAAAATAATATTGCTGGGGGAAAAAAATCCCCCAAAACCAGACATGATTTTTAGTCTGTTAGTCTTTTTTTTCCAAGTATAAAATAGAGAGAGCATTTTTCAAAAGTTGAGAACAGTACTTTGGATTTTTACTGGACATGCTAACTAGTCAGACCATTCAAGACAAAAAAAAAGTTCTTGGCTCTCACGGGGCAGAAGAAGGGTTTTAGCAGCAGGAGAGGTGATAAAATGATTATGTCTAGTGCTAAAGAAAAACAATAATGTGCAATGCAATAAATACCTCTTCCAAGTCCATGACTTAATTGTTTGACAGGGACTTTAATTTCTTGGCTTGTCCTTTGGAAGTGTTTAGTGAACACATTCATTTGAGGATCCAAACCAAAAGTTTACAAATAGGGTGACTGCTTTGTGAAAAACTATGATTCTGAGAAGAGGAGGTTTTTGCCTTGTGCTGATTGTTTCCAAGCTCTACCTGAAAAGTGGTGGCTAATAAGTTCAAAATCTGTGTAAGGCGGCTTTGGAGCACTGGATACTAACACCTAATTTTGCAACACATGATAAAGGGACACTGACAGTCTGCTCTGGTGTCATGGCTCTGGGAATCTGCTGTCTGAAGAGTGCTTGTCCATCTAGTAATTGAGCATATCAAAGCTGTTCCACAACTCCCAACTTTCCTTGTCACCCCTCACTTTACTTTTTCTTACAGTAGTCTATACTTTCTTGGGTGCATGACAAAAATGTCTCATAGAATTTGAAATCCAGATATTGCATGCTTCAAAACAGTGACTTCATGCTTCAGAGCCTGAGATACATCCAGTGGCACCTCTGAACAGGAGACTGGATCAGACACCTCCATCGGTTCCTGCCAGGGGAAGCTGTGAGTCTCTAACTGTATGAACTTGATGCAGAACATACTGGATGAACCCAATCCTTTGCTTGTGATACAGAATCATAGAAACATAGAATCACTAAGGTTGGAAAAGACCTCCAAGACCACAGAGTCCAACCTTTGACTAAACACCACCTTGCCAACTAAACCATAACACTAAGTGCCACATCCATTTATTTCTTGAACACTTCCACGGATTGTGACTCCACTACTTTCCTGTGTTCCAGTATTTAACCATCCTTCCAGCAAAGAAATTCTTCCTGATGTCCAATCTGAACATGCCATGGCACAGCTTGAGGCCAGCCCTTTCAGAATGGTGCTCACCTGTCACTGAGGTCTGACTGACTCATGTTCAACCACTCTGGCCTTTAAAGCTCTTGCTTGAGTATTTGCTGCTACCACCAAGACCTGCACCTGTAGCAGCTCCACCCAGGCCCAGGTCCCAGGCTTTGAGATGCTCCACAGCAGCCCTCCTACTCTTCACAGCCGAGCCCTCATAGGCCAAAAGGAGGTTAACTCATCGTTATGGTCCTTTCTGGTATTGCTGGGACCCTACCTGCAGATATTTGACTGTGGAAAAAGAATTTGACTCCATGAAAAGATCTCTGTTAGACTGGAAATTTTCTTAATCCTTGGTATTTACTAATGCAAAGAGCCACTCATGCGAATAAGCCATGACATGCTGTGGGTAGTTCACTCATGTCTACCATGACAGTAGGGGTTTAAAAGATTTTTTATGTTTGTTTTTCTCCAAGAACAGCTTGGCTTAATAAATGGGCATCCTAGAAAGCTGAGCTTTAAAAATGCAGAATTTATAACTGCAAAATACTTTCATCACCCTAGAGGTAATACCACTGGATACTTCTTCTGGAAGGAATATGAATTATTTACTTTCTTTTCAGATCATATGTATCTCAAGCTAGACTTTAAAAATTCACTCTAATGTTATAATGCCTAAAATGTAGTATCTGTGGCCACAAAAAAACCCCCCAAAACCAAACCCAAACCAAACCTTTGTCAGTGAAAAGAGCCTCCTTCAGAGTTTCAGTAAATGCCACTAGCCCAAAATACAATACTGACCTGAAGGATCAGTTTTAGAAAATATTTTACTCAGTAGAGCAAGCACTTCTAAGCGCCAGCAATATATAAAGCATACTTCATTTGCCTTCCATGTCCATGTTGGATTTTATTAAATAGTGTCCGTAACATAGAAAAGTGCATTAGAGATGGAATTTTTTAGTGAGGGAGACTTCTGTGTGTATTGCAAGGAGATGCTTTTTCTTTTAAATCTAGTAATCACTTTCTACATTTCCCCAAAAAAGGCACAATAACCTGTGGTTTACCTCCTGCTAGTACCCTTTCTGAAGCTCCATAGATGGTTTTCTATCTCCTCAAAAGCTATGCATAGTCCAAATGTTCTTTACTCTTGCAGATTTGGTGAAGGCAGATATATTTTTCCTATTGACTTTCAAAATATCTGATGCTATCATAGGCCAATCTCGTTTGACATTGGGAAACTCTTACATTAATTACATGATGAATGAGTTTTATAAATTCTAAATTACAGCTATAAATGAATTAACTGTAAAAACTGTAAGGAGCTGGCTCAGCAAAATCCCAAATCGTTCTATCCAAATGACACAAGCCCCAGCTTTTGCTGACTGCACTATCACATGCACAGACCTGATCTGTTTGATTTGCACATGAATGCTGACATTTTTTAAGAATTACAGCATTTATAGGTAGTGCCTACGATAATTACTAACCGAATAACTCCCTCTCTTTCTGTGCTTATCTTCCATTAAGCCAGGTTTTTTTTTGCTTCTCTTTCCCATGTGTGTGTAGTATAAAGTCTCCTGCCATGTGACCAGGGCCCAAAAAAGTGACCAGAATAAGGAGGAAGATTGTGCTCTTTGATGGGAGTTATTTCCTCAGCCTTGTTTTCAAAACTCTTACATACCATGGTAACTTTTCTCTGACTCTGCCCTCAGCTGAATATTCACTGCAGAAGCCAACCCCAGCATCCCTGTTATATGGGTGGTCCTTGGCTACTTATGCCTGCCATGGAATTACACAGCTGGGACAAAGCTGTCTGACAAGATGCCTCCAGTGAATATCCACTCACTCTCTGTCCAAGGCCAAATGCCTTCTTTTCTTCTCTGTTTGAAGACTGAACAGAATCGGTGAGCTCTCTGTGAGTGGAAAACACTGGCTTTCACTGACATTTGAATTGAATCTATTGCAGTTGGCCATTCAAACATGACCAGAACTTGATGTTTTGGGGTTTTTTGTGACTGCAATGTTAGTTGTTCACATTCCTCCTGATCTGGAAGGTAAACCATACTAAAGAAAAGCAAAGTCTACACTACATGTATGAGTGGAATGGTGGCATAATGATAATATTTTTAAATTATTTTTTTTTTCCTTTTTCAATCAAGAAGTCTGCCAGCAAATATATGCCTATTTACATCAGGCTGCAGCATTTTCTACCATATAATGATGCATAAATTATGCATGCCTGAACTAGAGATGCTTTTAAGAGAAGCAGTAGAGCCACAACCAGATCTTCAAAGATCCTTTTTGGAGACTGCTATTGCACTCATGAAGTGGACAGGGAAGAGAGATGATAAAAAACAGGATAGATATTTGTACGATGTAAAGACAGGTTTGTGAGAAAAATCTCAGCTTAAGAATATGGGATTCACATCCTGGATCTCACCACAGACCCCAGCATGACCGGACAAAACACTGAGCAGATTGATATATTTACAAATACACTCTATCTCACTCTTGCAAACACAAAACCTGTGTCTGTGTGATATGCATAAGAACTTTAAAACATTTCTGCCATAGTATAGGTAAGACTGGGCAACTGAATCTCAGGAGGTGGGAAATCTTTCCTTTACTTTAAGAAACCTGGTTCTGCTTTGTACAGGAAGACTGCTGCAATTGGCTTTTTCTGATAGCATTTTTGTGAAATTTGGTTTCCAAAGAGTGAAGCACAAATGCTTAAGTATAAACATGCACACAATTGCTAGGATTTGAAATGTGGTATCCTACACACACACAAATAAACATACACTCCAAATATCCATATGGTTCCTGTTCTGACTGAGAAATCCACAGGGGACCCTGTGTACCCCTTCAGAGTCCTCTGGGAGTACTGGGATTCCTGTTATGTCCCTGTCTCAGTTGCAGCTCTGGACAGCTTGAGTGCTCCCTGCCACAGAGGACCACCAGCAGAACCATCTGGCCTGTAATAACAAGGACACTGGGGAGTGCAGGAACCACAGTTTCTAGTGAGTCGCCTATTGGCACCCATGCCAATTAGAATCCACTCATTGACACAGAAGATTTCTTCCACCTGAGACCATGAGGTACAACATCTGTTTCTGTTGGTCTTGTGACAATTACCACAACATGGCACTGCAAATATCTTAAAATTATTGTAACCATTGCAAGTTATTCCCTCAACCATGTGATGGTTAGCTGCAGTGAAGCTTTGGTCTCCCTTTGTGACAGTCTTTATTTTTGTTACAGACATGCCTCAGCCTTTCTTTGATGAGGATGTCCTTCTTTTTTGGGGATGCTTTCTCCATGAAACAAGTTTGGGTGGTCACAGGAAGGGAGCTGCTGAAACTTCCCATTGCTCTCCTGTCAGGAATTTCTTCTGGCACCACACAGCCTACAGCATGGATTTTGTGACTTGCTTTCCTAAAGGTGAAAAGTCTGAGCTTGTGAACAAACACAAGCAAGAGGGGTGCATCTGAGCATGATCAGGCTAGCACCAGCAATCTGATCAGTGCACCTCAGGTGGCTGCTTGCCCTCACACTGGTACTTTGTAGTGAACGGGCAGCGAGTGATCAGCAGCCACGTTTCCGTGGCAGTGGCCACAGCGCATTCGACACCTGCCAGCCATCACCTGATCATGCTCTTGGGAAGTGCTCTTAGCAGCCAGTTTTGCAATACTTCTGCAGTACCTGTTAATAGAAAGATAGCACGTATCACAAGGCACACACTTCTTACTACTTAGAAGAAAACATGGTATAGATCAGAATTAATTGCACTGATACTATAAGATTTGACACAAAAATTCTGCTCTTGACACAATCCAATACCGAAAAACAATTTTTAAGGGCTGAGTCCATTAGTACAACCGTATTTACTCCCTCTAACTAGAGCAAGATCCAGGGCAACAAAATGTCACATCTATAAACATATTTTTACAATCATTCACCAAAGTTCAGGAAAGTTATTCACCACCAATACTATTAAACAGCTTCTCTCCATTAAGGTAAATTATACACCTTTCTTAACCAAAAAACGAGGGCCTTTTAGTATGCAGTCACAACATGCTCTTACAGCAAGACTGAGGCCACAAATCAACAGGAAGTTGGCCTTGGTAACTGCTATATGAGAAGAGCTTTACTTTTAGGTTTCCATCAAAATTGATGTTTTCTAAGGTTGGGTTTATTTTGAGGGGTGGGGACATGTGTGCTTATTTTCCTTACTGAGTAACTGAGGGATTTTTGAAGTCTCATTTAAAAGTTCCAGAAACATTTCTGTGGCCACAGGTTAGTTTTACAAACCTGAAAACAGTCATGGATACTGTGGGAATCCCTTTAATTACTAAGAGAATCATTAAAAGATTCTTTCTTCTTTTTTAATGACCATGCTAGAATACATAATGTCAAATAATTGCAATGCAATGCTTTCTAAGCCAGAGAAAATGATCCTCTGAACTGAGAAGAAGCCTTTTGAATCCTTTGTTTTTTTAATTTTCCTTGCTTCCTGCATGGTGCACTATGTAAATTATCAGCATTTGTTCCCAACAGTTGCAGTAAAAATATTTAGGGTGCCTGAGAAAAAAGAACTACAAAAAATGCAAATTATTGAAGGTCAGTCTTTAATTACAGAAGATGGGTTAAAATGATAAATTGTGATGTACCTAATAAAGATTTTATAGATTGTGGTTTATGATATCATGTAGCACTCCTACCCCATTTGGAGCAGGTTTTCAGACTAAAAACAGCCATGATGACACAGCATCATTACAGTTGTAATAACTCACTTTCCCATAAAATCTGCAAATTCATAATGGGAGTAAGTAATAGGAAAAATCCATGGTAAAATGGACTCATCTAAACTCTGGTTAACAACTCCAAAGGTCACGAGATCTTGGACAGTGTGAAAAGAATGTGCCACAACAAAGGTCCCATGACATCTCTGAACTCCTCTTTAGCCAGCAGACAACTGGCACAATTGTGTGGAGAAGGCAAGCTAGCAAGGCTGGTTAGACCAGAAAGCTGTGGAAACAACTACATTTTGATGAGTTCAAATGGAAACAACACTGAGGGGAAACTCCCTAAACTGAATTCATATTCAAGCCAGTTCCCTCCCGAGAAAGAGTAAAGGGGAGCGGAGGGGAGGGGAGGGGAGAGGAAGGGAGAGGAGGGTAGGGAGTATCATTCTCCAAAGTTTAGCGAATAACTTCCTTTGTTCCTGACAAAATCTGAATAAAATGTTCAAACCTGGATACCTGAAATTAGACTCCCAAGCCTATCTCTAGAGTATAACGTAAAGTTTCTGTAGGTGGATCCCTCCACTCAGCCATGCAGTATGTGATAAGCACAGAGACTGGCAGGGGTGAAGGCTTGAGCAAACAGAGATGTGCCTTTCAGAAGCGCAGCCAAGCATCTTCCAATATAATTAACGCGCCAAGTACACACTCTGTAGAGTTATGAAAAGTCTCCCCCCTTGGAGGAGGAGAGTGCCTGGCCACATTTCCTACCCACGTCTCACTGGCTAACACCTAATTTAATGCACAATTATGTGCATAAGATAAGAATCCTGGACAGCATTGCAATAGTCCATTTCCAGTTGTTTACACATTTTGGCTATTTTCCTGTGGTTTGACCTGTCCAGTCCTCAGTTGCAAGTCTGGATGCAAACTTTATGGCACCAAAAGATCATTCCAGGTGTATATTTAAACAGGCATGGATTAGTGTGTATTGTATTTCAATTTTCTGCTTCATTTAGAGAAGTGGAAAACAATGACAGAGCTTCACTAATTCCTAGATTGGGCAGGTGGAGATTAGCCTAACTCAGGGTAAAGCAGTGGGATTACTGCAAACTAGAGAGGGTTCATAAAGGGAAAGCAGTCCCTCTCAGTGGTTGCACTGGCTTGTCCTGCTCCAGTAATGCCTTGCTCCCACCAGAAAGGGATCCTCTGAAGGTGCTGATACATGTTTTCCACAAAACTGTCAGTGGGACCCTGATTAAAGGGTCCCTGTCTCTCCTCAGGACTCACTGTGAAAAATATCCTTTCCTCTTTCCTCCATGGTGCTACCAGTTTAAAGCCCTCACTGCTAGTGCAGGAGCTTACTACCATCATAAATTACAAATTAAGGGCTTAGTTAAAATTACACAAAGCTACTAATACAAGGCATTTATAGACAGGAGCTTTTTCTTCAGGGAAGCAAATTCCTCTTTTTCAATGACAGGAAATTTCCTCAAAATGTTATGATTTCTATACTAAAACCAATGAAGGCAGCTAGGGTACAGTTCCTGAGATGCTGGTCTTGGATGGGTTTCCTGTCACAAAGGGGCATGGTGTTAATATCCAGTCAAAGCCTTGACAGATTTTGTTGGATGCTTGATGGTATCAATGTGCAGATTCTTGCTAGCTGTCACTGCTGACCTGGCTTAGCCACTCTCTCATTCCTGAAGTATGTTGCCTTAGGCAAAAACAAAGGACTTACGCAGCCAAATGGAAATCAGAAAACCCGGACACAGTATAAAATGCTAAAATGTCCCCCGACTAAGCAGAGGATAGGAACCTGTGGTGATCTGAGAAAGAAAATGGGGAGACTGTCCAATTTTATAGTGCAAAGCAGGTTTAGGATAGTTATGATACAAACTAGCTCCTGAAGTGAAATAGACTGGAAGCTGAAAAAGTTCTCCCACTGATTTTTCACAAAGCAAATTAGACAGACTTACTGGTTCAATTCAGCAGTTGCTGGATGAAGGCATAGCTGAGGCTGTTGCATCCTGCCAGACCAGAGGCAAATACCCACTTGGCCCAACAAAAATGTTTGCACTACGAACTGCTGTGTCTCTGGGATTTCCTGTAACTGCTAGCAGACCTTTAAATATCACGAGACTCACAGGCCAGAATTTTCAGAGGTGCTCTTAATTCTGCAGCTGTGGAGCTGGACAGCAAATCTTCATAGCTTGGGATATTCCATGGCACAAACCCACACTGGAGTTTTTGCTCTTATTTCAAAGATATGTTGCAATGCAGTAACGTGACTGCAAACTTGTATGCAGGGTCAACAACTCTGAGAGGAACTGGCTATGAGAATAAAAAGATTCCTTGTCACCTTTACAGCTCTGACCCCTGACCCCTGAGTAGAGAAAACTAAAATGCTGGAGGAGAAGTGATATTTTAGAATTACCCTTAAAATAACTCAAGTGCCTGTTTTCTCTGGTTTGTTTTAACGGGTTGTGAGACTATGAGAAAATGTCCTATCCGTGGCAAAGCAAGCAAACCACCTAGATGTTTCCTGTAAGAAGTATTGCTCTGTGACCACTGGAAGGAATCTGAAAAAAATTCCAACAAAATTCTCCTTAGGAGTATCAGACCAGACTAGGAGGAAATAAAAAATAATTACATAAACCATACAATACTTAAAAAATTTATTTTCTGCAAATTCTTCCTCTGAAATGTCCTTTTGCATGACATGACTTTCAATGTCATGGAAGAAGTGAAAGGACCTGAGAGCATGGCATGTTTCCGTGCCAGCATCATTATTTTCAAAAGTTGATTGTGCACTCTTAACTGCTCACAACCCTCTCCAGACCCATCCGTGTTACAGCCACTCTCAGTCACAATTATATTCCTCTCTTTGTTCGCTATGGAGAATGGTTTTAATTTTCAGCCTTGTTGGGTCTGTTAAATCTTGATCATTATCAATCACTCTAATTCCCTGATGGGCCAGTCTATAATGAACTCTGGCTCCTGTTGCTGGATGGCATTTGCTTCATCAAGGAATGGTTCCCCTTGGTAGTCAGTCTGAAGCAATAGTAGTTTCTTGGCACGGGCCACTCCAGTCCAATTTCATTTAAGCTTCCAGAGTTGTGTTGAAGAGGTTTATTCACTTGGGAATTCAGGCAGAAGTCTGAGGAGGATAAAAAGAACCTTATGCATTTAAACCACTTTCTGGACACACGGTTGCGCAAAGATTTCTGAAAGCAATAATGGAAAATACAGCTTTCGGGCAGGGTTTACTGTTCTAAAAGCAATTGACTTATGCTGAAAGTTCTCCCATCCTTTTGAGAGTCCTTTTGATGATGAAACTCACTCCTTTCTGATCAAAAGGAACATGTCAATTTATAGGGCCTGTGAAGATGCCAAAAAATAATAATCTTACAATGAAAAACAATAGATACTGGGAGGAAAAAAAAAGCTTTTTCCTCCTATGTGATTATTTGTAGCACATTGTTCTCAATTTTTACAAAACACTTCAGAAATACCAGGTTGTTCCAATTTCAATTTAGACTTCTAGGAAGGGGGTTACACTATTACACTCAAAGGTATAGCTATTCATTTTATAACATTTAGAGACCAGTCTAGACTACACCAGACTTGAATGTTTCAGTGGAAAGGGACCTACCACGATCACGCAGGCCATCTGCAGATGCTGTGACTGAAATAAAAGACACGTTCAAATAACTTATTCAGCTAAATAAATAATATTGACTTACTAAAGTTCTTATAGGAATGAAAGGCCTCTCAATTTTCTCTTCTGCAAAATCAAAAAGACTCTTTAAAAAGTTCACAGCTTTACCTTGTGCAAGAAAAGAATTGGATGCCTTTTACTTTACAGCTGTGAGGCATAGACAAGGTATACCACACCTGGCATGATTTATGAGCCAGTGAAGTCACTTGCTAAGATGGTTTATGTGACACAGGGATGTTTATCATAAGCTCACCCTATGAAGAATGAGATGGACTGTGTCAGAACAGTATGCAAATGCTCTCACCAAGCACAGAATGCCTGCTGCCATGAAAACTGTTTGAACACAGCCCTACATGCTCTGAAATTGCTCATTTCTGACCCAAACATACAAAGTTCAAGACGCCTAAGAGCTAAAATCAACATACCACATGTCCTTGCTCCTTGCAGCTTCCCTGCCTCTCATCCTTTACATTTTCAGTAATATGCAAATCCCTGAAAGAGGGTCTCAGGTACCAGGGTACTTTACCACCCTGTTAACTTTCTTCGCTTTATATTTTTCTCTATCTTGTTGCCATTTCAGTTCATTTTCATGGAAACACTGGCTTTACAAAAACATAAACTAAGTGTGTTAATAAACATGTGCTGAAAATCCAACTTCATCCTGAAAAAACCCAGATGTGTTTGTTATAAACACATGCCTGGCCAACTTCAGCTTTGCCTGCAGCTCACTTTTATTCTTGATACAGGACTTAAGGGTTTAATGGAGCACTCTGGAAAACAAACACATATATGTGGGTGCCTCCAGTGCACCCACAGCAGGAGTGAGAAGAGGTATGGTTTGTGCTGCAGTTCTGCCTCAGTTGCTGAGTTAGGGTATTGGCAGGGCACCTGCAGACCTGTGCATGCATCTTGAAATTTGGGAGGACTTCACACCAGTCTCAGACTGCCGTGGAGGGGGTCACTCCTGATGTACAACCGTGTAAGAGTGAGTAGACAACAGGGCTATTTTGGTTTGTGCCCACAGCTGCACTGTCAGGACTGGCATAAAGGCAGGCCCTGGGGCTGCAGGAAGAGAGACACTATTGCCTTGGTTGTCTTGAGTCAGGATCACCAAACTCATCTTGGAGGCATGTGTACAGCTTATAATATCAACAAAGTCTGCTTTGGACACATGCTTCCAGATTCAATCTGGGTTATCTCTGCCTTTCCCTCTCATATGCAGTGACCTGCTCTTGCCTGCTATTAGAAGAAATTTCAAGTCACCTCTTCGTAAAGATAATTTTGTTTTGCTATACAGACCTTTACTGACCTTTGCTTCCTGAAGTTCAATTGGTAGAAAAGAAAGAAAATTGAAGAATTCTTTCTAAACTCTGTACTAAGGAAGATTTTCCACATCCAGAAGCCAAATGACCAATTTTCCAGTGCATAAGCAGTGCAGGGTGCATACAGCCAACTCTACAGTCCCTGTTGGTCAAACTTGCAGCAGCAGGGTGTGACAGGGCATGTTTTTTTGATGTCAGTTCTGTGGCAAGTGCACACGGGGAAGAATAACCCCAGAACGTACCAGTACAGGCTGGGGGCTGATCTGCTGGAAAGCAGCTCTGCTGAGAAGGACCTGGGGGTCCTGGTGGACAACATGCTGTCCATGAGCCAGCAGTGTGTCCTTGTGGCTGAGACAGCCAATGGCATCCTGGGGTAAATTAGGAAGAGCATTGTCAGCAGGTTGAGGGAGGTGATCCTGCCCCAGTGAGGCACATCTGGAGTGCTGTGTCCAGCTCTGGGCTTTTCAGTACAAGAGACACATGGAGCTCCAAGAGTGGGTAAAGCAGAGGACAATGGAGATGATTAAGGGACTGGATCATCTCTCTAAGGAGGAAAGACAGAGGGAGCTGTTCAGACTCAAGAGGGATGACTGAGAGGGGACCTCTTCAATGAGTATCTGAAGTGCCAAGTGATAGGACAAGAGACAATGGGAAATTGATGCACAGGAAGTTCCACCTGAAGACGGGTAAGAACTTTACTGTGCAGGTAACTGAACAGGGTGCCAAGAGAGATTGGGGAGTCTCCCTCACTGGAGATGTTCAAGAACCGTCTGGATGCCATCCTGTACCATGGGCTCTAGAATGACTCTGCTTGAGCAGGAAGGTTGGATCAAATGACCCACTGTGATCTATTTGAACCCCACCCATTCTGTGATTCTCTGATTTGGTGGCTGCACAGTTCTGAGTTGCTCAGTGAGTGCAAAAATTCCACCTATCAAACCCACAGGTTTGGCCAGGAGGTTCTTTGAACCCTTGCAAAGATTAGCCATTAGACAGTGACAAAACCCTCACAGCAAAAATTGCAAATAGTACAAGCAAATGGAATCTCTTTATCGGCAAGCATCTGTTTGCAGTGCATTTTAATCATGGTATGTTCAGGTTTCCAAAGAATGGAAACTGAAGGCACAGTTATGTGCTCTGAATTTAAGAACAGATGCCAACTGATGCCTGCTGGGCACAGACATGCTGGTAACCTTCAGTAGCAAAGAGGGAAATGAAACCCAATACAAAAGGCATTAGCAAGAAGGTAAGTGATTTATTTCTCTGTAAGCAAAACAGAAACCATTGTGCATTCACTGGAAAGAGGACAGAAGAAATTCTGAGGCTCGATCCCTTACCTCATGCTAACAGTCTTAAGGCATGATAGAAACCTGGCAAACTTGACTACTCCACTTACTCTAAACAAGACACAGTTCCACAGGGACCAAGTTGCCTCATGCTGGTGACAGGGTGACAGAATATACTGCACTCATTTTACATTGAGGTCTTGACATTCTGTAAAGCTGTATCCTGGATTATCATGGCAGCTTGTTACTGTAGCCATAGCCTGGATTGTAGTCTGCCTCTTATCTCCAGAGCATGTCCAAAAAGGTTAATGGAGCTGGTGAAGGGGCTGGAGCACAAGTCATATAAGGAGCAGTTGAGGGAGCTGGAGGTGTTTAGCCTGGAGAAAAGGAGCCTCAGGGGAGACCTTATTGCTCTCTATAGCTACTTGAAAGGAGATTGTAGTGGAGTCTCTTCCAGGTAACAAGGGACAGTACAAGAAGAAATAGCTTCAAGTTGTACTTTTTTGGCAACAGACACAAGTAATGGGAAGAGAATGAAAACCATCCTGTTGGGAAGGCAGTCCTATGAAATGTCACCAAGTATGGGACTTGAGTCTTTTCCATGTACTGACATGTTCCAATAATCATAGAACCAGAATAGTCTGGGTTGGCAGGGACTCCTAAGATCACAGAATGGTTTAAGTTGGAAGGGAACTTAAATATCATGTCATTCCAAACCCCCTATCATGGGTCAGGACACTTGACCAGATTGCTCAGAGCCCTATCCAACCGGGCCTTGAGCACCTTCAGGGATGGGTTATCCTTCGTTTATCTGAACAATCTGTTCCAGTGCCTCACCAGCCTCATAGTAATGCCTACAACGAACTGAATTGTTCTTGCTATCCCACCAGTATTGTGGGAAAAATAATAAATGCTGGGGTTTTGTGGTGTTGCATCTCACATCTAAACTGATCGTGTGTACAAGCCTTTCCCCACACCTGAGCCTTCCTAACACCATCCTCATTTTGACTTCAATGTCTAGTAAGGGTTGAGCTGAAATATCTGCCTTTTCCTGAGCAAAGACACTAATAGTCTATTTCTTTCACTGTTGATCCATTGATTTACCTGAACACTATCCTGGTAGTTTTGACAAGCTTTTCAGCCAGTTCTTGTAGTTGAAGGAATGGGAGGGATGACAAAAGAGGTGCCAGGGAAGCATGGCTGGATGTTGGGGCAAGTACTGGCCTCCTAGATTTTGGACCACTTTAGATGAATATGTATTTATAGGACAAACATGCAGAGGTATTGAGATAAGATTGAATTTTAAAGCATTGGACAAGCGTAATTGGCTAATGCCAGATGTTGGAGACAACAGGTTAAACACCATCTAAACATCTTTCCTGTTCCACATACATGCCCTGTCTCTGGCAGGGTTCAAGGCCAGGTTGGATGGAGCTCTGAGCAACCTGAATCAAATCACTGGATAAATCTCATTTTTAGCTGAGGACCCGGTTTATACCAATTTATCTCCATGAGCTTTTCATAAAGTTTAGATGAAGGAAAATTCTCTGTCTGTCTTCATTGTCTTACATACCCTGCTCTTGAATTTAAGCCTTTATTTTAGTTTAGCTTAATTCTGAGTGAAAGTGCCCACACATTAATTCTATGTAATAAATGCATTTCAAAAATTAATTCAGATCCTATTGTCTGAATGTCCCCATGAAACAGGTACCAGAATATCTGTGAAATATATTATATTACATATATATATACATATATATATATATAAAACAGCAATTATGGAATGCTTTTATCTTTTATATCTATCATGCAGAGGCAGTAATTAAAAAAACCAAACTCTGAACATTTCACAGCTTTAACACCTTGAAGTATTTAAAGATCAGGTTCTGCTCTTTCTGAACCTTATGAGTGCTGCTTCCCTGTCACCCCATCTTGAGCAATAGCCATGTCCTGCTGGGGCTCACCCTGCAGTGGTACTGACACTGCTGAGACTCTCCTGACTTACCAGTCTCCAGGTGCTGGCATGTGCTTTTGTCTGATTTCTGCCATCACGTCTGCCTGTTCTCCTCACCTGAAAAAGCAGGCTTCTTCCCATGTTGTTTTAGTGCTATAGATAAGGAACCTGAGGGATGTAATCCAGCAGTGGTATGCGTCATCACCTCAGAAGGAAATCAGTGATGTTGTATGCCTGTCATCTCACAAATTCGCACCAAAGTTGTTGACGTTCATAAAACCTTATGAGCTTTAGGAACCTGTAACTGCAAACGCTTGGTGTCCAGCCATCCCACTGTCCTTAAAAGCTGCTTCACATGAACCATCCACACTGTCTCTCAGTAGCTGCTGTTTTTCTGCTGCTTGCAGATCTTGGCACCATGATTTGTGCCAGACTGACATTTCTGTTGCAGCTCCCATTAACTGGAACAAAACCAATCATTTGAAATTGGCAACTGTGATGAAATTAAATGTTTCCATAGAAAGCACTGCGCAATTATTTCTTGCTAATGCTAAAATCGTGGGCAGGATGCTCCTGTGAAGATTTTCCATCTAATTTGTATTGTGACAGACATAATTAGGAGGTGGACAAAATCAAAGCATCATGCTGTATAAGTCACAGCATAAAAAGGATAAGAGTTTAACTCTTGTAATAACACAATCAGATGGCAGCAGGGCTGTTGGCAATATAGATTCATTTTCCAAATTTTCCCTATGAAATCTGCCAGCAGAACTAGCAGTCATTAGCAGACTGCAGAAACAATTTGGCATGTCTCAGGAAGGCAACTAGTTTGGTTTTTAATGAATGGCCAAAGAAGAAGCTTCTAATGGCACAGATAGCAAGAATAAAGCAGAAAGCATTATAAATGCAGTTACAATCATTAATCTTGCTGATGTAATACTTATTCCCAAACCCACTAAAATAAACAGCAGACACCCAAGCAGCCTCAGTGGATTCTGAATAGGGATTTTAAGATGAAAAAATACAAGAGCCCAGAAACCCATAATGAAACACAGTAGCTTGAAATTTCTTGCTTCTGTTTCAGATGTGGACAGTGACTAGTGTCCCAGAAAAATTCCGTTTTTTATATCCATGTCAGTTGGTATAAGAGCACATTTTTCCCACGGACCCTGCCTCAGGTAATATAGATAGATTAAGAGCTTATTGTGCACAGCAGGAATTTATAATGAGCTCTCAGTTTAGATTACCATTACTACAACAAAAAACCCCAAGAAAACACTTCAAAAAAACATTTGGAACTAAAAAATCTGGTGTCCATCAAAACCAAATGGGAGCCCAGGGTTTGAAAATGCACAATAAAAGAGTAATAGATATGATATCAAAAGTCATTACATTAATGCAACAATACTTTCTTCTCGCTGAAGGAGTCCAGGACTTTATCAAAAAGTCACATCAAAGTCACTGGCATTTTGTCTTTGGAGTATATCTACTTCTTTTCTAAACAGTGGTGCAGACTTAACTGGATTGACAGCCCCAGGACCTGACCTGTACAATTTAGCTACACAACAGGAACAGTGCTGTCAGAGTGAGACGCCTCTAGCTCTGATTCCCAGGACATCTGCGAAAGAAGAGTTTTGTCTTTCTGCATTTTAAAAAATTCGATAAGCATTAGTCTTATGGGGAGGAAGATTTCTGTACTTGCTTGAGATTGTCAGCTCAATTTCCAGCCCTTGTTTCCTAAATTCCTAGCTGCTCTGTGTATATAGCAGATTTCATTTAAATTTAGTGCAAAAAAAATCACATCACATTCTTCTTCTGTCCACTGCATGCTACCAGAAGACAACAATCATCTGGTGGTTTCGGAGGAGACAGCTTAATTCCAAAGAGGGAGGACATTTTCTGCAGCTTAGGTGCTAGACCAATTATCAGGCTATATAGAGTTTAAACACACAGGACTTTGCTACTGAATTTACCATAGATAGTAGAATTTAAAAATGACATTGTTTGGAAGGCTGCTCTGGAGGACATGGAGTCCAACCCCTACTCAAAGCATGGACTCCAGGTTCAATCAGCTTTGTATCATGAAGTTTTGAGTATATATATACAGACCCAAGAATATATATACAGACCCAAGAATGGGGTCTGTATACCCTCTTTCAGCCCCTTTTCCTATCTCTCAGAGGGAGAGTTCTACATTGTTACAGGACCCCTTGGACCCCTTGGACCCCTTGGACCCCTTCCTTTTTATTGCCCTTTAGTCTGTCCACCTAGATAGACTATCTTTTCCTGTTTGTATTTCCTGTTGTAGGCTTGTCATTCAAAGGAGGACATCCTGAATAATAATAACAACAATAAAGTCCTAAAAACATTTTTAGGTGCTTTTGTGAATCTTCAAGAATTGCCTGACCCCAATAATTTCAACACTAATCTGTGCAGGTCCAGGAGACTCAGAGAGGCTACAAACAAACGACTGGAGGTGAAAAAAAAGGACATTGGCCAAGCATTTCGAGCAGCCTTGATCAATATCTCACCTGCATGGAATTACTATGCTATTACTTTTCTTGTCTAAATTTCCCCCCCCATATAGTGCAGTTTCAAACTGTTCTTACTAGAGAGGAACCAAAACAAACATTAACAAAATCAATCAATGTGCAAAGAAGGGCTTGAGATGTAATCACAATCCATCTTGAAGTTTGATTAAGTGCTTTGGCAACTCGAATAAGAAAACAAAAACCAAACCAAATCAAACCAAACAAACAAAAAAACCAAACCAAACCAAAAAAAAAAGCCAAAAATAGAGTACTGCTCTAGACAAGTACAGGATTGACTACCAGGTAAGCTAAAAGGAAGAATAGAATAGTGTATTGTATTTCAGACTTTAGGTCCCCAAAACCTTCTTTGAAACTAATTCTCTCCCAAAAGATGGGGCTGTACTTCTCTGAGCCTGTTGCTATTTTTTTTTTTTTTTTTTTTTGTCACATCTGGTAGAAGTGTAATCTCAGTGTTTTAATTTGTATTCACTCATTAACTCCGAAAGGCATTCTGTGCTGAGTGAAGCATTAGCCTGAATTCTGTCCATACTCAGCTTCCCACCTCTGTGAGATTTTACATTTTTTTAAAATCACTTCCACCTGGTACAAATGCAAGCACAGATTCCTTAGCTGCGTGCTGCAATTTAACAGTGAGTCTTCCTGTTGATCTCAAGGCCCTTGTCCACATGTTTACCGACAGACAGAACTGCTCACAGGACTGATACAACTGACAAACCATCTGGTTTGATGCACTGCCCAGGACATCAACAATTCCAATCAATAGTTTACAGAAGCGGCCATTGGACTGCAGGAACTGGGAGACAAACAAATCATCAGAAAAGTAAAAAGCAGGACAAATATAGTATGACTCACTCAAGCATTTGAGACGAAGAAGTATGGGTTGAAGAAATTCTTTGCTTAAGAGTCACAGATCAGTGAGACATTGGTCTGTGTTGTGAATTTTCCATTGTTCGCTGTACAGCATAAAATCAGAATACAGCATTGTTTATGATAACATTATTAGTCACTTTCACAGTTTTGGAGCAAGATTTTTACTAATATATTCAAGTATATTCATAAAAAGCTGTATCTACATATACATACCAAAGATACAGTTTTTAGTAGAATCATGGAAAATGTTAGAACTATGCTGAGGACAATGCATCTAGAAAAAACAGAGTTAATCCCTTCACTGTACAGTAGTGTGTCACTGCTTTATACTACCTTTCCATGAATGAGATGATACAAATTTTATAGCTCAAATAGTTAGTCTTGAACCAGTACCCTCTCAGTCCTTGCCAGAGGATGTAACTTATCCTACTGTCTTTGAAGTGTAGGCGTAATTAGAGACTTTTTCCATTTTTTGCCTTCTGCTCTCCTCTGCATTTGCCATCACCTCCTCTCAAATTTTCCAGCTGATACAGTTGCCCACTTCTCCTTTAAATCACTATCTCCTTCTCCAGCTACCTTCTCTGTGATGCTGGGCCAAAGCCTGTTGGGACCAGGAAAGTCACCAAGAGAAAAATATAGGGGAGGAGTACCTTTCAGGAACAGTGAAGAGCAGATGTCATTTTTCACTTGCTCAGTGTAATGCATTTTTTTCCTCTCCTACAATTCCATAGGGAATATCTTCACCTAACACACATATTAGGAGAAGGGGCCTCTGGGGACTGAGATCACAAGTGTTGGATAACTTTATGTGCATGCATAATGAGAGAGAACTGTGCAAAGTCTTGTCTTCCCCCTTGCAGGTGCTCCTGAAGAGAATCGAATTGACAGCAGCTAAATCACCTCAAAACTTAAAACGAGGTCTCTTCACCTGTTCTAACACAGATCAGTGCTCCTACAAAAATCTGAGACTGGCAGCTCTTGTCTCTAGCTGTGAAAATAACAATTCAATGAAGATCCTTGTCTGTTGCCTGACTTCCAGCCTCTTCTCTAGTCAGGTGATGTGTCTTAAGCTTTCTTGGTGGACAGCTGTTGCGATACAGAGCGATGAGGAGTCCCCAGGCAGGTGCAAAGGAGGATCTTTATTGCCAAAACCCCGGCCTTTTTATGCCGTTAGTCGGTTATCAGTTTACATAGTTTTAAGACACAACAAACCCAATTTAACCAACCACAATACACCACGGTGCGGGCATGAGGCATTCCTGCAGCATGCCTCACTTCCTCTATTCTAGCTGAGTCACTCTCCCACAGTCCTTTTCTTCTTAGCCTAAGTAACAGGCCAGAGCTATGATTTTACCAGGTCTTCCCTTTACAAAGCTTCACTTATCGGTAATAGACAGTTTCCTCTGAACAGCATCCAGCTAAAAAAGTCTATTCTGCTGGTAAAATTCCCTGTCACTGGCCCTCACATGTCAGAATCCTTGTGTATTTCAGGAGAAGCTACATTTATCTAACGCTATTTAGTAAGACATCAAAAACTTGCATGCTACTCCAACCAGAGGGAGCTAGGGGTAACAAACCTACTCTCTCCCTGTTCTGGAAGCCCTCTGCAGAGTTCTTGCACTTTCTACATGCACATAAACCAATACTGCTTCAAGGAGTCCCCCCATTGCAAACTGACTCACAGTTGGAACTGTTGTTGGCGTCCGTCTGTGTTGGTGCCAGGCTGTACGGAACTGGCCCTTCAGAGGTGGCCCTTCCTGGCAGGAAATGGCAGAAGAGAAAGAAGGAAGGGAAGGGGGGAAAAAAGGGGAGAAAAAGGGAATATTTAGATAAACTCACTGAACAGATATGCAGACACCATCCATTGTTTAACACAATCTCTTACAGTAAATTCCTCCCCCCTCCAACACACACACTTTTTCATGCCTCAAACACACCTCCCAGCAGAAATCTGGGGAAAATGGTTGTCTAGAGTTCTTCCAAGGGATCTCATTTGCTTTGTCTGAGTGTCAACCCACTGTAAATTCCTTTAACAGGGTCATTAAAGAGGGTGGAGGACATGCAAGCTGCAGAACTGATGATGCTATTGCACCAAGTATGTGTGGGACTTCACTGACAGATCCGATCTTTGCAGATCAGACCCTTGCAGACCAGACTGTCAAGCCTGAGTTTATCTTCCAGCATTTCTTTAAGGACAGATGCATATGATAATACCTGGACGTCAAACATGAGCATGTCAGACCTGCTGTCTAGCTCATTAACAGACAATGGATGCAGCAGAAAAAACGTATCTTGGCAGCATTTCTTGTTATGAATAACTTTACCCTCGGAAAAGTGCAATTCAAGTCCTCTCTAGCATTTGGGTCAGCAAGGGCTGTGTTATTAACCTGACATGTGTCTCGTTTGCAGATTGCATTTGTGAATTTCCTATGGAGGGAATAGCCCCTGTCACAGAAGGTGCAGAGTTACTGGCATCATACTGCTCTGATGTTCTTCATTCCAGATGTGCTGCTCTGTAAGTGAGGCACCAGAGGTGGATCAAGAACCTCTCAGTTTGACAGCATTTGAGTCCACATATTTTGACATTTAAGATCATGCTCATTACATTTTCAATCTAGTTCTCCTCTTTTTGGTTCTTACTGCCTTTTCTGAAATGTTATGTAGGACAATTGGGTGTGTATGTGCTATATTGTGAGCAACTCAAGCAGTCTGAAAGGGTCATGGAGTTTTTTAAAAAAACAGTTTCTGTGCTGCTACTGCAGTATAGTGAATCCATGGCACTTGCCATGTAAACAGCAGAAGATTTTACCAGCGAGGAAGAAAGGAGCATGGCATCTGTCCTTCAGTCCAAAGTCTCAGCCCAACTACTATGGCAGCACTGAGGGAGTCTAAATACTATGCTATAAATAATCACTTTCTTTATTGAGTTCTAATCTCCCTTCCTGATTAGTTCTCACAGAATTTGACTGGGTCATATACACTGCTTAGTAATGAAGATGGATGGTAAAAGGGAGAGTAGGTTTAGATTAGCTATTAGGAAGTAATTTCTTTACTTTAATAGGGGTGAGACACTGGAACAGGTTGCCCAGAGAAGCTGTGGATGCTCCATCCCTGGAAGTATTTAAGGCCAGGCTGGATGGGACCCTGACTGAGCTGGTCTAGTGGAAGGTGTCCCTGCTCATGGCAGGGGAGTTGGCCTTTGATGATCTTTAAGTTCCCTTCCAACCCAAACCATTCCATGGTTCTTTGATTCTATGAAACTGCATTCCCATTAGTTATAGGATCTTTCACAAAGAACATGCAGCATTAAATCCTCATTTGAGAAAGCTTTAGAATGCACACATAAACATTACACAATCTAGAAATACTCATTATACTAATTGAAGAGCAATTAATGCTAAGTTATTGCTGACAGACTTTCATCCATTTATATAAATGCAGAGGAATAGTACTGAAGTAATTTGTGACTTGAAAGTGAAAAGACTGAGGAGGAATTTTGCTTCTATAATCTCTACCTTGCAGCAGAATCAGCTAAAGCAAGATATAGGGCCACTTCTCCAAATTCTGGTGTATTATGAAGTTTTAAGTAACTATTCTTGAGTTACTTTGGCTGAAGATCCCAGTCACTTTGGGGCTTTCGTATATTTATTTGTATGCTGCTGTTTATTTATATGTCTGCCTTCAAAAACTTTTAACTAAAAATCACCAACAGTACAGATGCATTCAGACTCTTCAGAACTGCTAAAAGAATAAGCAAAAAAAAGGGAATTTAGTTGTGAGCTCTTGTTCTCTTGCTGTTTTACATGTGACAAGAGCCCACATACTCTCAATGACAGGGAAGTGAGGTGAGTGAAACACTGGACTATTGTTTTTTAAAAGATCACATTCTATTCAGAAGTACTCTTTATTGAGTGCTATTTTCCTTGCTTTTCCAAAACATCCTTCTCAAATGTATTAAAAAGAATCATGCTGCCTATCTAGGCTTTCATTTGTTCCCTGTTTTTCTAAGAAACACCTTTTAAGGTGCTCTTATTGTTTATAAAGTTTTCCCCAGAACCTGCCCACCTCTATTCCAAATCCTTTTGATCTCCAGCCTCTATTTTGGCTGTTCATAACTTTTCTTTGCAGAATAGCTTTGATGTCTCTAATTGAATATTATTTTAACACTCATCCTTCACAGATTGTTTATTGTCTCCTTTTCTTGCCTGTGCTTCCTTACAAAGTTATTTTAACTTTCCACCATCTTTCAGTAACTCACTACTTCTCTAATTAAGTCTTTATTTCTCGAAACATTTCCTTACATGTTAAAACTGAAATGTCTCAAGTACAAGGCTTGTAGAAGCCTCTTTGCCCAAATGCTGGGTTAACACATTTTGCCACCGTATCTTTCTATGAGCCTCTTGAAGATTTGCATCTTCAAAGCAAGAAAAAAGAGAACAAAAGTGGGTTTTTTAAAGGTATAAACACGTATCCTATCTTTTCAGTGCTGCTGAAAAATGCGTATTAACACTCATTTGTCAACACCCCTCTTTTGACTTTGTGAATTGCTTTTTCCTTTCTTTGGGGAAACTGTGAACTATTTCATAAGTCCTGAAGCAATACTACACCCTGAAAGATGTTTATATGTCCACAAAACCACTTTCAATTAAAACTGCATTTAAAATTGCAGCAACTGTTATTATTTTCTTTCCTTTTTTTTTATACACTTATTTACAGTTTAGCTCCTTTATATAAATGAAAAGTAGAGAACCACTGATCTACAGAAACAATGAGAAGTTCAGACAAAAAGAGCAATAGCCTTTGTAGTTGTGCATAAATGCCTGAAAACCTGATCCCTTCCTGGGATCTAAAATCCAAACTATTAAAGCCATTAAACTTACAATTCTTTATAATGGGTAATGATTTTTAAAGCAGGTTTAAGAAGAGAAGGTTAAAAGGGACCTACTTCTCTCTTCATCAGCCACATGGGAGGGGAGAAAAAGATGGAGACAGCCTCTTCTCAGAGATGCACAGAGAAAGGGTGAGAGCCATCAGGTACAAGATGCAACACAGGACACTAACAAGAAAACTTAGGAAATTTTTCTTCCCCAAAGAAAATTTGCAATTTGCCACTGCAGCAAAGTCTTAGGGATGTCATGGGTACTCCATTCTGGAGCTATTTAAAAAATAGCCGGTCACTGTGTAGAGCACTAGCTGGACTAGTATTTAGGAGGGGGAGAAAGATTCAACCTCCAGAGGTCCTTCTAACCTGCATAGTTTATGATTTACTACAGAGGCACTTAGCAATACTAAATGTCAGTATTTACCAGCCACACATTTGAGAAAATAATCACTGACAGGTACTATGGTGTCTTCAAGAGAGATACTTTCCACCAGCTAAAAAAAAAGCAGATTTGATTATCTGTTACACTCTCTGCCTGGTTTCACATGAAGTGCTCTGTATAATTCAACCAGAGATAGCTGGAGTGAACAGTATGTGCAAAATGCAAGACAGAATCATAGGGGAATCAAAGCAGCAAAAAAGATGCTGTGTTGGTGCAGATATAAAAGTCAAGAAAATGACACTTGGAGAAATTGTAGCCTCTAAAATCCCTTCCAGTGAATAGCTTTCTGCTCAAGAAATTAAACAGGAGTTACCTACTTCAATTTTTAAAATATGGAATTGTAGTTTACACAGTGCTAGATGAGTGTAAATCTGGCCACTGAAAATTAGCAGATTGCTGGGCATCCTGGAAATGTATATCCAGCACAAGCAGGCTTCCTCAGCCCTGTCTGATAATAAGCCAGAATTCAGCGTTTCACCTTCAGCTGCCCAAATTCACACCATGGCTAAGAGAGAGCAGCCAGGGAAATACAAGCAGCAAGGAGTTCCCTCCAGAGCAGAAGCAAAGCCCTGTTGGAAACAAACACCATCAGCTGACTTCTGCTTAAAAATTCCTTATCTACCACGTGGTCCGTCTATCAAATCCATGTCTCTTCAGTGAAGAGACAAGGATACTTTGCGGGACAGTGCCAAATGCTTTGAATAGATCAAGGTAGATTACATCAGGCACCCTTTTCTCACCCACTCCCCCTGTAACCCATCCACAGAAGGCCACCAAATTTCTCAGGCATGATTTGCCTTTAGTGAAGACACATTTTCTGTCACCAATCACATTCTTATTTTCCATTGTTTTAGCATAGTTTCCAGGAGGATCTGCTTCATAATCTTGCCAGACACAAAGCTAAGAATGACCAACCTGTAGGCATCCAGGTCTTCCTTTTTTCTCCTTTTAAGGATGGGCATTATGTTTCCCCTTTTCCAGTCATTGGGAACTTCACAAACAGCCACAACTTCTCAAATATGGTAGTGGCCTAGCCACTTCCTCCTACAGTAGTACCCTTTGGATTCATGGATGCATCTCATTAGAAGCCACGGATTTATGCACGTGTAGGTTCTGAGCACCATGATCCAGGTAACCAGGTCTCTTGTTTCCTTGTGGAGAGGGCCCACTTTTTTCTAGTCCTCCTTTAATCACTGATGTATGTATGGAAGCTTTTCTTGTTGGCCTCGACATCCTTGACCAGCTTTAATTGAATTGGGTCTTTAGCTTTCTTAACCTGATCCCTGGCTGCTCACACAGTATCTCTGCACTCCTCCCAGGCTACCTGTCCTTGCTTCCACTCTCTGTGTGCTTCTTTTTTGTGTTTGAGTTTGTCCAGGTGCTCCTCATTCATCCACATAGGTCTCCTGATGCTTCTGCCTGACTTCCTTCTTATTGGGAAGCATCAATCCTGAGCTTGGAGAAGGTAATCCTTGAATATCAACAAGCTTTGTTTGGCTTTTCTCCCCTTCAGGGAGTTATCCCATGGTACATGACTAAGCAGATCCCTGAGGAGGCCAAAATCTGCTGCCCTGAAGTCGGGGGGGTGTGTGTGTGCCTTCCTCACTGCCCTGAGGATCTGAAACTTCACATTTCATGGTCAATACAGCCCTGGCTGCGCTTGAGCTTTACATTCTCCTCCTCCTCTCCTTGTTGGTGAGAACAAAATCCAGCATAGCACCTCTTTCCTATGGGGACCAGGCCTGTGAACATAAAGCTGCTTCTACTTGTCTATAGTGTGACTCATCCAGGGAGTCATCCTGGTTGGGTGGCCTGTAGCAGACTCCCACTATAATGTCATCTATCCTATCCTGTAGGGAACTTCAGTCAGAAGAAACTCCAGTGTTCTGGCTTTCCTTACGAGAAGTCTCCAAAGTGGAGTGGATTTTGCATGTTTTTGTTCTTTGTAAGTGTCACTGGATGGAACATCGTTGTTTTGTCTTGAAAATTAGAAATAAAAAGGAATGTCAAAGAAGTGGAATGGGATCAGCTTCTTAGTTCACTTAAGGAACTACTGAGATAGACAGTTCCTGGTATTTGTCAGCCAGAGCTGAAAAAGAATTACTTCGTGACACCAGTCAGTCTACTCCTTATAAGCATTTCTTTGGAGTATATGTGTGCAGCCTAGTAAGGCTCTATGTGTGAAAGACTTCTAGGAGCACCAAAACAAAAGTATTCTCTGCAAGAGTTTTCTTCCTGCCTGGTATGAACTCAAAACAGGCAGAAACTCCAGTGCCTGTGACATTTCTCTAATCCATCTTTACAAAGAGGCATGAACTGCAGAAAATGCCACCTCTTCAGTTTATAGAAAGTAAGGCAGCTGAGGAATTATATGATGTCTAAGAAAAGATAAGCATCAAAGGGAAAGGAGCAGAGATAATTTTTTCAGTCAAATAAAATGACAGGCTTCTAAGTACATATCTCTGGCTCAGGAGTCCCTCAGCCACTACTTTACAAAAATTCAGGCAATGCTAAAAAAGCAACACTATGTCCTTGCCCTATTATTTATTTTGTTGTACAGGACATTTGGCTTAGTGGACACTGGTCTCATCTGTTATGACTGTTTTTATGTGACTCCATAAGGCTTCTGGACATGATGATGTTTAGGATCAGGGCAACTACACTCCATAATTTCAAAGAAGAAAGAAGTGTATGCAATCGAAATTAATAGAGAGTCACCTGTTTTGGCATGAGTATTCATCTGTGGAGACTGGGGCTTCAAGATACCCTGCTGATAATTGTATCTCATCTTTGTTCTTACTTGGGGAATAGACATAAAGAGTAATGTGTAATCACCAAGGGCTGTGAGCGAGGAAGACAGCATTTCTCAGCTGGAGAGATAGTAGTCAAGAAGCAGGGAGGAGCTTGCAGGAAGCTAAAAAATAATCCCAGTTTATTGACATAGCCCTGTTTGCTTCACAGTTGTGTGACAGAAAGATGAGACTGATTTCTAGAGTCATGAAAAAAAAGTCATGAAAAAACAGTAACTCTGTGGCTTTGTTTAACAACAAAAGGGTCAACCTAGGGAATATTAATCAAACAGTGCCAAAGAATATTTACACAGTCACTACTACAGGTAAGAAAAATAATTAATTTGAATGCACTTGCCAGAATATTATTCTAATTCTAGGAAAGTTGGACACAGTTTTTAAAAGTAAATAGTGACTGCACTGACTTTTGTGGTGGGAGAGAGACAGCCTGGGTTATTTAGAGCTTGGTTTGCACAGTGTTAAGTCCACACACTCTGAAGACTCACCCACACTCTTTTAAAATCTTTTTAAAAGCATGCTTGAAAACAGAGAAACCTGAACTCATAGCCCACTTGAAAAAGGGGCTTAGGCATCCTTCAAGTCTTGCTTTTCTACAGATTCCTACATCCCAACCACCATCTGTGCTTTTAAAACAGCTACTGTCTGTGTCCTCAAAAAACCCCCACCAGCTATGCCCTCATAATACTCCTGCCACTTCTCTCCATACCTATCTTCCACTGCCCTTCCATTGCACTGAAGCAATCACAATTGCTTTTATTCATATCCCTTCTCCTTGACCAATCCATGTACATCCCCACTACAAGGGAACTTCCCTCCAGTAATGTTGAATACACTGGGTTGAAATATAAGACAAATTTCTTATCAAGTGCCCCACTCTGAAAACAGTGAATTGTCTTTGTGAAGGAGAGTAGCGACTGGGTTATATCTAAATAGTCCAAGCAAGACAACACTGTGGGTTGTTCTCTCCCAGGGCACAGCGTAACCATTGCAGAGAACTATCAGTGTTCTTCTCCTCTGTTCAGCATGCGAACGTCTTTCCTACAGTGGAAATTTCTCAAATGTTTAATGAAAAGCATTGCTTTCAAATAACTTTTTAAGCTTTAACTACAAAACTAATGCCTAATATATTCTCTGGATATTCTTACACACATCCCTATTGCAAATAAATCCTATTTTATTCTAAGAAGGAAGTTTATAAGGTTGCATTTGTTACAGTAATGTATCAGATGGAAAGAAAGAATTTGAAGTTATAAAACTATTTGGAAATGGAGACTTGAAAGGGATGATTTCTAGTATAAAATTTTTACATTACTGTTTTTCCATCTGTCCATCTTCACACTACATACGGCTACCAAAATCTGCAGGACCAAGTACATTCTGCCCATACTTTTTTCTTAATCCTTTCTCACTTTTATGTGCCTCACACAATTTGCCTGCCATGTTTACTTGCTTATATAATGAATAAAATTTTTATCATGCAGTACAAATAACAAAAAATTAAACTAATTTCAGCCTCTAAATTATTTAAAGACCAGATAAAACAGAGGAACATATTCTAGCTTAATTGCTTCTTGCATTGTCAAATTAGGTTTCACTAGAAAACTGAGAAAAAGGTCCTGTTTTTACAGACAGAGTATTGAAAAACAACATCAAGTTGCATGTTTTTTTAAAAGTGCTTTTTGCAAGATTTTTCTCATTTTAATTGCAAACTAGTGTTAAACAGTTCATGCTTTATGGTTGAAAATCCTCTTAGAACAGCTGTGCAGCTTGGGAAGGTTACCTGAGCTTTTTAAGTATCAAAATGTAGGATTCAATACAATTCTATCTGCAGTCCGGACAGCCTAAAGTACAACATAAAGTGAGGCCAAAGTGTCTAGGACACAAGATAATTCCAGTGTTGTGCATGTTTCTCCATTGCTATAATGAGTTACATGCTGCTGAGTAGTTTTGGGAAACTTTGTTTTTGCCTGGCTGCAACATCTGGTCAGAGCTCAAAGCATCTGTCTGTACCTGCACAGGCAGCAGGCTACAGCAGCAGCCTGTCAACACCACTCATTTCGGAGGAGGCTTTTCCAGCCCATTTTTATAGAGCTTATTCGCTTATGAAGAGGGAAGCTGAGCACCTACTAAAATGAGAAAAAAAGGAAAAAATAAAAGAACCATTTTTTGTCACTGCTGAACTCCAATTACTCACCTCAGAACAACAGAGAGCTAAAAAACTAAATCAGCTGCTATGAAACTGGGACATAATCAAAGTCAATTCACTAAATACAGCACCCATACTGATGGCTTGTGTAGCTCCATAAACTCTTCCCACTGCAGAAACAGGGAAATGTGTGTGGCTTGTATGTGTTCCTCAGAAGTTTTTACATGTGGGAATATTTTCAAAGGCCTTTAGACAAGTCAGTGTTTAACACTGCTAGATATGCAAGGATGAAGCATGGATTAGTACTGACAGTCAGACTTAGTGTTTTTAATCAGAATTAGTATTATAAAAATAGCCCAGAAATCCATAAGAGGATTATTGCATTTCAAACAACCCGAGATATTCCTTATAGTGTAGTAAGTGTCATTCATTCTCTTTTCACCTGTATCAAAGTTGAGCTGATTTGAGCATGTCAAGATTATTCATATTTTGCTGTGATACGTAGTAACTCTGATCAGAGGAAGTGTTCATAGCTCACTAATGTTAATTAATTAAGTTCTAGAACTCTCTGAGAGATAAGAAAGAAGATGTCAGTATACCAGTTATCTCAAAGTCCAAATGCTTTAGAGGTAACTGAAGTTTGGGATGAGAAGAACATAGCCCAAGAGTTCCTCTTCTCTGTCCCTTATACTGACCATTTGCTGCATTTTCCAAACTTGCCAACACATGGGTGGAAAAGGCCTCTTTCCCGGGAGAATTCCAAGCTGTTCCTAAGCTTCCCTTTACCAGAGCCAAACTCCTCGCCCAGGCAACAGCAGAACGTGTTTAGCTGATTGAAAGTGCAGGTTCAAAAGTGAATTGAGAGCTGAGTGAACATCCTCTCGCAGGCACAGGTTGGGAGCTTGGCCTCACCAAGCAGCTGCAGAGGCAGAACAGAAGCCAATCAGGCAGATGTAGAAGGGCTTCGTAGCAGTGATAGTAATTTGCTATAATTAGTGGTAGTGGGGTATGCAGCAAATTCATTTTCAGTTGGAGTCTGGGTATCTTCCCAGCAAGCTTATTCCACATGCACCATCAGTTGTGGCTTGAATAAAGACAGAGCAATAATTCCTGTAGTGCTGGATCTGTTGAATGAAGCGAGGAGGGTGTGTCACTGCAGGGACTGAATGGGATAATCACAAGTCTCTCTTTCCAGCTGTAGGATGGATGCATTTTAGACACTTGGTTTCAAAGGGCAGGTAGGTGTATGAATTAAATTGCAAGCATGCTTATTTTATCTGGTGACTCTTTGCTAGGAAAAAAAAAGAAGTACTTTAAAATAAAGTTTGAAATATTTAGCTGATTGGATTAAGTGTCTCAGTCATGGACTGGTCTGAAATCCTCCTGATGCTGGTGCTCAAATCCTCCCATGCACGGAAAGCAAGGCACTGCTGTAGCGCCTCCGCTTGCTTTTTTGTCTTAATTTAACACAGGGTTCACTTCACTGTCTAAACAGTGAAGCCTTTCAGGAGAAAGGCAGATCCAGAATGAACAGCCTCCTTTGTCTCTGCTTACTTCCTTTCCCCATAACTCTTCGCTGTGTGAAGGAAGCAAACAAAGGCCTCTTCCTACACATATCTTGTCCCCAACAGTAAGCTAATACACACCCTGAGTCTGACATCATCTGGCTGCAGTAAGGCATGAAATCTTTTCTTGGTTAGAATCTGGCTTTGTTGCAAGCAGCAGGTAACCAGTGTCACGTATATAAACACATCGTCTGAATAGCCTTTGACTCACAGAATTAGGAAAAACAAACATTTCAGTAACTTCTTCATATGATGTTAGTAGTAACCTCTAGATACTCTTTTAACTTTTCTTCTTGACTCAATAAAAAGCACCAGAATCTAGAGCCACCTCCAAGCTTTAAGTAGGCTTCAAAATACCATTAATACCCTGATTTCTTCGTAGTGCATTCAGATAATGAAGTCCAAATGGAAAACTTTGAACAGTGGTATTTGCATTCCTGGCTTGAGTTTTAACAACTTTGCCCTTCATATAAAAAGATTAAAAGACTTTAGGAACGGGATATGTGATGCAGCTAGCTACATTCATTTCCAATATCTTGCATGCAAACATTCAACAACATTTAATATTTTGGTGAACATTTGAGGCTGAAGTTACGCTCCCAGTTGTGTGCATCTTTCTGATGTTAGGAAGAAACCTCTCTGTACCAGGAAATGTAAAATAGTCACAAAGACTGACAAAAGAAGACAACTGTTCTGCTTCTTTCTTATATGGGGAAGCACAGATAGTTTATTCCCCAACTTTCAAGTGGATTCCTAGGATTTAATAGGATGCTTTATTGTGGTGGGTTGACCCTGTCTGGATGCCAGGTGCCCACAAAATCTTCTCTATCACCTCCCTCTGTAACTGGATGTGGGAGAGAAAATATAACAAAAAGTTAATGAATTGGGATAAGGACAGGAGCAAGATCACTTTTTTGATTCCCATCATGGCCAAAACAGACACAGCTTGGGGATACTAATCGAATGTATTGCTAACTAAAATTAGAGCAGGATAATGACAAGTAAAACAAATCTCAAAAACACCTTCTCCCCACCATCCCCTCCTCCCCAGCTCTACCTTCTTCCCCAGCAGTGCAGGGAGACAGGGAATGGGTATTATGGTCAGTTCATCACACACTGTTTCTCCCACTACTCAGGGAGAGGAGTCATTCCCCTGCACCAGTGTAAAGTCCTTCCCACAGGAAACAGTTCTCCGGGAACTTCTCCAGGACGAGTCCTTCTCAAGGGCTACAGTTCTTCATGAACTGCTGTGGGTCTCTTTTCCCAAGGTGCAGTCCTTCAAGGACAGGCTGCCCCACTGTGGGTCATCCACAAGTTCTACTAGAAACCTGCTCCAGTGTGGGCTCTTCTCTCCATGGGTCTGCAGGGCCCTGCCAGGACCCTGCTCCAGCACAGGCCTCCCATGGGGTCACAGCCTCCTCTCAGGCATCCACCTCTCAGGCGTGGGGCTCCTCCAAGAGCTGTGGGTGGATCTCTGTATCCCCGTGGACCTCCACGGACTGCAGGGGCACAGCTGCCTCACCATTGGCTGCACCAGCGGCAGCAGGGGAATCTCTGCTCCAGCACCTGGGGCACCTCCCGCCCCTCCTTCTGCACTGACTTTGGTGTCTGCAGAGTTGTTCCTCTCACATACTTGCACTCCTCACTTCTCTGAGCATAATTACATCTGTGCAAAACTTTTTTTCCTTCTAAAATATGTTATCACAGAGGCGTTACCACCATCTCTGACTGGCTTGGCCTTGGCCAGCAGCGGGTCCATCCTGGAGCTGGCCTACACCGGAAAGACTGTTTGCTTTTACTGGTTCTGTAACAGTGCAGAAACCCAATTTTGCTTTGCATTAAGTGTTTAAAAAGTTGTACTGAATTTGTATCTTAAAATTCCAGGTTTCTATAGAAACTATATCTGTAGAAAGTAAAACATCCTGCCAGCTATACTCTTTAGAAGACGTCATCAATTTTTCTTATTCTCTTCACCAATGTGTTCAGTTCCCTTTTTTATTTTTCTCTGCAAACTTGTTTCAAGCATGTCTTTGCAAATAATACCAGACACTAAATCTGACCACTTAAGTATTTGATCCTTAAAATAAAGTACTTCTTTGAGTTCAGTGAACAGTGATCATATTTTAGATCTCAATTCAACTAAAAACTCATGGATAATTTGTATACTAACATCAAAAAAGTCATAACTATAGGTACCAGTTAATACACAAAGACTTTCTGATCTCACAGATAAGAGGGCTGGAGGGCCAAAATACAGAGCTTTCCAGCTGAAATGGGAGTTGCACCTCAAGGACTTGGCTCTCTGACCAGCAGTGTGTGTTCAATGGTTTTACTGCAAAGCTGTTTTGCATTGTAGTCATTGCAGTCAATGAGGGATGGTATACAGCCAGTCAAGTATCAGGAGAAACTGCCTCCATTCATCCACAAAGCACTCATACAGCTAATATTCCTTTAGAAATATATCCCTGGGTAACAATAAATATTTTAGCTGCAATAAAGTCTATCACCTGCATTTCTCAAGAGGCTGTTCAAACACCAAATAGATAGCTTTGAGCTGTAATGATAAATAATGGGTTTCATTTCCTTGCTTTACAAATGATGGGATCAAACTGTACGTTACAGACTACAGAGGCAGCTACGCTAACTCACATCAACTCTGCAGATAGTTTAGACTTTATAAGAAAGCACTTCTAGCTGGGGCATAGCTGTCTCTAAACCCTTTGTAATGCCAGTGTTATGGGAACTACTATATTCTGCATAAGGCAGGCAGCTATCAAATACCCAATCCAAAAAAAAAAGTTCATCCTCTTTGTTTTCACAGTCCATACAGGGTCTATAGTCCCAAGTTTACAACTTCTGCAGTGAAAAAGATACTTTATTGAAGTGCAGAAATTACAGACTTCATTCTGTGTGGATTTCAACATTATGAGTATATTATAACATGTGCCAAGCATGCACTCGCTAAAGTTAGCCCCCATAATGCCTCCTGCTTGAATTCTACAAAGTTCGATAAGTGCTGATACCAATACCTTAGTCCTTCCATACTAGGACCCCTGTTTCCTCTACTCAGCTGTCTATTTTCATTAAACTTGGAGAAACTAAAAAATTTGGACATCAGAACCCAGAATTTTACCTGAACTTCATCAACAGTCTTAAATGTTACTGGGGAGACAAAGGCATGGTACCAAAACTTACTGACTGAAGCACCCACCTACACATAACCTTCTAATCTTCATTTTCTTAGGAAACCAGAGTACAAAACCACGCTTATAATATTCATGATTACCAAAGAGGGATCTTCAAAATTTACATAGCCTTTTCCCAATTTAGTGTCATCTTTGCAAGTCTGCAGACAATCTCAGCTGAGAATGTACCCTCTCCTGAACTTTCTTACCGCCTGAATAACACTCGCTGTTAAATGAAGGAACACTTAGAAGAAAATGAAGACGTCTGGGTGGTAAACACTAATATAGATATATATGTATATAGTCTGGTAGCTAATAGATACACAGATATATAGATATATAGATATATAGATATATATAAAAATTAATTTCATATTCTTTCCCTTTGCAGAGTTTTTTGCACTGCAGCCTCCCCTATGGACTAAATGCTATAAACTGTAGCTCAGCTCATCTTTCATTAATTCACCTCACTGTGACAATAATATTGCATCTCTCCTGCACTGTGGGCTGCCAGGTACAGGGTCTGTGGATGTGCAGGCATTTTCTAACAGACCCATATCAGCCAAACAACACCGAAGACATGAACCTGTGAGAAAAAACCAGCAAGGTCAGCAGCAAAAAAAGCTTCATCTGTGAAGTAGCAAAGGAGATCTAATAGATTCTTCCAGACAAAATATTCAGGTGGGCTGTGAGGAGGCTCCTTGGGCTTTGCAATAAAGAAACAAGAGCAGAGCAGTTAGAGGAAGAAATCCTTGTAGAACTATAGTGCCAATACCGGTGCACTCTGTTGGTTGATCCAAGCCTGTGAAAAATCAAAACACATGCAACGAGCTGCACGTCAGACCCACTTGGACATGCTCACAAGACCCGAGCCTTGTGCCAGCCAGTTGCTCTACCATGGCTCTGAGTATAACAGAGCAATACTGAAATTCAGAAGAATTACCTTGGGCTTTGATGGTAGCAGGGAGAGATGGACTTTAGGTTCATTTAAACACACATACCCCCTTAATCCTTCTTCTTGGCTTTGATTTCTATTAATTAGTCTTTGAGGGTTTGAAATTACACACAACTGATCTGCAGGAGGCAGGTAGGCAATAAAAAGTTCATGGAACTAACTTCTGATTAAAAGTCTTGCGTAATCCAGTTATTGAGACAGGGTGGAAAAATGGCAAGGAATAAATAAGGAAGTGGAAAGAATTAGAAAGATGTAATTGCAATTTTTTTTTTCACGGTAGAGCTTAAAATGATAAAACACAGAGACCTCAGGCATGAGGTAATTTTCCCCAGCATCCTACTTTCTAAAAATATCTTCTAGCTCTCTTCTTTCTCCACCTATTTAAAAGGTCTGATGTCAGAGCCTTCAGTTATGTCAACAGCTGCCCTGCCTCCGTTTTGCTTCACTTTCCTACCTGTGACAGCAGATGCCATGGCTCTGCAAAAAGCAGAGTCACAGGGCTGTACCAAGACCTTCCCCTGGGATGTGTGAGGGAGGGGACGAAGGAAGGAACTCCACAATAGTGCAGTCAGGCAGAAGAAAAAAAGCAGAAGGGAAACCCTGACCAAACCCAAAACTTGTACTTTCCATACAGTCACATCTTCTATGCTACAAAGCATACAGTTTGTGGGATATTCTCAAAGACTACAAAGTCTAAAAGAAGAGTGTAGATAACATAAATAAAAGGTTGATCCTTTTGGGGGACTGTGGGACATCATCAGGGACTCCATTTCTCATTGTGCACCTGTTACTCTGGTGTGAATATTTACATTTTATGGTGAAGTAGCAGTCACTTTGTTTATGAAATACTGTGCATTCACAAGTGCCTCTCCCAAGAAGTGTGATACAGAATGTAAGTCACAGTCTGTCCTCAGAAAACACAGTGCTGAACTACAAACACTTGATGAGCTCCAGAGTGTGAGAAAAGCAGGCCTCAGAAAGAGACATTTGAACTGAATCACAAATTATAATTTAGTATATGACAAAATAACCGCAAGGCTTCTCCTCTCAACACTGTTACCCAGTGCATAACTACATTGACTTGCAATGTACTAACTTTATGAGTTAGGGTCTGACTGCAAGGACAGAATGACCTGGAAAAGTACCTTGGTGAACACATGGCTTTGACATCCTTTCCTAATACTGAGGCTACTGTGGGAAGGAGAAATTCTGAAGGAGTTGAATTTTCCATCTGTTTGGAGAAAGGCATAATAGGAATGAAAACAAGCTTAACAAATGATATGAGAGTAAATTGACCAATGACTGAGTTTTAGCACTGAGCAAGAGCCAAGAAATGTTACATCTCTACCACTGAAAGATTTTTGTTTGAAGTGCCACCTCCTACTGTCCTAGCCCCTGACTGCACGAAAGTTATGTGCTGTGCTATTGTGTGACCAAAAGTAATGACTGTCAGTGAACTGATTGAATTAATTGGTTTTGCAGAATGTATCTTTCCAAATAAAATGCTGTGAAGTAAATGAAAAATATTGGACCTTTGGCAAGACTACTTGGAAATTTATACATATTGCAACTAATGAAAGTTCTTAATTTTATAATTAATAGATCTAAATAATTTATACCTCGATTCTCTCCTGTTGCAGCTGACTTTGAAGACATCCTACTGTAGTAGAAGAAATTCTCTAAGAAAAGAACAATATCTAGTGTCTAATTCCCTACCAAATATCTGTATGAACCCTCCCAGCTTTTTCATAAGAAAGGTCTAGTTTATTTTTGCCACACTTAAGAAAATAATAATCTTCAGTTTATCAATGGGCAGGTCAAAGTACTAGAATAATCATAAGAATTACATAAAGCATTTCCTTGTTTGCTTTTAAATGAACCTGTTTTGATCCATATTTTACCACGGCCTGAGGATTAATGGGTAAAATCTTAATGGAGATAAGATACTTAGCTACTCTGAGCACAGTTCTTTGCAAATAAAAAAGACTGTTCTGCAGCAAAGACAAAACAGTGTAAAAAATACATATATTGCAAAGTCACAATTATGTGAAAGCAAGAAATGGCAGTCAGAAGTACTGTGATTTTAACTGGAATATCTGCTGATAGCTGATGTACAAAAATGTAAATACCAAAAGGGACCATAAAGCTCTTCTTGTTTATCTCACTGACAAGGTACTGAAAAACACCTTGCTGTAAAGACTGTAACAGGAGTTGTTTAGACTCAGTATAAGGTAGCTCTTTGATCTAAAAGTTCTTTTTGTCAATGAGAATTTTATTGTAAAGAAATGTGCTTCATTTCCTAGAGCAGCATTAATTTTGCATTGAAAGGGTAAACACTGTTTCATCTCACTAACTGCAGAATATTGTTCTTGACAAAAACTCAATACAGTCCCATTGAGGACAAAGGGACAACTACTGAAAAAAAGAAGGAAGAAAGCCGATGTTTTAATTGCCCACTCCAATAGGTGCATGTCCTTCCCTCACACATTCTCTAATTTGTGCCAAACAAGCCTAATGGTATCTAACTGATCTGCTTTTAGGTATTTCAGAAGCATTTAAGAAATGCTGATATTTTTTTCAGGGTTTTTCCTCTGTTCTTTAATTTCAGCGTGTTTTCAGAGCTCCCCAACCACAAGCATCTGAGCGTGGGGTGTCATGCATCACTCTTAAGGTGTCTGACCCTTGGGAATAGGGTGTCTTATACTAACACCTATGCAACATTATTCCAGTTTCACAGGTATGTGAGGCTCCCAATCACTACTGGACCATTGTAAAGGAAAAGACTGTGAAAACACAGCACTTTTTTGAGTTCACCTTCTGCTTCATCTCAGTCTCCTTAAAATGTGGGGTACCTTCAGGGGAGGCAGAATAGCACAAACTCATGCTCACGGTTTCTGTTGTACCTTTATTTTGACAACACCATCCAGCCTCAGCCTACGAGGGATGTAGCATTCGGAAAAGGATGATCTGACATGTTAGGAGACCTCAAAGCCTATGCTTTACTGATTAACTGTAGTTTTCTCCATGAAGAGAAGAGTCGAGTCATATTATATGTTTTTTGCTGCAGCATAAAATACCTATACACAGGCTAACCTAACAAGCCCTGTAAAGCCATAAAAGGTGTATTATTCACACATGAAAACCCATTCCTAGGTGATTTTATGCAAAATTATATGCAACTAACTGACCTATAACTATTTAAATAACAGTTATTCTTTTCTAAACAGAACTTAAACACATGCAGCAAACTGTAGTCTCATTAAGTCTGAAGCAAATCTGATTCTGCTAGAAGTATTAATGCTCCTCCCTCTGTAGCTGCCAGAATCCCAATGACAAGTCTCAAACCCATGCTATTTTCATCTGCCTTTCAGTAAAATGCACCAGCCTAAAGTTTCCTACACACTTCACCCTGCGTTTTCCAGGTATCAATTGACTTAATGCATTTGCCAACCATATGAAGTTTACCAAAGACAAGTGCTGGATTCTGTACCTGGGACAGGGTAACCCTGGACGCATGGACAGACTGGGGAATAAGACCCTGGAGAACAGTGCTGCAGAAAGGGACTTGGGTGTCGTAGTCAGGGGCAATTGAATTTGAGCCAGCAGTGCCCTGGCAGCCAGGAGGGCCAACCTTGTCCTGGGGTGCATCAGGCACAGCATCACCAGCTGGGCAAGGGAGGGGATTGTCCTGCTCTGCACTGCGGCAGCCTCACTGTGCAGTTTTGGGTGACACAATATGAGTAGGACGTAAGGCTATCAGCATCCAAAGGAAGGCCACGAGGATGCTGAAGGGCCTTGAGGAGAAGTCTTACAAGGAGCAGCTGAGGTCACTCAGTCTGTTTGGCCAGGAGAAGACTGAGGGGAGACCTCATTGCAGTTACAACTTCCTTCTGAGGGGAAAAGGAGGAGCAGGCACTGTTCTCTTCTCTGCAGCAACCAGTCACAGGACTTGAGGGAATGGCCTGAAGTGCCAAGGGAGGTTTAGGCTGGTTGTTAGGAAAAGGATCTTCACCCAGAGGGTGGCTGAGCAGTGGAACAGGCTCCCCAGGGAAGTGGTCACAGCACAAAGTAGACAATGCTCCCAAGCACATGGTATGATTCTTGGGAATGTCCTGTGCAGGACAAGGAGTTGAAAGATGGACTCAATGATCCTTGTGGGTCCCTTCAAACTCAGAATATTCTGGGATTCTGTGAAGATGAAATCTAGGGTAATATTTTCCCACTTACAGTTAAGAAAGTTCTCTTTCCAAAGTCTTGAGCAATGACATATATACCATCTCCTGCCATTTCACTGCCACTCCAATCACTTAATCAGGCTGGAAGTGATCCCAAAACATTAATTTCACCTTTAAAGTGCCATTAAGTGAAATACAAGCAGACTGTCCCTGTCTTCCAACCCTAAAATAAAAGCTTTTCAACTCTGTTTAATGCAACCACCTCCCAAAGCCCCTGTCAGGGTTTCTAGCTTTGGTATTTATCTGGGACTATCACAAAGTATATGTCCATGTTTAGAATTGCAGTGGTGTATAGCCACTTTAGGGACTGGAAACAATCCAAGAGGCTCACATGGGATGCTGATTTGTTGGAGATAATTTGTCTGATAAAGGTTTCTTCACAGTTGGAGATGGCCTGTTTCTGGTGTCTACACTAAATCGTGTATACCAACAGCAGGCTGGTGCAAACAAAGACCCACAACCCCAATCCTAATAACAATATTGAATTTTCCCAGACATGTGTGTGTGTGTGAAATAAATACACATAAAATAAAAACTTTAAAAGTGGGACATTTTGGAACATTTCCCTCTAAAGCTCTTGGGAAAAAGACTTTTTACTTCAGTGGGTTGAATCTCCCAGGAGCTCTCTACTGTATGGGTAGTTGCTGTCCTCTTTTAAGAGCATCTCTGTTTATATGCAGACTTAACATTTAAACCTTAGCAGATTCTAGGCTGGAAATCTCTGTGCATCAGCAAGTGTGGACATTAACACAAATATATAATTGAGAATCTATGCAGCGGGCCAAAGCAGGTGAAGCCTCTGTGTGGGAAACATGACAAGAAGTGTCTCACAGGTTTGGATGTTCTTTGGGTGCTACCCACATTGGGATTTCTCTGGAGAGAGGCAGAACAAAATAAATCACAGTTAAATGACAAATGCAGAGGTTGTCACAGTCTGGACAAAAGAACCCCCAACGAACAAAGTATTGTACGTACAGCTCTGTATTTCCTGCTTTCCAGTGAAAACAGTGTTTCACTGTGTGCACTTCAGTGGGCCTACAAACATACATATGCTCTCCAACAGCTGAAGAGAACACACAAAAAAGCCAAAGAGCCACAGGTTGGACTTGTGTAAGCAGCTGGAGAAAAAGTTTCTAGATCAGTAAGCTCCATGCAGGCACACACTGGGAAATTGCCTATTGAGCATTATTCTGTGTGAACAAAAGAATCAGTTTGCCTTCCATTACACCATATACAAGGAGTCAATGCTGCCAATTTAAGCTGTTAATTGAAAATAGCTAATCTGTTTTTAATTCACAACCTGTTGAAGCCCAAATTAGCTTTCCAATATAGATGTGTATTCAGGCAACTCTAACAAAAGCCAGCATATTCTGGAGTGGGTTTTTCCAAACATTCAGAGGCATCTGTGCAATGAAGCCAGCTGAGAGCTCAATGATCTTCAAAATAGACACAAACAATACAGTCAATTTAGGGATGATCCAAAACTACTGAGTTGCCTGTGGCAGTCTGAAAACCACTGGCTGCCAAAGAAATCAACCTAAAATTGCAGCTCTTATGATTTTATGATTTTATCTCAAATGCTGGCAGAACTGTGATCCTTGGGCAGAGTTCCTTGGTGAGAAGCAAGATTAATCTTCAGCCAATATCATTTTAGCCATGGAAAAAACAACCTGAAATACGCCTTGCAAAACTACCTAAAGCCAGCCCAGTAATTACTGGCTCAGATTATTTATAAATAGCCAGCAGTTGACCTTTTGGAAACACAGCTAGAATAGGTACTGCATGAGAAATTGCATATTTTTCTTTGATGTTGACAAGAATTTATGTTCTTAAAGGTAATTATCATCTGGGAATAACTGCTATTACAACAACTGTATGATAAACAGCAAATGTTTGTCTATACTATGAATGCCACACAGCTATGGGTCTGCAAAACACAGATAACTGACAAGCCTTAGCCATTTTTAACAAGAAGAATATGCAATAAAACAGAATTGCTGACATCAGCTATCTGAATTTGCAGCAGCAGTTCAAAAGGCTCCAAATCTCATTTCTTTGTATGAAAGATCTATTAATGTTAAAAAATTTCATTTGATTCTGCTGTTGACTGCTGTTGATGGTAGTTAAAAGCAAATGGGATTCTGTTAAACTCACCAACTCAATGGGAAACTCAAAATATTTGTGACCATATAGAACACTGAGGCCATCACTGGCTACTCACATGATTTTATTGGGATCCGTTTTTTTTTTTTTTTAATATATTGTTACATTTCTGCAGTCATACAATTCCACAGGGATGCCAACATTTTTTTTTTAAATATTTTATTTTTATTTTATTTAGCAGTAAATATCCAGCTTTTGGTGCTGTGGAGACACTCTTGCAAACAGAAACCCATAAAAGTACACTGACCAAGAGATGAATACAAAAGCACCCAGACTAAAACCTGGGGGCTTTTCTATTTCTCTAAAGATGTTATTTATATTTTTAAAACCCATCCCCAAATCAGATAAACAGTTCCATGATTTCATGTCATAATCTGTAAACGCTGGAAGGTTGCAAAATGGAGGAATACACAAGGAATTGCTCCTCTCATATGGGAACATGCAAACTTCTAAGCAGGCTTGAAAAAATATGCCTGCCAAACCAGGAGACAGGGTGGGATTTTACAGAACAGTGCTGTCATTGAAAACAGCCTTCCGAGGATGGGATGTATCATACACTCCAGGACTTGTCCATTTGGGAACTTTTTCTAGCACAGCTATTCCACACTAGCACTGCTATTCACTAATGTGTTGGAATCAAAGGTGAGTTAACCAGACTAAAAATCATCTGAATAAAGAATCAACTATTTATTAATTGCAAGGAAATGAAATGTTTTAAATTCAAAGCCTATTTTAGTCCTGCTTTCTCCATCTTCTTTCCCTTCACCAAGCAAACTGGGTCTGAGAAACCAAAGGCATAGCTTCAGGCCCATACTTCCCTTGGGAAAAAGAGAAACACAAAAAACACTGCAGCACTGACAGCTGCAGCACATTTGCTATGCTAAAGAAAAAAAACCCCAGAAACTCCAAAACAAAAAAAAAAGCCCCTACCACTCCCCCCAAAAAGACCAAACCAAAAAAAAAAAAAAAAAAACCAAAACAAAAAAGCAAAAACCCGTGACAAATGGGTAGAGAGTATTTCCACAGGACGACATGCTAAGTTGCCCAGTACAATCTTTATGATGTCATTTAAGTTCTTGAAGGTGATGCCCGGTTAAGTGTGCAACACAGTGTGTTAGAGTGTGTAGCAGCACTTCAAACTCAATATGCTTCCAGGCTGCATAGAGTATTCTGAAAAAGCAGTCAGGGAGAAGTCTCAGACTGTGGCAGTTGCTGAATGAAGAAACTGCCTCCTTAGTACAGCAGAGTAGGGACTATATTAAAAGTGGTTTCCAAACGGTGGAGAATACATTAAAATTCGTTTTCAGATAAAAATATTTGCCGATTTTATGGCTTTTTAAAACAATCTGCTATGAAGTGATTAGACAATAGTTTAGTAACATTGTACTCTCAGAGTTCAGCGTCAACTACTATTCACTGTAGACTTGAGCAGGCATCTTGGAGCCCATGTTCAGAAAAACTGGTGGGCCAACCAGAAAAAGTCCAAAGCCAAATAACAAAAATTACTTGAGGTCAGAAATAAAAATAAGACTGATTGCAAATGAAATTACATTCTTTAGAAGGGAAAAGACATGAAAAGATACCGCAGTTTCCAAGACCTTGTAGTAAAGAGGACTGGAGCACTCTGTCTCTGCACCTGTAGCAGATGGGACATGCAGTGTGGGCCTAAGCAGCAGAAAGGTCAGACAATGCAAGGGTTTCCTGGGGGCACCATGGGAAGGCAGCCCCACCATTACAGGTCTTTCAAATGAGTTAGAAGTGACCTTTGGATAAAAAGATAAATGACTTCTCGAACTTTCAACACCCTGTCTGTGTATATTTGAAATGTACCATGGCCAAGCAACAGCAGAACTCCTGCTCTCCCACTAGCTACACCAAACCACTCAATTTTACAGCACATTCTCTGTACTATCTCCAATGCCAAAAATAAAAAAAAAAAAGGAGACTAAGCTGCTGCCAAAATGTAGCAAACTGATGACATTTCATGGAGTGAGGTGATGAGGATCCATTCTCCTTTTACCTTAATGACTGAAGAGGCAGGATTTGATGCAGAGCCAGGGTGTGCAAGAAGCACAAATTGTCCTATGGCATGGCCTCCAAGAAAGACCAATGCCCAGTCTTCTGCCGTGAGGGCTCAACAGGTTTCACAGTTCCCACTGCCCTGCCTGTTTTTCTGAGTAAGCTCCTCCACCCTCATTTGGTGACTCTGTGTACTTTTCCCATAGGCTTTCTCCCTTGCATTATACAGCTAGTGAGCTAGAAAACACAGTCAGAGACCAGCTGCTTGTCTTTTATTGCACAGAAGTGTCACTTCCACAAGCAAAGAAACAAAATGGATGTGATTTCTGCCTCCTGCCAGCTACTCATTACTCTGCTCTGCAGTGCGTAGGTGTGTGCCCCCTCTCTTCCAAAATCCTCAGCTTCAGTGCCATTACCCTTCCATGTTCATGCTGGTAACATCAGCACCTCCGCGTTTCCTCCACCTACTTGGCACATCTAAGAGCTGCCTAGAAAAGGTCAATACCATTCTAACTGCACTCCCTCTCTTCTCAAGAGAATGACATGAGCAAATATTTCATAATCCAGGCCTGAATTACTTTACAAATAATTACACCTACCTCTGATAATTCACTGGGGTCAGTGCACTGAAATTCCTGCACAGTTAACAACTGCATTACTTTAAAGAACTCATTATAAAACACATTTAAGATACTGCCAAGAAGTAGAAGCGAAGAAATTTTCTCAAGATGAAACATGCATGGATTTCATTCCCATCATGCACTATTGGGAAGTCCCTGAGCAGCAGTTGGGGCTTGCAGGCTGCTCCTTGCAGACAGCAGATTTTACATCAGTAAGCATTGTTGTTTCCTAATCTGCTGCCCCTCTACCACCTTCACCTTGTGGCTGATCTCCACAGGCAGAAAGGATAAAGATGCAATCTGTAATTTTTTTTTTCCATGTGACCAACATACTTAAATCATCCCCAAGCCTTTCAAAACTAGCTTCACTTTGTTTCTCTAAGCCAGCACTTTGCCAATGCTATAAAACTTTGAAATAGCTATATTTGGCATCAAAGTCCACAGTTGCAAATGGAACTAAATGTTAGTCACCATGAATGAGGTAAGGAGTTAGTGCATTCTGTTTCTATAAGACAGACACCAATGCAATGGAATGGAGAGGTAAGATGGTTTTTACACAGTGCAAAGAAGCAACAAAACATAGACTTGAGCACATAGACATGGACAAAACTTCCACAGATGAGACCCCTGGGAGGGATGTCCTACAGCCTACTTAATTCCCTCCTCTTAATAAAAAGATGTGAGAAAAACAGACACTACAAAGCCACTATCTTGGAAGATTCCAGGGCAACTAATACGAAGAAAACAGCATAAAGTCAGATGCATGTATTTACATACACATACAGATTCTTCATAAAGATTCTCAAAAACTGCTTCCATCACTTCTATAATATTCTTATTAAAATGTAAAAGCAAGTGACAGCAATGGCTTACAAAAAAAGGTGATGGGGACTGCTGTACATCACTAAGGCACTACCACCCTAACAGATACCCAAGAGGTGAGGTTAAAGTTTTATGCATATATCCGTATGTACATACACACACATTATAAAGGTGCTCATTCCCACCATGTGTCAGACAATTTCCTAACTGCCCAAGCCCATAAGTCTACTCCAGGCCATATAATTAATTCAAGGACATCTGAAGGCAAGAAGCATCTGAAAAAGATGACATGATTTGCTCCTGGGAACTCTTTTGTTTTCGGACCAGTGTAGGTGTTACAGACTTCACAAGGACAGACAATGTATGAGACAAGGCTAAACTCCAGAGGTAACTTCCCCTATGCTTTGTCTTTCCTAGTATACCTTAGATGAAAAAGACACATGAAGAAACTGAAATACAAATGAAGAACAACTCAAGAGAAGACAGCTCTCTGTATGGAGCCTATTCTAGAATTTCAATTCTTTCACATCAGACCCTAGGACCACTGCATTTTGCCTCGAGATATTCCATGACTCAGATGTTGAAAGACAAGCAATTCATGAAAGGCAAGAAAAGGGAGGGGAAAATGTCAAGCTGAGAGTCTCTAGCTAAGGAAGCCTTGATTTCAGCACAACACACTTCAACAGACTTTTCCATCTTTACCACTGGCATCTGTGTGATTCCAGAGAAACGAGCAAGCTTTGGCCCCTCCTCACCCTTTTGCTAAGGAAGATGCTACAAAAGTTTCACTCATCTTCACGTTCTCTATTTTTTCACAAACAATAATTACTCCTCTAAGCACTCCTAACGCTGCATCTCATGCTTCAGAGATTAAACAGGCATAACAGGGAGAAAGAACATAAGGCAACACCTAGAAAACTTGGCACAAAAGAAAGGTTTCTGTGCTCACTTATCTGCAACAGGTTGTTAGCTACTGCTTTCTTCAAATCCAGTCACACTCACTGTAAAAGGTGCCCCTTCTTCACCATTTATTCACACCTCTGGAAATAATGTTAATGATGCTTTGACAACTGGTAGCTATAAGGTGCCTGGAAGAAAATGGCATTATTGAGAACAACAGAAAACACCTTGCCTTTCCTCAGGTCTTAGAAGCATACGAAAGTTGCAGCAGATGCTGCTGGATGGTTTGCCAAAGCTGCCCAAAAAACGTATTCCCATGCTGTCACCCACCCTATGTACCAGAGCAAGGGTTGGGTACAGGGAGCATGGACTACCCACCACATCACTGATGTACCTGCTTGCCCACTTTCTCCATTTCTGTGTCATTGAACCATTGCCTTTTGAAAGCTACCGCACTGTAACACAGGATTAAGACACCCTCATGGTAATTTCTGCACCTGACTTTTCATCCAAGCTCAGTTGTGCCTGATCCTATATACAACTTGGTCTGACAGGAGCATTCTGTCGCAGCTTCAGGGGATTATCTGATTGCATTTTTGCTAGATACCAGTGCTGGTAGAAGTGCCAGGTATCACCTGGCTGCAGTCCCTGGCCTGCCACTGTTGGCACCACGCTGGCATCCAGTCAACCATCAGAAATAAAACGGAGTTCACATGCACAGAAGGGCAGGGCTTTGCGTTCCCTCCTGAAAAGAATGTGCTACTTACATAGCGCTTTATGCTTTCCTAATTATTCCACTACCAGGATGTGAGCTACACTTCATTGGTCTGTGCCCTTCACAAAAGCACTGGAGCAGTTCTGACAAGGCCAGAGTTTTGGCATCTGACTCACGTCAGATGGGACTGGCTACAGATTCAGTCTCTCTACCCAGTTAAACAATTATTTTTTCCAGTTGCATTCTCCTCCAGCTGGCCCTCTATGAGCTGTAGGCTATGCCACACTCCTGTGTAGCCTTGCCTGCATCAGCAAGTGTGGCACCACATGCTGGAAAAGACCATAATGGCAGAAGGTGAAAAACAGGCACACAATGACTGTGTATCTGTGTATCTGGTTTTTGGACAGTATGCCAAAAGATAAAACTGCACAGAAAAACCTACATGAATAACTTTCCTCTGTTCTTCGGTGTTTTGCTGATCTGGGAAAGGCAGGACCAACACATATGGGCTACTGAAATTGGTTTGGTGCTTCCACTTGTTCCTTTATGTCTGGTGAGAAGTCCTCCCCAACCACATATCTCAGAAGACCTGAGGACTTTTCCAGAGATGATGGGTGAAACAACAAGAAGCTGCAACAGCTGTGGCAAGACCTGCAGTGAGTTCATTCATCATAAGATGAATTATGAGAGAATATCCCACAGCACTCTCACTATATTGTTGTCATGACTAGGTACTGGTTGCCATCAGCATTGTATCAGTTCAATGCTGAATGCTTCTTCTTCTGCCTATAAAGAAATGTTTGTTGTGATGCTTATTGTTGCCAAACATTTGCCTTGCTCTGGAAATCTCTGCACAATCATCAGTCTACTATTTGATGTATCAGTACCCACTGTAATAAAAATAGAAAAACAAAAAAACCACTTTAAACGCTAGGCAACAAAAAACCCCATAATGCCAAACATCACTGTATATCATCATCATCATGAAACATGATTTTTATTTTTTTTTTTTTACATGTGTGCCAATATTAAACATTGAAGAACAAATTTGGGCAACTCCTGTGCTTGTGTCAGTAGTGACAGCTATGATTGCATCTTACATCAGGAAGACTAATAAATATTGCCATAGCCATAGAAAAACAGATGTTGAAAAGAAAATGTGAGAGTTTGGAGCAGCCAGAAGATTACTTAAAAGCTGCTACTTTACGCATTTTTCACGTATTTTTGAAGAGAAAGTACGTTGCTAGTGCTGCTCCTTTAAGCCTGCAGAAGCACTGCTAGCAAAGGCAAAACAGAAATAGTTTCTTCATGAATTGTAAGACAGTTCTCATTCTGTCAGCACCTCTTTCTCAATGAAACTGTGGAGGTGATGAGTCCTTTGAAAATCTCTTCCCCCAAAGCAGAAGGGTGGAATCAGGACCCCTGCTGTATTAATGTTTAAAATGGATGCAATTTAATCACACTGGGGTGATGCTGGAACAGGAATACATTTTCCCCATACTGTCAAACCCATTACTGTATTACTATTTGGATTTGCTTTCATATATTATATCTAATTCTTTCACAAGCACAAGTACTTGCAAATGCATTCAGATGCAACACCCTTCATAAGCACAAGATTGTGTACCTGTCTACCTAAAATGGGGCTGCTTGACTTGGAAACAAGGGACACATAGTATGCCCCACTTTTCACAGGACCAGAGCTCAAACAAGGAAGGAGTGAGGTTGGAAGATTTTCCCCTGTCAGCTCTGAACACAGCTCCTGTCCAGCCTGCAGGTACAGCTTGTCAGATGATAGCATGTTCAGGATTTAAATTCTCTTGAAATGCCCATGAAGAAAACCCCACTTCTCCAGATTTCCTCCCTCCGTATTCACTAAGGAGCTGTGCCACAATGCATTGCAATAAAAAGCCCTAATGAGCTATATCCTCTGGAGATTTCAAAATGTTTGATTTCGTCATTGTTGGTTCATTGTACATACTCTGTTTCCACTGAGCCATCAGGTGAGTTCTCTTTCCCTCTTTGTAACCACTCTTTTTATTGATTGATCATGGTGATTATCAAATTATTGTATTTCTCCCTTCCTCTTGAAGAGTGTGGAATAGGAATGTAAGTACCCTCAGGAATTTCACTTGCTCCTCCTTGTTCTAAGGCCTCTGGTAGTTTTCAACAGTCCAGCTGGATACCTAACTGAACTCCATGGAAAACCAGTGGGGAGAAGCAGTCAGAGCACACATTTGGAAAGACCTCCATTCCATTTATGCCCATCACATGCAATCATCCCTTCCCTCCTCATAATCCTTGCAGAAACAATGGTTTCTCACTTAGTATAGTGTCTGGCACAACTCATACCAGATTTCACAGGGGCCCTCTTACATATGACCATATTTTTCTTTCTGAAGTTCACATCAGTATGAGTCTAATGCAGCTGGACAGAGTGAGGTAGCCTCCAAGAGGACAAAATTAGAAGTATCCCTTTTTGTTGCTCAGGTGACATAAAGCAGGGCTAACCTGAAAAAAAGTGATGATAAAAGCATGCACTGTAAAAATAAAATAAATGCATAAATAATACATATTTCATCTGATAGATCTCAGAAAGGATGTAGAGGGCAATATATGATGCAGTGATAAAACAATATGAATTTTTCAGTATTTGAAAATGACTGGGCAGATGACATTCCTGTTTGCTGACTCTCCTGAATTCGGAATAATACTGGCCTCATGGGGATTATCCCTGAAGTTTCCAGCAACAGAAAACTACCTCCTACACTACAAACACCCCACTACAATATTCAGAGCATATGGCAACTAGTTTAAAAAAAACCAAACAAAACCACAAACCCAAATCCTGAAAAACATAGAGTTAAGACTAAGAATTAATCTAAAGCTTGAAAACGAGGAAACGGGCCACTTTTAATTCTTCTCATTGACCCTCTTACATCCAAACCCATCTGCTTCCACCTGACAAAACTTAAATACTTAAATAGTTGCATTGTGACCCAGGTGAAGTAAAAGAACATTGACTTCAGAAGCATGTAATTATTAACCTTCAGAGTAAGAAGCCAGCTCCTTGTTTTACTATGGGACCATGACTGAGGCTCCCAGCTGAGCAGTGAGGATGGGAGTTAAACACGCTGATACCAGTTTGCAGGAATTCTTCCAGTCACTATTCAACTTTCCTTGTTTTGGGGGCTTGTAAGTTACTACTTACTGAGTGACTGTAAGAGTAATCTGTACAAATGAGGGAATGTGCTGTGAAGTCAAGGCACAACCTTGTTTTTGCCATGCACCCAAGCTACTGTCTATTCTCGGGCTGGAACTTGGATCCCCTCCAGTGCACAATGACCTCTAAGTATGGGCATATTTTAGTGGTACAGAGATGTCTGCATTCCAATGCCTGCTTCCTCAGAGGCAACAATGATGGAAGGCTATGCAGACACCTCCAAGCAAACTCTTGAGAGTCACTTTTATCTGGGAAGCAGTGTGCCCCATGCTCTTCCAGATGTGACTTGGCAGTTGCACTACTTTTGCCTCCCTGGACTCTACTACTGCAATTCACTCACAGAAAAACATGCCCCAGGAGTGCCAGAGGCCAGCCCTCCTCAAACTCTTTATCCATTCTGTCCATGCTCCCTTTCACCTGCCCCCTCTCTGGGGAAGTAGCTGATCCTTTCATGTCCAGATCATCCTTCCTCTCCAAACTAACATGCCATCCTTGCTGACGTATTTGCTCCAAGGCAGGAGGTTTCTTGTGAGTAGCTATAGCAGAGCTGATGAGCGTCCACCACACTTACAGATCTCCTTCACTTAGTACAGTCCTTTCTCCTTCCAACCTGCCCAGTCTTCTCCAAGGTGCTTCACCAGCATGGGGTTAGTGTGTTTTGGGCTGTCACTCAGCCAAACATCCTTTATAGTGAAATTAATCTTCACCCCAGTGGCGGATATGTTTTCTATGTGGTAAGTTATTTGTGCTAGCTCCTTTAACTACAAATACAGCACTGTGCACTCACTGATTCAATACTTCTGTCAACAAAACAACATTTGTAGCAGATGTTAGCAAGAGATCCCACAACGTCAGGCACATTCCTGTATGCCAAAATGCCAAAAACTCCCATCCTAGGATAAATTAAGCACTTGCAAAAAGAAAAATTCAAAAAAAGTCTGAAAGACCTAACCTGCTTTCACTCTGCATTGCAGATGCACAATGCCAGCTGGAAGAGTTAACAAGATTGCCCCAGTTCATTTTCAAGCACAATTTCTCAGAGAGGTCAGAAGTAAGTAATTTCTAGGTTGTTCTGAGTTGCACAGTAAATGCTATTCTCAGAGCAATTCATGGGAATGCAGACCAGAGGCTCTTCTAAAAGGCTGTCCAACCCATGCTGCTTTGCAAGACACACCATCTACTGCACTAACGAGAAGTGTTCTGCCCTCATGTGGGATGATCCCTCACATGTGAGACTAACTTTTATCAGAGTACTCACCACCTGACAGCTTTGAGACTCCCAGAGGGTCCTTTAAAATTGCACTAGGAAATGTGAAAAGGTTAGTGTGGGGCCACATGAAGAGTTGCATCCCAGCACTGCAGCATTCCCATAGCCTGGAATTTTACCACAACACTAGTGCTGCATACCAAACTCAGCTTGGGAACTCTGTATGTCTCTGACCTGAGAAAACAGTAAGAGAAAAATAAACTGAACAGAAAGTGTCCCTTCTCCAAGCTTATTCTGCACCTGAAGCACAGTGATTCTCCAGATGGCTAAAATATTTTCTCTCTGGATTTCCTGAGACACCAAACAAGGCCATGAGAATACTCTTGGGTGGTGATGGACACTAAATGCTCAAAGATACTGAAGGCCCTTGGAGTGGCTTATTCTTGGCAAGCTGTGAAAAAAAGTGTTTAGATTTGTAACTCAAAGGACTGTAAAGTTTTCTGAAGATAGTGCCATCCTCAGAAGGGCTCCTGTGGTTAGTTAATATCCAACAGGTATGTGTGAAATCAGGTCTATACCTGCAGGTAAGCACGTAGAATTTTCCAATCTCAGTTCATTTTTATTAAACTGGTAGTGATGATGCCACTTTTCCTTTCAGAACAACATGCACTGAAATATTCAAGGGACTGAAACAGAAGGAGAGGCATACCACCTTGTTTGTGCCATGGGTTTTGAAAGTTTTGAACAGTGGTCTCACACAGACACTTAAAACCAGTAAGTTTAAGTACCAACTGATAAAGCTGAAGGCAGTCCTCAAGAAAATACTCTAAACCTTGCTGTATTTCTAGCTCACAATCACTGTGCACTGAAGCTGCCTTTGAAGATTTTATCCCCTTTCACAATGTTTTTTTCTGTTTTGAATTTCTTTACCAGCCAAGTTTGGTTCTGATGGAAGTAAATTATTACATTTAAGACTGGTGACTACACATATAGACAGTGAAAATCATGGAAGTGGAAGTCCCATGAAGTGCAGAATATGTACTCTTAATTACTGCTTCATTTGTAACACAGCTGACTTTGCTCATTGGCATTTTCCTAGTGCCATGTGCATAGTACACCATGCTCTTCTCAGCGATTTTGAGTCTTTTGAGAAGAGTGCGGGATTTTTTTACTACACTGAACATATTTTTGCACAGTTATTACTCTGGATAATCACTTTTTTCAGCAATTTCCTACCTCTTATACTTGAGAAAATTGTTTTTATCTAAGAAATAGGCTTTGATCCTCCTGGGAGGAAGAACTGCAGAACTTCAATGTATTGTGCATGGTAAGTAGAATTTCCTGTATCTAAATCCTTTCACAATCCTTCAGGTTTCAAACTGGGAACATCACCAGTTTAGAAACCGAGGTATAATAGGGCCTGTACAATTAACTGGCTGGTTTGCTGAGTACAAAGGTCATCACCATCACTGACTTCATACTTAGACACAGCCAAATTCAGGTATTTCTCTCCCCAAGTCACTCAGCTGCAAAATAAGGATGTCAAGGGACAGTGAGACCACCTCACATCTGCCTGTTTCTGGTTCCTCACAGCGCTCCATCTGTGTAAAAGTAAGAAGTCCATTGTCACTTGCAGAGCAGAGGTTCAGGGGTGTTCCTGAGCCATTTTCTGTGAGAGGAAGAGTGAAATAGGGAAAAGCACCATCCCAGCTACAGGCTACACCTGACATGAAACAGCAGATGGAGTGGGACAGCATCAGAGATACCAACAAAGCCCTGCAGCTAGCAAGCCTGTGCACCTCAAATACTGCACCCAAGGGAGTGAATTCCCTGGGTTTCATTTATTTCAAGGAGGAGCTGAGTGTTTAATCATCACAAGTGACTCTTGAGAGAAGGGGGAAGAGGAAGTCACATGAACACACATTTACAACTCAAAAGCTAGTATTGGTGCTCCTAGAAAATGAATCTGTCAATGTTCAGAAGTACCATGTTTGGATGACAGCCATCATTAACCAGCACATTGGAAATACCACTCACTTCTAATTACGAACTGCTTTGGAAAGTATGATTGTCAGTCTATCTAATAAAAATTATTTCACACACATTGTTACTAAGTATAGCATAGATGAAAGCATTTCAAGCCTTTTCCTTTGACAAATAGCCATGATTTGACCATTCAGATGCATTTCATACTTATCTAGGCTGTGGTTCAACATAAAACCTATTACTGTCCTTCAATTGTCCAAAACATTAGTTAACAGAAGGAATTTATTGTGGGGTTTTGAAGGAAATGAAATGGATAGATCTTCTTATGCTGAAAAAGCTCTCACTGCTCAGTGCCATCACTGAATTTGCTCTGGTCCATGTCAGTACTATAAACTGGCAATTACACCAGCTATTTGGGACGACAGGCTTTTCAAGTGGGAAATTTAAGAACAGCAGACTTAACTGTTGATGTAAAATACACCTCTCCAGCAAATTTTTTTTTTGTAATCTTTTAGCATATAACAACTTCTGACAGCAGACATCCCCTGTAGCTAAAGTTTGCCATTTGTGATGGATAGGACCAAAATAGTATAGAGCCCCAAATTCCTTTCACAAGAGACATTTTACTTTAGTGACTAACAAGAAAAGAAGCACCTTCCCTATCCTCTCCTAATTCACCTGAGAATGTGGATAGGGGTAGTTTATACTGCTCTTGACAGCTTCAGCATTACCTGGAAAAGTTAGTCAGTGAAATTGTAAGCTGGCTGTGGAAAAAAAGACAACAAAGATAGGGAGTGGTGTGCCCGAAAAATACCAGTACCTTTGACTAAAGGAAAGCTGGAGAAATGGGTGCACTAGGGAAAAAAAGCAGGATGAATAACCTTGGCCAAAGAACAACATAACAGTGCAGAAATGCAAGAGCAATGCCACCTATCAGCACTAGTAAGTGGTCTGCATGAGGCAGTTCTGGTTGCAAAACAAAGCATCCTATAAGCAAGGCGCTCCTATGTGGCTTCCATTTTTGGTCCACACCCCACTTGTTTCAGTTAAAAAGTAAATCCAGAATATAGGCACTTTACATGTACTGTAGCTAAAATAGTAGGCCAATTCTTCTAAGTATTCCGAGAACATTTTCAGGCCATTTGCTTCTGCAAAAAATGTTTTTCTGCTACTCAGAAGAGTGCTCTAAAGGCAACTGGGGGAGTATTTGTGTTGTAAAACAGCACAGACTGATGAGGACTCACTATAATAAACTCCCTCTGGGTGCTGGCTGAGCAGCAGGGTTAGCAGCCCATGCTGAGCTGCGTGCTGCTGTATCAGGAAGGCTGTAGCCCCAAGGTGCAGACCCAAGCAGACCCAGGTCTCTACAGCCAAGGTCACCTCACCAGCAGAGCTACTGCACGTGGCCTGCCTCCATGCACAGCAATGCACACAGTGCTCTCCAAGCTGTCAGCTTTGGATGTCCTGCCAGACTCACAGGATTAATCAGTAAGCCGAACAGTGAGAAGCCATTGTGTGCATGTTTCCCAGAGCCTAGGGGTTGCACTGGAAACAAGGATGATTTGAGGTGCTCAAGCAGAGGTTTCCTATAGGGATATCCTATATTTCTGTGGATGTCGTAAGGGTGAGTGCTGAGTACTGAAGTATCATTCCTTTCAAAGTATCAAGGGGACACCCAGCAGCTGAGACACTGCTTTCAGCAGCTATGCCTGAAAATCTTACATAGTCCTTACAGAAGAGTTGTGCAGGAACACAGAGGCGTTTGGATTTTTTCCTATTTCTGAACGTGAAAATTCTAGCTAGTAAACTAATAAAATCCAGTAAAAGTCTAAACGTATACATCTTCAGCATAAACCTGTAAAATCACTTTGAGCTTTACAGCTGTAATACTTGGACAGAGATCACTCCATACTTCCTTTTCCTGAGTGTGCTTTGTCTCTTTGTATACAATGTTACTAATCTGTTAAAGGTAAGATTCCTACAGCATAAAAGGACAACAGCAATCTTATAATAAGTCCCATTTTGAGGGGGAGGAGAGGGTAGAGTGAAGACAGTTTTGGGTAAACTGCAGTGCCCCAGGCCACCTCCTGGCCTTTGCAAACACTCATTATTTTTTCCATAGCCTATGTCAGTGGTAAATTTTCTACAGCTGACACGGCATCCTGTGGGACTCAACAGGCTTAAGCAAGCCCTCCAGAGAACATCCTCCCACCCTTGTATGTGCTCTGCACTTCAAGGTAGCCTTGTGGAAGCCTGATTCAGTGCCTCTGTCAGACTATTAAAACCTTAAAATCATAAAACGTTAAGGAGTTGGAATGGACCCTAAAGAGCATCTAGTCCCAACATACCCTACCAAGGGCAGCAGGCTGTATCACAGGCCTCAAATATGTTAACCCCCCCACTACATTTGCCTTTATCATTCACCCCTCAGACTGATCACCTGCTTCCATCAGTTTCCACATCCTCCTCCTGCAGATTTTTATCTTTCATAGTAACAGTAGAGGTTTCTCAGTTGTAGGACTAAGACAAACCCTTCTCCTAAACACTTGCTCTGTTAACTCTGTTTCCACAGGCAGCCCCTAATTCCTCATAATTTCATGTTAGAGAGATCCAAAAGCTAGGTTTGTCACCTCTCTGCTGTGGGCACTAAATTCTCAGGCGGAGTACCCCATGAAACTCGCCTATTCTGTTTTCATGATGTAGGATTCCTCTGCTTTCCTTAAGCTACTCCATATCCATGCCATATTTCACACCTCCGCCGGAGCTGACTGCCTCTCCCACCTTTTTCCCTCCTGACAGCCATCACTTTTCCTCTCTTCAAAGCTGTTGCCTGCCACAGTGTACAAGCACAGCACGTCAAGGCTCTGCCTCTGAACTCCTCCAGTCCTTGGTGGCCACAAGCATGGCTCTGTGGTGTTTTCATTGCAACACAAGCCTTCTTACATGAATGAGCACTCTCCACACCTAGACAGAATTTACAGCCATCACTCATGAAGGCTGAGATTGCTACCAACTGACCTGGTGCTTTGCAGGTGGATTAGCACACACATTTTTGAATAACTGTTCCAGGGTTTCATATGAGAAAGAACCATAGGGATTAAGCTGCCTCTGCCTTGCCAAGAGGCAAGATCTCCAAGAGTTGCACTTTGTTCAGCTCTTTCTACCCAGACAGAAAGTCTCCCATCCAAGCAAATTTCTGATATCAGAATAATCCAAGAAGGCTTTAGACCAAATTGAGGATGTGGCAATAGAAAGGGCTGCAAAAGGCACTTTATCTTTCTGTGTGGCAAATGCAGATTTACAGCCTTCCTTTCCTTTTTGCAAGTACCCACACTCACGTCTACCTCTATTGAAATATTCTGGTGGCCCAGGCACATTTAAGCACAGAAACACATCAAGACCCATGCAGTCTTGAACAGGTTGCTGAACTCCTGCTACTGCAGTACTTAACACCTACCAAGTAACTGCGGAAAAAAGACCCAGTACTTAGATGCATCATTCAATTTTACTTCAGATTTCTTGCTCTGCTGCCAACGTGGCTGATAAGAGAAAAACTGAACACAGAAGTGACCCTGCAAGTGCAGGATAGGAACAAAAAAGCAGATGCTGTAAGCTCTGATACATTGGCAGCTAGTGCTCAGCTTTCTTCTGAATTACAATGTTCCCCAGAGTGCAGTAAATGACAATATGTTGCTCTGATACAGGTACCACTGGAGGAACTAAAGGCATTTTGCAGGCAGTAAACTATTAAGTTGCATGAACACTTTTTTTATCAATTACTTCCTTCTCTAGCAAAAACTTTCTGGCGTAATTCTGTTAAACTCTGTGCGGCTGTGTAAGCACTGAATACAACCCAAATTTATATTAAGGAACTTAACTGGGAAGAAAATGTGGAAGAGTACTTAGAATATTATCTCTATACATTAGCTTTACTATAAACAACCTTTATGCCCCCAGATCCATCCTTCCATTTCTCCTGGCTGTTTGCTGTTATAAATTTAATTTTACACTACAGTATCTCTGGAGTCTGAACTTAGACTCTTGATCTCAGCAGAAGCATCAGGATGGTACTGTTTGATGGGCTGAGGCTCACAGCCTGGTTGCTCAGAGTAGCAGAGCATGGAGATGATGAGCTTCTGTTCCTCCTTTGATACACAAGCAAGAATGTCAGCGATGTTCCAGTCATGACAAGGATGCTGTTATTTATTGCTATCATCTACTTGATTTGCAAGAACACAGAGAAGTACCTCAACGGGAAATTTTAAAACTTTATTTCCTCTCCAAACTACAGCTTCAGTGTATAAGGAGGTGAGACCCAGATCAAAGCACATCAGCAGGGAGTACTACAGGCAGCAAAGAAAGAGAGTATTCCCAAACACACAGCTGCTGTTAAGAATCCTTAAAATTCCTGCAACATCTCTGAAGCAAAATACAGTCCCACTGGGAAACACTGGCAGACAATGAGGAGTTTCAAGCAAAACTAACATTTCCACCTAGCTTAACTGTTAGCACAACAAAGGCAGAGACATTTCACTAAGGAGCACACAACTTTTTCACCTCTGTTCATACAATAATCTTTTGTCCCTGTAGCAGAAATAACAATTTTCTATATCTGCATCCCAGACTTAGCACCTCCTTTTCTGTCTTCCACTCAAACAAACAAAACTAAACAACAGACACAAAACAATTACCAGCAGCAGGTTTAAGGATAAAATTCTCAAAATTTTATTTTGAGATATTTTGAGAATTTCAGTTCTGTGTCAGAGAACTCAGTCCTGAAGCATTTAATGTTATCAAAGTGATGAGGGGCCTAGAACATGACCCAGGAAAGAGGATGAGGGAGCTGGGCTTGTCTGGTAAGGAAAAAGACAAGCCTTTAGTTCTTCAGTAGTAACTTAAAAATATTTCAAGAGCATTGACATAGAAACCTTACCATCATTTGCAGGTGGAATAACATGGCCAGGGATTGCACCATGGGAGATTTGGGCCAAAAAAAAAGAAACACATTTTGGAAAGTGCAGATGATGATGCAGCCCTGGATGATCTCACCACAAGGAAACAGAAGTGTGTTTGGCAGCCTGGAAGGGTCTGAGGTGGAAACCTCACACTGAAGAGCTAGCAAAATTGTCTAGGGTGAAGTGCAGAGCAAGGAAGAAAGGGAAGAAGAAGGACACAGCTGGTAGACTGTGAAGTGGGGGAGTTCAATAATTAAAGTAAGTTTCGTGATTCTTGGGATAAACTTTAATCTGTCAGACTATCTCACAGAGGTATATCACTTGTCATGATGACAAATGAATGACATTTTCCTCCCTTAAGGCCATTTGACTTCATCACATATTTTGACAGCTACATGATTCTGAAGACAGCACTTGCCAAGAGATGTCATCATAATTCACAGATACTTTCTCCACAGATATAAAAGAAATAGTTTAGCGAAAGTTCAAAAAGAAATTAGAGAAGAAAAACTACCACATCCCCCTGAGTTTTTGGTGGGGCTTTATTACCACAAATAATATAATAAACTAATCATTAAACTGAACTTCTAAAAATTATTTAAAATAAAAATAAGTAGAGATTTACACTTCATGAGTTTGATAGCAAGTAAAAAAAAAGGAAATACTTTAGGAAGTTTTTCAGGTTGTTCATGGTTTTGTTTTTCTTTCTTTTTTTCTTGTCTTCTGGAATTGTAAATTCCCACTGTCACTGCCAGAATTTTTTTTTTATTTTGGGTTAAATTCAGGTTATCTGTACTAAGTATGTTAAAATGGTATTTTCAGTCTGAAGGAGAGAAAAAATCCCCCCCATGTGACTTCAGATCACTGTATTTCAAGACATACTATTTTGGAGTTTAGTACAATCTACTGCTTCTTGTGCGCAACATGTCTTTCATTTGCTGTTTTGTCCTAGCCTCTGCCTGTGACCTATTTAGGGCAGCAAATTCCTGATTTGTATCAACACCTGCAAGTATGGTGATGCTGATTTACATTTCTAGCTTTTATAACAAAAATATCTTTTCAGAGCTATATTTCAACCTGGAACAATGGACTAATCAAACTCCGTTCACTGTCACACTGTTGATGTACGGACATTAATTTACATAGGAAGCAAACAACACTGGAATGACTGCTGTGAAATGGACATCACATGATGCCAGATGTAATATCGGGGTATTTTTAGTATTATACTCCATGGGCCCCTACACCTTGCAGTGTTTTGCAGAATTCATACTCTGAAGTCAGAAATATCAGTCTCTTTGTTCTTCTCAGGTCAGAAAACTTCACCTGAAAACATGATCAGTTTCCATGGTTCACTGTCAAAGGCAATCTATCTAGCTGAGAGAATCACTTTGCTTCTCTTAAAAGGCAAAATGCCACGTGGAGCAGGTGTATTTTATTACGGATATTCACTTTGTTGATGGCAATTTGTATGTGCAAAGTATAAGGTAACACTGAGAACATTATTATCCATATTTCACCCAAACAGCAAAACAGTGTGAAATCCAGTTAGGCAAACACCCCATCTTGATCCCAAGTACTTACTATTTTTGATAAAAGAGTCCTTAGAGTTCTTTCTAATTCACCCATCCTGGAATTTTATATCAAGTAACTGGGAGGAAAGTCTGAAGTTTACACATTGTTATTACAGTATAAAATATTTCAAATTTTAAATTTCTTTGCATCCTTACTTGAAATTCACTCACCCTCTTTTACCCCTGTGTTTTTTGGGATATCCAATTCATTAATTTTGTGTATTACAACTACATCCAGGGCATATTCTATTCTGACTACCCCCAACTTGCTTGCTACTTTACAGATGCAGAGTATGACTGTCTTCTAAATTTTTCACTGTTTCCCAGGATTGCTTGATCAGCAGTTGGTAGATGACGCAGTAATATACATGATTTTAAGGCCCCTTTCCCTTAGTGCTTCAAAAGTTAGGCAGTGGGATGTAGAGCTTTTTGGCTCTAAAATTTGAGAGTTTTGATGGCTGGCAAAGGGCACGAGTGCTGTGGCAAGCAAGAAAGAATTGCATGACCACTTAAAATCTTTCTGAGAGCAAATTCCAAGGGAAGAGCCGCTTGCTTGAAAAGGTGAGCTGCTTAGGCTGGGATTATGGAGGTAAGGTTTTTTCCGTGGTTGCTTCTTTTCAGAGAACACTACATACAGCATAAATGAACAAGTTGTACGTATCAAAATGCCCACAGAATGCCTTCTCCTAACAGTCCTTTCCAGCAGGAAGCCAATTTACCACCCCACCTTCCACCCCCAGTGCCCCCTGCTGCACAGCAGGTTCTTGAGGGTGGTATTCATGCTTTGGTCCTATGATTCTGCCTCTCCGTTATGAAACAGATTTTAACTTGCACCTGTCAAAGTTGTAGTGTTGACAAGACAATCATTACATATTAAAGATTACCATATTGAAGACAAATGAACATTTACTCTGTCAGCCTAATGTACCATAAAAATCACTTTTCTCCTCACATATTGGAGACTTTTTTCTTAAAGTAGCCATGCTTTCACTGCTGACGATCCTACGTAGAATGAGAGGGGAGTTATTGCACACAGGAAGGAAGTTTATACAAGCCAGATTCATAGCAAAACAGTTAACAAGTTTATTAGCAAATGAAAATAACCTGCCACTTAGTGCTTTACAGACCCACTGTCTAAAGACAACACAAATATATTACTACTTTGAGGAATGTGCTCCTTTAAAAGCTCATAGAAGCTAGAGATGAACTTTTATGATAGTGTCAATCTGGTCATTAAATGCTGCAGATTAACAGCAGTGAGATGAAAGACACTCTTGGGCAATATTGGGTGCTGTATTTCTCAGTGTTGCCTTGTAAGTGTTTAATGTTTTCCTAGGTGTAAAGACTATTTACCACTTCATACATGGTTAAAATTAAAGAGCTGGAAACATCATTTTCTTTGATTAGCCTCAAGGCCTCATTTGCTGGATGGCTCTGGGCAAGTTGTTTTCACTTCTCGGCCATCTGCTAAAGTGTAACGATAACACAGATGATACCCGTATTTCTCCAGCATTACAGAAATGTCATATGACATTTGAGAGCCTGCCCTTGATTTCTGTGCATTTTTATGAGTTAGACAGAAAGGTAGTATCATGCACTATCACCTGTTCTGTGCTTTTCTTGAACAGCAGTTGAATGAACCTGACATCGTGCTCCACAGATTCCCTACAAGGAGTAAGTTTCAGTCACACACAAAAAACTCTTGTGACTTCAGACCTGCTATGCAAGGGCCCTTACAGGGACACAACCTTAAGGCATGTTAGGTACAGCATGGTTTAGGAGAAGTGATATGAAAAAGTATTTCTCTATTGCAAAACAATGACATGGGAGTACATGAAACTGAAGAAAATCTAGAAACTGCAAGTGGCAAAACCAGAGTTTCTCTTAGAAACAAGAGAATTATCACTGGATTAAGAATCTGAAATTTATTTCCATGGTGCAATATAACTTCTGATGTAATTTGTACTATGTAACACTTTAACAGATGAAGAGTAGAAACAGATGAAGAGTAGAAAGATGAATAAAGCTTCATATTCCTTGGAGAAGCCTTTTTCAATTATGTCATTCCTACAAATTTGACAGTCATGCTAAGGGACATTTGACAACACTGAAAACTTAAACTTGTCACTTTCAAAGCAGGAAGGAAACAATAGTACCAATGCCTGCGATTTAATTAAGAATTTCATCATGTTCACTACAGGTTCTGTAGGTACAAAAGTAGGTAAGAAGCTCCATTTTCATGAAGAAGCAATAAAACAAGTTTCTAGACTTCCTAGCTGCGTAGGAAGGGTGAAAGACAGGAGTGCTGCAACCCAAAAGCTCTGAAATTGGAGAGAAAACTGATAAACTGTGCTGTGTCTTTCAAGGCATGTGGTAATTTGGGGGGCTCTAAGATGTTCTGGCAAGACTGACAGAGAAAGGGGAATTTGAGTGTCACAGAGTAGGAGCTAAGAAGCAACCAAGAAGAAATCCACAAGCTGCCTTAGATCCTCAGACCTCTGCAAATCTCTTGGAGACAAAAAAAAGCCCACTGAGAAAATTGGCTGGCATGAAGCCCAACGTACTTTTGGAGGGGAAAAAAATTACAGTAAAAAGCTAAAATAATATGCTCTGGCTGAAACCTAAACCCATGAAGTTTGTGGTCCCAAATGTTGCTGATTTCATCCTGGGTGTTAGCTTAATTTGTTTACTTTGCAACCAAAAGAAAACTCACAGATAAAAAAACCCCAATCATATTTCAGGAAGTGGCAACATCATAATTCCAAGAAAAGCTCCACTGGGGACTGTGTGGCTTGTCTTATAAAATATCTACACCAATATACAGCTTAGAAAAACAGAGTTGTCTAAGATGAGCACAATGCAATTGCTGCTAGGGGTTGTGTAGGTGCACATCTAGGTTACTCACAATACCCCAGGCTGTCTTCTCCTTCCTGAGTCTATCTGAAGGCTACACTGCCTTGGCTTGCCACCAATTTAACTCTTGTCATTCAGCCAGCTGCTTGGAACAAAACTTCTCAGCCACTGGCTGTCCTGTTAGTCCTTATACCTGCCTCAGTCCCAGTTTTTGGCCAAGCAGTGCCTGTTTTTTAGGACAGTATTCAAAACTGTGAGAGGAGACCAAAAATTCTCTCACAGGGAAAGAATGCCAAATGACAAATAAATCACATGGGTGAAGTCCTCATTCTGGGGTTGAGAACTCAATGCCCTTATTTATTTTAGCATGCATAGCCCAATACTAACACTCCAGGTGAAGTTACTGTTCTGTTACAATATGGGACTCCTGTCACTCTGTTACTAGATGATAAACTGTCTACACCTGGTGAGCTAACACAATGCTTATTCCTCAAAGACCACTGGCCTATGAAACTGCTCAATGCCCATTGTGTAAGAAGGAGAACTGGAAGTTCACCAGCCCCAGCGCCCTGCCAGCTTATTAGATCAACCGTAACATTGGGGTCCCTGACCACTAGGCACCACTGAAGAGACCCACAGGACAGGAGAGCACATGAGTTAAGGGGATTTTAGGGAAACTATTTTCATATGTATGTTTATTCTGGGACAATCAAAGAATATGTATGCAAAATACACTATGTAAACAAAAACTTTACTGTACTCATCATGTATGACCTTCACAGGAGCTATCCCCCTGTGCATCTGGTCAAATAAAGAGTGCCTGCTTCTTAATACTGTATTGGTGTTAAGGAGTTTTTTATTTTACCAGATTTTTGGTAACAACTCCATTTTACTTTGTAGATTGACAGCAAGAATCTCAGGTTTCACTTTAAGAAGTTTCTTGGCCTTGTTAAGTATGCAGCTTTGAACATGGAGTACACCCAAAGACTCCATCCAGAAATCAAATACAAAAGGATTCAAAATCTATACATAACTGCATCAGTGCACTTACTGCTGTTGCAAAGTTCTCTAGCCTAGAAAACTCCCATACATTCAAAAAATTCTAATTCATTGATTTAGTTATCTCACAGTAAGACTTTTGCAAAAGCATAATCTGCTACGTGAAGAATTTGGCTTGGTCTTTTTATTGAGTACATTAAAGTATCCCTTTTTTTCCCAAACACCCACTTTACAAGTCATGGATCTAATTTTTTCCTAGTAGAATTTTACTAATGTGAGTCAAAGTCCTTCGCAGAGGAGCATGCAGTAAGATTATCTGTCTGTATTTTCCTTCTAATGGTCACTAAGCTTGTATTCTGACCTAATACAATCCTGTCATATATATAAGTGATGTCTGCATTAATATCTGATATGGCTGGCTTGTCTCTACCCTTCTAGGAAACACTGAGGTGTTTCCTGTAGAAGGTAATTCAGAGCATAGATCTCTACCCTTGCTGGTATCAGTGCTTGCCTGGGAAGCCATTTGGTTTAGCAGCCAGACTATTTAGGTGGGAAAACACACATATTCTTGAAAATAAGTGGCATGGTCAGCCCCTGAGTTCATGAAGCCGTATATGCTCCAGAAGGTGCTGGCAGCAAAACAGCATGGCTGCTTCCCCATGCCCTTCTTTCCACATACTACTCCTTAAGTACATGAGGCAAATCCACTTGTGCAGAGACAGTTTTACAATTTATGTGAGCAGTATAAAATGCAGTGAAGAGCCAGTGAGGTGCAAGCTTCAAGGTACTATAACGCTAAAAGCTCACTCACACAGGTAGGAGACAGGACTTTAAGCGAAAAAAATACCAAAACATGTGGGTAAGAAGGTTTTGTATATTTATGCATCTGTTTCCTTTTTTGAATACATGTTGAAACACTTAAAGATAAGCAAACTAGCATTAACTTCGCAGTTAATACCAGTTCTGACAAGGTGAGCATCAGAAGCCCACCACGGAATAAGGAGGCTGCTGGGGTGGGCAAAACTGCGCAGCCATGTACCTTTTTCCATGGAAGGAGTCGAGCAAACAGAAATAGTATGGAGTTACTCGTACCAGACCTTGTTCTGAGAAGACACCTGCCTCAGAAGTGCTGCCTGGACTATGAAAGACTGTATCAGACATATGTTGGGGCGTACAGCTAGCAAACCTTGTTCTTCTTCCTTTAGTTATTTTTCAAACCCACGGCTTGAAAGCTGCCCCCAGTCCTGTCAAATTTACAGGCTGACGCTTTCAGATGTCGTGACCCTTCCAAAACGCCTGGAGCGGCACCAGTTGTGCCACCAGGCGTCAGGTTGAACACAGCACCACCAAGCTTGGCTCGGAAGCCTTCTCCGTGCAGCGTGCAGGCCGAGGAGCTGCCCCCAGCGCGTCCGCAGGTGCGGAGAGGGCCCGAGCTGAGCGGAGCCGGGAGGCAGCGCGGGGCGGGCTCTGCCGGCAGGGCGCAGCCCGAGGAGGCTGTGCCGGGATGCTGGAGCCGGCCCGTGCTGCTGATGCCACCTGCTGGCCACACCATTTCCCAGCCCTGGCCAGCGGGACGGCCCGCACACCCCCAACCTGCGCCCCTTACCTGCTTCTCGCTGCGGAAAGCTGACGGGCTTGGAACCCATGAGAGCGCTGACCGTGGGGAACAGCCAGCAAAAGACAAAAGTACGCATGCACGGAGTCCCCCTAGCCCTCCTCCATCCGTCCTAGCAGTAGTCAGTCCTGGGAAAAGAAGTTTAGGAGGGAGGCTTATTCACTCCAGCTCTGATGCCATTTTGATGTTTGTCTTTTTTCTTTTGTGTACTCTCTGTATTCTTTGCACATGTATTTGGAGCCCTGTAGCCTATTACTGTATTCTAGCTAGTTTTCCCAGTACTTTCCCATGCCCTTTTCCTAGGCAGAAAGGCAAAACATATTCCAAGGGCCCCTGTCCTATCTTGGTTCTCTCTGGCTACCAAGGTTGAAAAACAGCTCTTCAGACGCATTTTCATCAACAAAGTACAGTCCCATCCGAGGAAGGGAAGACTTAGAAGGGGCTTGACCCAGGGGGAATTGCATCACCACTTGTGCTCCTGATTGGTGCTTTTTGTAAATTATGCTAATTTACCAAACTTATAAAAGTGTATGCACCCCCGTGGGGGCTGGGCTTTTGTGGACATTCTCCGTAACTGCCCCTGGAGGCCTCCAAAATAAAGATCCACTTTTATATTACCTCCTTACTAAAATTATCTAGAGTTTCATTTCCAGGTTGAGAAAAAGGCAACAGCTCAAAGGGCCTTTGTATGTTCCTTCCTGTATATTCAGCATAGGGATGAATATGGGATGCAACTCAGCAGAAATTTTCCATGTTGGAAAACAGTGCTTATTCTGAAATGTGAATCTATGCTGGCACCTGGTATTGCTGCAGGGGTATGTTGTAGCTCTGGCAATGCCCTCCAGGTGAGGGCAGTGGGCGACACAGTGTGGGCAGCTGCGTGTGCCTAGTCCTGTAATGATCCCACAGCAGGCTAAATATGGGACAAGGGGGCAGGGAACCACCCACGACTCTCACGGATGTCCCACACTTAGTCACTTCAAGGAGCTCTGAACTCAAATGTTTCCTGTGAACTGAGAGAAACCTACAGTACCAGCAAGCACCACTGACTCGGAGTCAGATCTCAGCACAGCAGCTCTCCCAGAAGAGTAGAGCGCCAGAAGGAGAGCAAACTTACAGGGTACCAAATCAGTGTGCATGTTGAAGTGCAGTTACTTGGCCAATGTAAAATCTAAATTACCAGACAATGGAAGCCCCTCAACAGTGTGACATAAGCTGAGAAAATTCAAATCATCTAAACCTTCTGTTTTTGAGATTCCACGGTCATGAATGACTTACATCTGCCAGTCAGTTGTACTGAATAAAATTTTAACATGTATCTTGAAGAACAACAGAAGAGTTCCAGAGAAGTGCTACTACTGAGATACATTTAAAAATGGGATTTGATTGCTTTTGAGTATGTCTACCCTAAATTCCATTTTGTAACACTGCTGATGTGGTGATCTCAATATTTACAGAAAGGGATCTTATATTCTATTAGGTGCACTGGACCTAAGCACATGATACCACTTTGTTTGGTTTCTGACCCCACCTCGCCATCCTGTTCATGATGTGTGATCTCTTTTGCAAACAGATAATCTGATACCTGAGACAAATAAACTTTCCACAGTGTTGCAGAAAGGTGTCACAGCTGTGATGGCCTCAGCCACTACAACCATTTGCTCTGATGAGAGTTTTACCTCTCCCTACAGCTCTGACCTCACTTTCACCCACAGATAGCTTTTTAGGAACCCAGCCTGATCTCTCTGATAGTGCTGGTGCAACCTCAGCGGACACAAAAAATTTCCACGTGAAAATCAAACTCTAGCCATGTATATTAGCTCCAAATGTCTTCGGACCTGGTTGCTCAAGATAATGGCCAGTCTCTTACTGTGAACTACAAGGTATACCATCTGCTAGACTTAAACTAAAAATGCCTTGATTAAAGAAATGCTATCAAAACCCTGATAATTAATGAATAATATAATAATTCAAATTTGTATTGCCTGCAGTTCACTAATTGTGCCCTTCTGTCTTTCTCTTTTTTTAATTAAGGTGTTACCTACATTCTATTACAAATCCCTTTACTCTTGCATACCAAGTCCTTACTCACTATTTTTGTGTATTATAATAATTCTCGAGACACCAAGATGTTGCATGTTATTTTTTTCTCAGCCATTTTCCTTTTCACAACCTTCCTTCTTGCTGTAGCCCATCAGCTTAGGCTGACAGATTTGTGCATTTGGAGAGAAAATTAAAATGCATTGGGAATAAAAAGGAGCAGAGGGAGAGGGAGACAGCAGAGCTGATTCTGTGACAGACTTCTCTCATGACCTCAGGAGTACTCCTACTTCCCTTCACACTGTCATACCTACCAAAACCCCATTTGAACCAGATCATCCCTTATGATCTACATTTTTAGATCATCATGTTCAGTGGAATTCTGACTGACAGGAGCCCCAGTACCTGAGTTTCTGTAACAGGCATACCATATAATTTTTTGCACTGCAAATTCTTGTGATACAATGGTGCATCAAGCAGTTCTTCACTGCATGCCAGGTTTCATAAGTAAAAAGGACTCCAAACACAAATAGCAGATGGTTGTAAATAGATAAACCAAAGTTTTGTGGAAATCCCAATAGGTTCAACATTATTGGGCATGAAACATGATGCTCATTTAATATGAACCAAAAGCAATGCCAATAAGCCACCTCACCACAGGAAGTAACACTTCTACACTCGTATTTTATTTGATCATGCCTAGTGACTCTCAGTATCACTCCAACAAATGTTAAGGTTTACAAATGACTAAAGGGAACATTCCCTTCTGATACAAAGTGACCTGCCCTGACAGTGTACTTTTAACAGCTAATTTCATGGAATAGTCAATGGAGCAGTGAAGATCCACACCTCTCAAAATTAATGTATTGGGTGCTTACATTGCAAGGTTCCAAGAATCACCTTCATGCATCATGATCCAATGTACACAAAGGCAAAATGTCCAATGGTTGCTAGACCACTGAGTGGAACTGCTCAGGACAGAACTATCCATCATGGATGGACCTTTTTTAAATTTTGCTTACCGTCTCAGGTGAAATTAACAGCAAAGCAAAGGTCATCAAGTACTTTAAATGCACTCCTAGTGCTGTAGCATGAGGGCCCATTAGAGATCGTGCAACAATTTGGTTTTATTTGCTGATCAGAAAACCACTCAATGAAAATGCTCTTTTCCCTTTTTGGGAGAAGAAGGCATTGCTGTGTATTTCTTCATTCCTTTGAACTTAAGCTGTTTATAGAGTGATGTCCTACTCCAACTAATACCACATACCTCATAAAGAGAATAAGTTCAAAGGTGTGATATGAATACCAATTTCAGCACCAATTTCAGAAATAAGCTATTTCTTTCCCTAACAGGATTTTAAAAAATAGGAAGAGTCAGTCTGATGTTGGCTTAGAAATACAAAGATCTGCTAAAACATTTCCATGCAGACAATGAAAAATAACCATACAAATTTGCTTTCATGCAACAGCACAGGACCATAAATATACCTTAATTTTTAGCAGGGATTCTAAAGAAAATTAAATGTGTTCTGTCCCTGCCTTGCAACAGCTTTTAAAACCACACAGGCCAACTCTATCTAAATTTGACTGCAGGGTAAGTTCTCAAGTCATCTCTTTAGAGCTGTAAAAGATTCTAAAAGATTTGTGAAAAGCAGAGGGCAAAATAACGCTGCCAAATGCCAATCTGTTCCTCTAAAAAAGGCTGGGCAAGCACATTATTCAGTGCTGGAGAACTCCTACAGAAATCATTCTACAGGCTTTAAGAATGCCACAAAACTAGGAAAAGGCTCAAGTCCTCTGCATTTTTAGACATTACTAATGCAGCCAGAAGCACAAAGGCCTGCTGGATCATGTCAAAAGGCGATCAATTAAGCATCTAGAAAGCACCTAGAGTACAAGTCTTAGGAGAATTGGGTGAAGTAGGGGGGGATGTTTAGCCTGGAGAAAAGGAGGCTCAGGGAGTCCTTACCATGCTCTACAACTGCCTGAAAGCAGGGTGTAGCCAGGTGGGGGTCGGCCTCTTCTCCCACGAAATTAGCAACAGGACAAGGAGAAATGGCCTCAAGATGCACCATGAGAGATTCAGTTAGAATACTAGGATAAATTTCTTCACTGGAAGAATAGTTAATCACCGGAACAGGGTGCTCAGGGAAGTGGTGGAGCCTTCATTTCTGGAGGTATTTGAAATACATGTAGATATGGCATTGAGGGACGTAGTGGTGGACTCAGCAGTGTTGGTTTAATGTTTGGACTCAAGGATCTTTAAGGTCTTTCCCAACCTAAATGATTCTTTGATTCTATGCTTCTTACGAAATTATACTGCTATTTTTGAAGAAATTTTGAACAGATCCATGAGACCCTGCTCTGTAATTCGTGGACAGTAGTCAGTGCAGAGACCTATTGATTTCACAGGGCAACAGGAAAGAAAGAATCCAAAATACGCAGCTGAGGATAAACAGCAACTAGAGAAAAAAGATTAATGAGCTTCAGTGGAGAATATAATGGAGAGAAGAAGAGTTTTCCTCAGTCCTGGGTCTGAACAGGAAAGAAATGCAGTTTTTCAGACAGAAAAGTATTCTTCAGTTGGGCTGGACTTCCCGCAGGTCCTTAAACTGTCATAGCAAAAATCAGATCCTCTCTAGAAAGACTGCAGGTCATTTGTGTTGTCTTCTACTGTCTGTGACCTTCATCATGCTGTGAACAAAATTCTATCAATACCTTTCTACCATAAACAGCATTTAAAGTCAGGATAACTTTCTAATCTCTCATGTGAGGATGAACTAAATCTATATATGCATAGCCCAATTTACGATGATATTTATTCCTGAAGACAAAGTAATAAAGTCACGTAGCATAGTTCTAAATGCATAATAGAGCCCAAGGAACAAAAAACTGTCTCTGTTCTCTACTCAGTGTGTTATTGAGGTAAATTGATGACTCCCACACAGTAATACAAGTCACCAGTGCAGTCAGCTTATCAGTAATTAGCCTTGCACAGACATAAAATAAAAAGAAAATTAATTTGTGGGCTTTAAAGCTTCTGTTCTCTTAGGGACAAATTGTATCAGCATATGGGGATGTGTGTGACTTACAGAGTCATCTTAGTGATCAAGGGAGTGAAGACTTTCCTTATACTTCACTGAAAGGACATGGAAACAGCTGATAAGACTGTTCAGGAGAGAGGGAACCCCAGATTTAAATTTCCAGATGGCTTGTGAAGCTCCCTTTCATATGTTCTCTAGGGATAACACCTCAGTATTTGATAACTTCTTATTTCCTGGCTCTTCTTCTGGCTTGCAAGGGAACCTCATAAAATTACTTTCTTAGTGCCATTAGCTCACTTTTCCCACCTTGTAAAAAGATATTTATACTGACTTCTTTCTGAAAATTCTTCCAGATATGTCTGGTTTTTGCAATCAGTGTTTTCCTCACCACTTCTACAAGCAGATATAGATTCCAGTATTTCAGCTTGAAAATCAGATGTCAAAAAAAAAGGATGCAAATCTAGTGAAATAAGATGTATAATGAGTGTCTTAAAGCTGATGAATATATTTGTGTAAAGCAAGCTTTCAGAAGCAGTTCTGGCTCCATCAAAATATGCATTTAATTTAAAAGGCTGTCAACTACATGTAAGTCTTATCTTCTAGCACTGCAAGAAACTTGTCCTCTGCTAAACCCAAACTGTACCCCAAAGATCACTTCAGAAGTGAGTAAATAAGACAATGGACTAAATACAGGACTAGGACGGAGAGATGATGGCGGGGAGGGCGGTTAATTTGCTGCCAGTGCAAAGCATCCAGCCTGAAAACAGAGGAGCTCATATTTTAACTCTTTCTTGTGGCTCCTGGGAACCCAATGCCAATGGTGGAGGAATCCCTATGTATAATACTGCCAGAAAGCACAACTTCATCTCACCCTCTGTTGACTCAAAAGAAAAGATACTTTAAATAGGTGCACCCTGGTTTAACTAATGAGGAAGGATATTTCAGTCACTGATACTTACACAGGTAACACAGCTAACAGGTAACAGAGCCTACCATTACAAAGGAGACTATTCAGAAATAATGAAGGGCTGGCACATCCATGTTTCTTCTTTCAGACATAAATTTTTCAGACATTATCTGACCAAAGTCTCTCTGCTATCCACAGGCTGACAAAATTATTACTATTGGCAACTCCAAGTGAAAATGCCTCTCACAACACAGAAACAGATACAGGACACTGAGAGATAAGAAGAGTAAGAAATTATCTTGTTGCAAGAAGTAAAAGGGCTGTGGGTCTCTCTGATTAGAAATTATGTCCTTGCCCATTTAGCACATCTGTGAATAATAAAAGCAGAAAATCAGATATGCTTAACAGTTGTTGCTTGTTTTGAAGCATTCAGTAAAGAAATTCCCCCCAGACATCCTATTCACCTGTGCTACCACATATCTAAATCAAAAGCAGCACCTGGTCTTCTATAATATTTTGCCCACCTTTACAAATGTGAAGACCGTGTATATATGACCATCCCACAGCTGCTCACTTTATAACTGGCAAACAAAAAAGCAACCTTGTTCTGGCTACACAATTCTATTATGTTTTAAAACTGTATTGTACATTTGTTTCCCATGCCATCTTAACTGTTCCTTAATATGAACACTCAACACAAGAAGAGAATAACAAATAATACAGATTGTGTTAAAAATCAAACAGAATGGAGGAGACCTCTAGCTTGAAAATGCACAGGTAATTTTCAGTTAGTGCTACTATGCTTCAGTACACCAAATCAGTACTTCTTTAAAAGGATATATTGGTATATTTTTTAGCTCTATACTCAAGACTTTCTGGCATATTTCCTCCCTCCTCTTGCATCTACTTTTTATAAAAATACACTGACAGCAGAGAAAAGATTAAATTTTCAAATTCTAGGAAATCACTCATGTTCGGTTAGACATTCCACATATAAGGATGGGCAACTGCACCGGCAAGTAAGGGTCTTCAACACTGTGACTTGGTTGTTAGTGAAACATCTTCAGGTAAATTTTGCAATGATTTTAAATCACTAGATGGCGATGTAACAAGCAGCTTTACAAGTACTGCAGATGCACTCAGGACAGAAAGTTGATTTTGTGCAAGGAAAGATAGCTCATTTCAAGTGGAAGAAGTGAGAACAGGTAGAATGTAAGGGGAGAACATTTTATTTTGCTTTAAGTGAACTGGAATAAAGACTCGATTTGGATTAAAAATGTCAGTGGAATATTTTGAGTTAAAAGACTTCTCCAAAACCTGCATAAAAGGATTATTTTTAATACAAGTTCTAATTTTGAATGGTTCTATAAGGAGCTGTTAAGTAATGGAAGAAACACTACCACTGTGTCCCAAAGATTTCCTTAAGCAGACTGTGACACAATGACACTATTCACTGTGGGGTTGGTCTTTGAAATAAATGTACTTTAGAAGTATTTTACCCTCCAGAACTCCATCAGAAACAAGAGACAAAAACAAGATGAAAATCTGAGGCAGTTTACCTTAAACCCAAAAATAAATAATTTTCCATCTGACCCTGCTAAAATTAGTATCACTGAAGTGATGCTTTATTGAGGTTAATGGGATAACTGTGAGCACTCACTTGTCACTGCCAATAAAGATGGGTTATATGCTGAGTTAAACAGCAAGTATTTGACACCTATAAATTAACTGTGGCAAATTACTCCCAAGTACAGGACAGCAGCTGCTGCAGGTCCACGTAAAACTGCAGAAACCTAAGACTGGGGAAAAAAGAGGAAGAGGAACATGAAGCCCATCCCATAGTGTGAGGGGCGTATTTGAAACTTATGACAGACAAAATGCTGCTAGAGACTCAAGTCAGAAGATAAATTCTAATTCCACATAACTGTTGGTATCAGAGAAAGCTCCAATGAATTCAGTGTCTGCAAGTTTTGTGAGTGAATACTGTGACTTCCCCCTTTCCAAGTCTACTGTGGGCTTCTTTTCTGGGCCATCCAAGGAGTGTGCATCAAGTAGGTTAGACATAAATCTCTGTATGCAGAACAATGGCTTTGGGACAAAGCCATCACAAACCAAAGCAGCAGCTCCATATGTTATGGTACCTCTGGAGCACAGAGAAGCGGCCAAAGTTTGGAAGCTGGAAAGGGAAGCTCCCAGGTCTGGCTGAAGGGGTGGGGGCACATTGTACTGGCAACATCGCTGTCACCACAAGGAGAAGTCATATGAGAAGGGCTGCTGCAGAATGGATGAGATGAAATAAAATAACTTAAAACACAAAGCAGCTGACTTTGAGAAAGGAATTCCTGAGATGAAGCTTCTCTCCTTTTCGAAAGCTTGACAAAACATTTATTTAAAAATATTTTAGGGGTTTTTAAAATAAATCCAAGTGTAATCTGTATGATCAAATACAAGTGTACCCTGTGTAATCTGATTAGTAATGTCTGTAGATTTGCGCCCCACTCTTTTGATTGACAACATTCAAAGATCTTTGCATTAAAGACCATCTAGAAAACACGCACCAAGATAAAAAGTTTTCACTGTCTTTTTGATAGTGAATGTTTAAAGCTTCACCCAGGACAAGAAACTTCCATCATTTTGTCTTTCTCAGATGGTAGCTGGTAGAGTGTGAAAAACAGTTCAAGACTTTCTCTGTTCAACTCCATGTTGCCTTATGACAACTATCCAGCTGTTAATGACTAGTGCAGCTGAATTGGCAAGGATTTCTCAAGAAAACGTTCTGCCAGGATTCAGCTGACTACTATGTTCCCTTAATCAGAGGGAACAAACAGAGAAATGCAGAATCTCCTAAATGCACATATTTCACGCTTCACAGTCAGAAAGCCTGCAACCTAAGTTAGGTTAGTGGAGCAAACCAAGGTCATTAACATTTTCTAGTAGCTGAGAATTCTGAAAGAGAAAGTAAGGGCAACATCCTGCCTGTCTTCTAGTTTTAGTGGATTTGATCTGACAACTGAGAATAACATTGAAACTATTCACCAGTTAGTCCCACAAATGAGTCAGGATTACAGGATGATCCTGGAGGTTATGCTAGAAGCTTGAGAATGACTCCCCAGTGCAGTATGGTAAATTGGATATAGATGGTGCAAACGCAAGTCTACCATTTTGGAGCTACACAAAAACCTGAGAAAACGTCAGTAAAGTGCAGAGCTGTAGGACACAGACTGTCTGCAGTCACTGTGTTTTCATGAAACAGAATCTTTACTCCTCCTAAAACAGTACTCCAATAGTATGACAATCTCCCTTTCCTCCAATAGTTTGCACATTTTTTTTGACAAGGAGCAGGGCAGTTCTGAAGAAAAGGAGTCAGTTAAGGTGAGGTCAGAAACATGACATTTACTCTCTAGAGAAATAGTTGGGAATAGCCTGTGCAGATGTAAAACCTACTTTTCTGCCCAATCGCACTTTGTCATGTTTTTTAAAAGATAACATACGGGCAGGTGCTTGAAAGTATAAAAAAAACTGATAACAAGTGATCCATCTGAACTTTGGGAGTCCTGGTCCTGGGAGTTCTGGGAGTTCTGGTACCTTAAACACCCCTCTAGTCATCCCCTGGAAGTCATATGTTCTCTGTTACTAGAGAATCCAAGTGCTTCATAATTTTCTCATGTCTATGACAGCAGAAGAATTATTACCTCTGTTTCCCCATTTTTTTGTGGCAGAAAATCTTGAAGTATTTAAATCCTGGTTCTCACATACAGATTAGACTAGAGATACTATTGATGATAGTCAAAAACCTGAATAGTCCTGAGGATCAGAGACAGAGTTCACAGAACCTGTCTACATCATATACAAACTCCAGAGCTGGACAAACAAACAAAAAAACCAAGACCACAATCACCAACAAAGCCAGTAGTACTTTGGTTCTTCAGATCCTGTTTAACCACCATATTCTGTGAGTGCTTGGAGACCATTGCAAGGTGACTAGTACACCTTGCTTCTAGTCCAGGTTCACAAGTTTTTTGTGGGAGGATATATATGATACGGGAATGTATCTTGATACCTTCTTGGATCTGATTTTGTAGATTGCCACCCAGACACTTTCTGAGGATCTCTTTGTATGAAATAGACACTGTTTTTATTTTCTCAGAATACAGCCCATGCCTCCCAGTTAGGTTCTTTCAGTTTTAGTGCAGTTGGATTTGCCTGACTTTTTTCTATGTTAGAAACAAGAATGGAAGACATGGCACCTTTTCAGAAATCTGTAAAAATAACAGAAAAGGCAGGCATCTTCCAGACCTCTGCAAAAGTAAATTGGAGAACTCCCAAATTACTTAAGTAAATTAGCTATTAATCACTTCTCATGCAAACGTTTTTTTAGCCTGAATAGGTGGCTCAGACAGATAATTAGGATTGCAGTTTTTCTCCAGATTTAACCAGATTGTGTAAATAGCGAAGTACCAAAGAGAGAAAATTCAAGTCTACACAGTCTTGTAACTTCTGAAATGGAAGGGAAATATAAAGAGGAGTGAAACAGGAAATCAACTACATTGATTTAATATGTGGGGATTCAATTTTTGTGAAAGAAACTAAATTGTCAAAGATCCAACAACGACATTTTCTTTCCCTACCAGAGATGTGTACTGACACACAGCTCTCATAATACATGCAATGATACCTCTTTCAGCTGCAGGTGTACTGAAACAAACCAAAAGGTTGAGATTTAGCTCTAACAGGAAAAATTCTGTTGTCAATTTCCTCCTTAAATCACTAGTCCGGAAACATCAGGACACTTTTCAGACCCAACTAGACAAGAAAAAAAGCCATAATCTACAAGGGTTTCACTGTGGTTTTCCACACACATTCCTATTTCTGTTCCTCTGTGAGACTCACAATAGCAAAGGCATGCAGGACACTATACACATACAGGATTTGGCATAATGGTAGGAAATCCTAGGGCTGGACAAGGCATACGACTTCCAAAAGTTTTGAGACCTTGAAATATTATGGGTGTTCAATGGCAGACTAACGGTTGAAACCAAAATTGTTGACAACTACAGGCCACATGCTACTCACAACTTTTGTGGCTGGATCATCTCTTCCTTGTGCATTATATGGAGCAGAATTGAGCCTTCAAGGACCCTAATAACCTCTGACAGCTTACAGATAACCATTAACTTCATAGCCACTTAGGCATACTAAAAAATGAAACTGCAGGCTTTCAGGTGTTCAGCTTCACATTCAAGTACTGAACAGCTGGAACTGATGTGGTACAAACATTGTTAGGTTTAGGTGGCCTAGTTCCACTACCGGCAAGAGGGAAAGGAATTGCACACAAAGGGAAAGGTGGGCAAACTTCCTTTTCTGCCTAGGTCCTCAGAGTTGGACTTTGCAAGCCTTAGAAAACACAGCAACACTGATTAACACTTAAATTTTGGTGCCACTGGACTGGCATTTCGAGTACTCCTGATCATCTTTCTTTGTTCTAGTTGATAAAAAACCCCCAACCATGCTGAGAGATCATATCTCAAAATAACCACACTTCTCCCTTTGCTACCCTTTTAACAAACTCCTGCTATTCCTCTAATCCAGCAGACGAATGCAAAGCCCTTCAAGACACACACTGTCATTCAGGACTGACAGTCATGTACCAAAGCTGGCCAAAACTAATTTGTGGGAAAGGTGATGGTTTCTCTGCCAGCTTCTACTGCAAGTATGAATCGTACAGAAGGCTGAGAGTTAGTTAACAAAACTAATTTAAATATGCTGCATGCATCACTAGGCAGTATGGTTCCCTACCATTTATTTGAAGCCATTCCTCCAGCAATTGACAAAAAGCGTGCACAATTGCAGTATGCACACCTGGCAGCACTTTCCAATTGGTTCTTGAAAGCATTCATAGTGCCAAGCAGACAGCATTCTTATTAGACCACTGATGATAATTAATCTGATAGGATGCAAACTGCCATTTAAGAGTTTTCTCCTGAGTCTCACCTCCAATGTGATTTTCCAAATCCTTTCATGCTTTGCGGCCTAGCTGCCCTTTTCTAGTTATCTCCTACCACCAGAGCAGGACTAATCAGTGCTTTAATAAAAGAGAGTTCATTAAAGCTGACTAAAGTCAAGAATCTTTGTTCATTAATTGCCTTGAAATTGTCCACACAGATTTTCAAGGTGTTCATATGCATGCTGTGAATTATTCCATATTATGTTGCTTGTCCTCTTTAAACAGTGATTTAGACTATTTACACAGATTATAAACACTACAATCAAATACGCAATTAGAAGTGTGGGAATTTGCGTTAATTCCATGTCTTTTTTTCTCTAAACATGATGATTTATGTCACCAAGAAATCAAAACTTTATAATCAAGGGAGTTACTTTGAAACAGTTTGTTGTGAATCTTCAAGCTCACAGGCCTCTCTTTTTCCAATTAGCTTATCTCAGTATGGGTAGAATTTACAGATGCTGGCAAAAAAAAATTAAGAAAAAGCATGGGAGATTACCCTCATAGCTGAAATTTTTTTTTTCTTCATCATTTCAATTTCCTACATTTTCTATTATATCTTTGGCTCTCAAAGCCTAATGCATAATCATTAAAGGCAGATGACTAAGGCTAAGCACATCAACATGTCAAAAATATCTTCCATTATTTCAGTTTTGTCTCTTCAGTATGCTCAGTTCTAGTTGCAAGAAACATTACATGTATTTTTTTTATTGGGAAATAAAGCTTGTTCATTCTTTGATAAGCAATTCCTCCAACATTTCTTAATGGTAAATTCAAAGTTCCAGCAGGCTGCATTCTGGGAGCAATGCCAGCAACAGACTGGAGTATCTAGGGTAGCTTTCAGTATCTCTTCACTCCCATATGGAGATACTTCAAAACAGAAACAGAGGTGTGCTATTTATAATCACAGTACAGGCTCAGTCCCCCCCACTCAAGTGACACACAGAACTTGGTCACTGAAGGGAGCACATGCACCACCCACTCCTCTGCTGTCGCCGTTTCCTGGTTTTATTCAGACATCTGTCAGTGATTATTAGCCACGACAACTGTAATGAGCTAGATGGGATTTCTGTTTAAAGAGTGTGAAGTGCAAGTCCATTTTTGGTTCAGATTACATGCACAGGCTTACTGGATGAAAAGCAGCTGTCATCACCAAGGTTTATGAGAAGAGCTGTTGACTGCCTGCTCCCAGCAGCGGTGCAGACTGGACTACCTGTCTTAGCAATGTAGGCAACATTTCTCCCAAAGAGGACACAAACAGCATGTGGCAGCCTCCAGCATTGTTCATCCCCTATCTCCCACCATACCACAGCTTGCTTGTAAAGCACATGCATGGGAAATCTGCAGGATCCACCACTGTCTATCGCATGCCATAAATATCCTTGCAAAGTCCTGGTGTAATTTTCACCTCCTGCAAGAGGCTTGATTTCATGGCTGGTCCCAGAGTGATGAAAAAGTGGCTAGCCTGCTTTCTCATTATGAGAAACACTCTCAACATGAAGAGGACCAAAGTGCTTCAAAACTGCTTCTGGGCCAGGCCCCCAGCCAGACCCTAATGTTTTCATCTGGCAGACAGCTCCTTGTACCTGTGGCTTTGCCTTTTCTGCTTGATAGCCTGGTTGTGCAGGGCTCTGTCTCCCAGCTACATGCTTCCTGCTGGCAGGTACTGATGGAGTGCCTAAACTAATTATATGGCCCCTGCACAGCTTGCTCCTGTCCTCTGCTGGCCAGTGGCTTGGAGGTCAGCATACTGTTTCAGCTCAAGCCACTCAAGAGACAAAGCAAACAACATTCTTGTTCTCCTGAAGGCTGCACAGCATAGGAGAGAGCACGGCCTTTTAATAACTCACAGATCTTGTGCCTAGAATATATCCTCCCAGAATTATGATTTTCCTCGTAGTTACAGCTCTTTGAAGCCAGCCTATTTGCTCTGCTAAACCCTGCAGTTCTGCCAATCTGCAGCAGATTTATCAGATACTGCTATTATCATAATGCATTTAAATTTCTTTCACTGAAGTTATAAGGAGAACAGCACTCTTGGGATGAGCCATCCAAGCTGTGGATAGCTGTGAATATCCAAGCTGAGACAAGAGTCAACTCCAGCAGAGCAACAGAACACTTGAAGGTGTTCTTTTTCTTCAGGAAAAACAGCTTTGCTGGTCTGTGGGACAAACTTTTTGGTGCCTGCCTTAGAGGTGCAATGAGCTGCACAGCTGCTGTGCCATGATAATTCTTCTATGACTGATAATGGCTTAGCTTAAGAGGAAACCCTTCTGAAAAAACATGAGGAGAGCTCAAAAACCATGGGAAAAATAATACAGCCTGAGAATACTAACACATGATCTGGACTTCAAAACACTCATAAGAAATGAATAACTGTCAGCTAGCAGGATCCCTCCTTAACGTTTCTCCTGCTTGGTCTGAGAGAAACAAGAATAATATAACAATAAATTCCCTTTATGATCCTCAAAGATTGGCAAAGGCAGGGTTTCTTAACAGAAGATTTAAGGGATGCTGGAGAGCTCGGTATGAAAAGCATCTCCCATTGCACACTTTCAATGTGAAGAAAGCCTGACCTCCTCCCTGTTGAAGTCATAGCAGAAATCTTTTTCATGATATTTCCTATTCAGCTCCCCTTTCACCAGACCTCTGCAGTCCATCTGGGTCTCTCAGAGCAGAGCTGACAGCAGGTTTGGCTTCAGGGGCCAGATGGTTACAATACCTATCAGCAGCTCAGGTCTAAATGTCTTTTGCCTTCTGTTCTCAATGCTGGGAAAGTGAGGATTTGGTTTAAAGTCCTCAGAGAGCAATGGGAACAGTTTCATCAAATCAGTCAAGTTATTTCATGAATTAAAGACCTAAATTATGTCATTTTCAGCCCAGCTTCTCAGGAAAGAAACAAGCAATGCTACCAGAAAAACAGGGGGAAGATCCAAAACATTCTGTTCCAGGGACGAAGAAATGAGAGCCAAGCAGAAAGGGTTACATAAGTATATAAGGATATCACTTATTTGTCTTTCCAGGCACCTGGGAAACCTGGATTTGAGTATAAGCTCAACAATCCAGCATTCCTGTGCATAAGAAATTCTCTGAAATATAAGGCATAAATGTAGGTTGGGTGCCACCAACAGCAACATTAGGAAATAGTCCAGCCCCATTTCTGTAGAAAATATTACTCCAACACGTTCATTTGGAATAGAGTTTATTCAGTAAACTGGGCAGATTGGTTCTTTGCAAGTAGATGCAACCACAAGTACAAGAAGGCAGGTGAGCTCTAAGTTGTGGCCAAAGGCCTGCAGGTACATCTTGTTTTCATCTTTCCCAACCAGAAACATGTGGCTGTAACACCATGAGAGCTCAGCTTAGTTTGGTCCTAAGACAATCAATAGGAAATACCAGAAAATCAAAACAGATCCATCTGAATGCTGGCAAACTGATATGATTGGACTTCGAAACCTGCTTAAGCCCTTATCTATGAACAGGGCTGTTTCTACAAATCCACAGCACTAGAACATATGGATGGGCATTTTGAAGTAATACAACACAATTCCAGCAGCTCCTAAATAAAGAAAGCATTGTAGCCACACAAAAGCTGACAGGGTACCATACCTCTATCTCCTTACGCACTTGCTCCTAAATAGCAAGCAAATAACACCACTATGCTTCTAATGGTTGGAAGAAGAGCTATACTGCCTGTTTCTGATAGAGTTTGAACAATTTGTGCTTCTTCAGCAAAGATTTTACCTTTATTGACATAGATAACTTCGCATAGAAATAAAAAGCTGTAGAACCTTCTTAGAGAAGATGTATATGGTAATGAAATTTAAAGTGTTGCACCACCAGTATTACACTGACAGTGTAAAGAAGTAACCATAATATACATCTTCTAATCAAGTCTTTGTATGTAAAGTGTGTGCTGAATGACTAGTTAAGGGAATTGCATTCCACTGATTGGATCCTTCATAGTAAGGAAAGCTTTCAACCTTGCTTTTGCATGGGCGAGAGCAACGTTATCTTAGGCCAAAGGCTCATTAACTACTGAGTAAGAAAGATTTCCTTTTAGTGTCACTGAGTAGTCCCCTCCTGGTTTTAAAAGATGAGGAAGATTGAGTAGAAACCCTGAAGTCTCTTATGATGCTTTGTTCCATTGGGGATTATGCTGTCACTGCTTCCCAACTCTTGCCTAACTTGGAACTGGGTATATGGCAAGCCCTACCTACAGTCATCTCCCCAGCTCTGATCATTTTTGTTGCCTGTTTGCAAACCCCCTCCATTTCAAACAGACACAAGTGCAGCAAGGTTCAGGGCAAGGTTTTCCCTTTGCTTGGTGTAGTTACACTACTTTTCTTTCAGCACAGTTTTACATTGCATTCTGGTTCTTTCCTGTTGTGATAATCTTCTTCTGGATTGTCACACTTACTACTTCGCTGTCAGCTGTTGTACTGACAACCATGCAGTAGCAAGGAGATACTCCCCTCCCTTTTTTTTATCTTCCTACAATTTCATCATCTATAGTTACATTTCTCTCCCCAGTAAAGCTTTATTTGTCTTGTACCTTTAAGAAGGGGAGAGAAAAATGCAGGAAAACTCTAGTCAAGATTAAAAAAATTATTTAAAAAGAGACAATGAAAGAAGACATGTCTATATGTTGGAATTATGTCCTCAGAACACTGTGACTTGTGAAGCAATGTTTTTATTACAGCTAAGGTAAAAATTTAGGAATTTTTTTTAAAATGGTAAAGCAATTAAGATTAATTTTAAAATTAATTAAGACATTGATAATTAATTAATTAATTGATGAAAAAGAGAATACAACTAGAGTTGAGCCAACTGATCTCCTAAGTCACTAAGCTGTTAACAATGGTGGAACTCAGAGGAAGCCAGGGAAAATCATTTTCACCCAGGCTGATTAATAATTCTGCTGTCCTGGACAAAGCGATTCGGTGTTTAATAAAACCAGTCCAGTTCCATGCAGTATGTTTACACTGCATACACACACTTTCTGAGCTGGTGCAAAACAGGAAAACTGGAAAAGCCTCTTGAAGTGTTTTAAAGCACACAATTTTCCCAGGCACAGATCTACCTGCAGGGACGGAGGTGGGGGGAAGGGGAGGGGTGGGTCGGGGGGAGAACGGGTTTGAGCAGATAAATGTGTTAAATGCTACTTAAATTCCCACATCAGCACTCCTGACTCGGACAGTGTCACAGCTCAGCATGAGGCACAGTCACTTTTTGCCCTACTCAGATTTGGGTCATCATCATAGCTTTCTATGTTCATTTAGACAAGGGTTCAGTACTACTCTTAATCGCACTTTTGACTTGAGATATTCAAATTTATGTAGCAAAGGCATGAGCATGTGACTTGAATTTCAGCTCCTGCCAAAAGAGAATAAACTATTTTTCAACAGCTGGCCAGAGGGAAAGATTCTCTAACAAACCATAATGAGAAAAAACTCTCCCTAAGCTGGCCCCAACTATGTACCAGACTTCTGCAGTCCTAATTGGTTTCACTCTGCTTTCAGTGCAGACCAATTAGACCATATGAGCAGGTCACCAGAAGCAATGTTCAGAAGCAGCTAACTGGGAACATGCTCCCCAGTGGGACTTTTACTGACATTACTGTAAGACTCAGCTACTTTCTGTGATTAAGCCTTCATACAAACTTAATTATTTTAATAGTTTGAAATCAAGAATTGAAACCCAGCTAATTAATGGCAAGCACAAGTCAGCTTATTCAAATCCCACATGGGACAATTGTCTCATTTCATCACAACGATTTCATTAGAAAATGAAAACAAATTACAGGAGAGTAGACCTGAAAAACCTGAGAAATGCCTGCCAGAGAAGGAGGTTCTCTTCTTGTCACAGAGAACATTTTCTGTATAGAGCAAAGGCTGAGCCCATAATGTTTGTTTCCTGCAGCATCTTGTGAGGCAGTGCAGCCTCAGGAATAGGGACAGTCTTTGCAGACACCTCTCTGTGCTAGCACAGCTCAGAAGCTTCATGTGCAGATGATGCTGGCATAGTGTGTATGCACTTCCCTTCCCCTTAAGGCAGCTGTGGTTAAAAAAGGCAGAGGATTTCAGCAACCAGCCTGTGGGTTTCTGTTCTGGACTCACCCAGACTGTTAAGTGTGGCAACTCTGCTAAGGACTGCCCTGTTCTCCCAGCCACCATGGCAGAGCAGTGCCTTTCCACATAAAATATTTACAGTACAAGGCCATCAAGGCTGATAAAATATACAAGAAGCATTGCCTAGAATTGCAGGGGAGTAACTGAGGAAATGGAGAGGGCAAGGCAGCTGCTCTCCTGAGTAAGGGTGCCTGCATACTACAATGTTGGCTGTGTACAGCAGTGTTGCTTGAGTGTAAGTGAGAACATGGCTTTGAGAGCATGTTTTTCTGAAGTTGCTTTCCTCAGTCCACCTCCCATTTGTCATCTAAGCATCAACTACTTTCTGGACTCAGCAAAGCCCTCTGGCCCCTGTTGTAAAAACCAATGGCAAAGCACTGACAAAGAAATTAATTTATAGCCCATCTATCCTTCTTCAAAAGTAGGAAGCACTCCACATACAGCTAAGTGTCTGATTATCACAAATCTCTGTGTATGAACTCTGTCCACCCAGATGATGTGAGGGGCAGTGCATTCACCCGCTTCCCACATTATTGCTTCCTGGTTAGCCTGGTGCATGACTTCCAGGGCATGACAGATGTGGGCCTATGAAACAAGTAACTGAAGCACAGTGGTGGGCACCGTTGCCAGCAAACAAAATCTCCCCTGGGAACTCATCCAAAGCAGAACCATACTGGGGACTGTCTTCATAATAAGCATTGTTGTTTCTAAGATGCATCCTGTGACTGAGTGATTAAAAGCCTTTAAACAATAAGTAAAGACAAAGAGTGACACCAAAACCCCAAGCATAAGATGCCTGTAAAAGATGTCTGGATTCACAGACCACCATGTGTTACCGAGCACAGCAAAAGCTCAGGAGTCACAAAGATGCTGCAGAGAGCCCTGTCCTGCAGCAGTGCTGTGCAAGACAGCTCACACAGCTTGCCAAAGGCACCCCCACTGTGTACACAACCCAGAAGACCACTCTCAAGAATAAGCATGGCACATCACATCGAGCTTTATGACTATACCTACAGCTGTAGCAGGGAGAGATAAGATGGTAGTACCTGCTCCCACAGTATGGGTACTGAGGAATACACCTGGTGCAGGTAGCTCGCTCTGCAAGCTGCAGTTCAGGGTACAGACTGAGATGCTGATTGAGTTCTGGGTGAGAGCCCACAGAGACAAGAGGCCATGACCTGCTGACCCTTCGCATAACCAAGCGCACAAAGAGCGGTGGCACCGGCCTGGGGAATGGACACTGGGAGACACAGCGGGAGCCGAGGGCTCTGGAGGAAGAGCGAGGTTTGGGAGACTTGAGACTTGCACATGGCTTGGACTGTGAGGGTGTAAAAGCCCAGGGGTTCCTTTGCTCAGGATCCTCCTCGGAGGCACCAGCTCGGGCTGTTTCTGTGTTACTCTGCTGTGAATAAAGTGCTCCATGGAATGGGACATCTGAGACTCTGCCTGGGAAGCGTCGTCTGAGTGAGAGTGGGGTGAGCAGGGACTCGAGCGAGGCTGCCGTGGGCTCAGTGCAGCCCCTGCTTGCGAAGGGGCTGCGGTCCCAACAGCGACAGTCTCTGACCTGGGGACTGTGACTGCCAGAGTCTTGTGAGTGGTCAGACTGGGAAGTTGCCTTAACAATGGGTAAGGAATGTTCTTTTAAAAATATGAGCACCGTGAGGGGTCACATTTGTAAACAGATTAGACACTGCAAGGTTTTGTGAAGCGATGCCTTAATACCTTTAAATCCTGAAGTCCATGTGTTTACATCCCTGTCACATCAGTCAATGCGCAACAGCTTTCCAGCTGACATTGCTATTTCAACCCTGCCCCTGTCTTATATTTCCCTTCCTTAACTTGTTCTGCTCTGTAACAGCATGGTTGTTTAATTATCCAACAAAAGCTCTGCTGCTCTCCAGCATAACCTTTTGTGCCTCCACTGAGCATTCAAGGCTGTTTGGCTGCCTGTCTGCTACAACCACACCACACTATTTGTACAATCCACTTATGAGCTATGTGCTCTTGGGACCTGTCAACACAGGGAATTTACTCTAAAATAAGCTCAGGTGCAAATTTAATGGGCCATCATTATTCTTCCCTAACTATTTTTGTGGGTTATCAAATTTCACAGAAAAATACCTTTGAGCTGTTCAACATAATCCACTTTGGAAAAATGCCTTTGAGCTGTTCAACCTAATCCACTTTGGAGGAGTTCAACTAGAGCATTGTAAAATAAATGCTTACATAAATAGCTAGTGCTAAATAGCTTTTTTGTACTCTTACTGTAAGCCAAACCATTACTTAGCATGTGCACACTGGAAAGCCTCTCACCTAAGCCCAGCTCTAAACTAAAGTGATGGATCAAATGGCCTACTGAATATTACTTGCCAGCCCTAGTTTCTCAAGGACTGTATACATAGGAGGCAAGTCTGGATTATTCAGTGGCTTGAATTGAAAGAGGAATACCTATATGAGATTAACTCTCTAATGCTCTGCATTTTGCTCCAGACTGTGTAACTGATACCTGGCTCACTCAGGACAGGGCTCTTTTCAGTTGACCACACTTCTGATCTGGAACAGGCATTCTAAGTATCAGGAGAGGAATACATATGCTGAGCAAGCGTTAGATAGGCAAAACTTTAATTTACTTAGCTTTACATCTAAGGCATTCATCATTATGATGTTCTGCTATACTGGCATCACATAAAAACTTTCCAAGTTATTGTCTATTTCCATGTCTAAAAATATAAACATGTTTATTTGTAGGTTTCACAAACACTTGTGAACACTGGCATAATCTAGGACAGCTGCCCTCACTTATATTGCAACCATTCGTTCCTTTAGCTGTTTTTCACTGTCTCCTATTTTAATCACAGTTTTATTATTTGATGAAAGCTTAGTCTGAATATATGATGTGTGCATTTGAAGGATGATGTTGCAGGTTTTTTAGCAGCCCTGTTCCTCTGTTCACTAAAATATTCAGATTTGTAAGAGCAGATGGTGTTTTTGAGGCAGAGTTTTTAAATTCAGGACAGGTTTGGCAGCTCTGTCCACAACACCTCATGAGTGTTTCACTGTTTGCTACCCCATTCCTTCTCATGCAGATGCCAGGTCAGGCCTGATGTGTGGTGAGTGTTTTCATTTTCAAAGCCCTGCTGTTGACATGGATCAGCCTCAGCACTGCTTTTCTTCAATTTTCTATAGATCTCTTAAGTACTTAAATTGTGTCTATCTTTCAGACAGCACCAGAGAGCTTCTGAAGAAGTGGTGCCAGAATTACACTCATACTTAGGGCAATACTGGTTTTGTTTTTTATTGCCATAGTTACTCCATATTTACCACTCTGTTTCTTTTTATCAGATTAATAAAATATACTATTTGAAAATATAAAGACCTAAACTAGATAGGACAGACAGACTAATTATCACAGAACCATTTAGACCGGAAAAAGACCTCCAAGATCAACAAGTTAAACCTTTCACTGATCACCACTTTGTCAACTAGATCAGGGCAGTGCACGCTACATCCAGTTGTTTCTTGAACACCTCCAGGGATAGTGACTCCACCACCTCCCTGGGCAGTCTGTTTCAATGCTTGACTGTGCTTTCCATTAAGAAATTCCTCCTGATGTCCAACCTGAGCCTCCTCCAGTGCAGCTTGAGGCTGTGTCCTCTCATCCTGTCACTGGTTGCCTGGGATTGACCCCACCTGGCCACACCCTCCTTTCAAGTTGTAGAGCCTCCTTTTCTCCAGCTAAACAACCCCAGCCCCCTCAGATGCTCCTCACAGGATTTACTCTCTAGGCCCTTCCCCAGCTGCATTGCTCCAGTGCCCTTCTCAGGACATGCTCCAGCACCTCACTGTCCTTCCTGTAGTGCGGGGCTCAGAACTGGACACAAAGTTCAAAGTACAGCCTCACCAGTGCCGAGCACAGGGGGACAATCACTGCCCTGGTCCTGCTGGCCACACTTTTCCTGGTACTGGCCAGGATGCCATTGGCCTTCTTGGCCACCTGGGCACACTCCTGGCTCATGTTCAGTTTCTGTTGACCAGCATCCCCAGGTCCTTTTTCACCAGGCAGATTTCTAGACACTCTGCACCCAGCTTGTAGCACTGCATGGGGCTGTTGTGACCCAGGGGCAGGATCCAGCACTTCACCTTATTGAACCTATCATTACTATGGATCAGAATTATTGCACTACATCATTGCTGCTCTTGAAACTTTTCCATCACCCTTTCTGTAATTGCATATGATGCCAAGACTCTGCAAGTTGAATGTGCACCAATCATCTTTTAGTACCGAACACTTGAGGAGAACAGCTGTCAGTGACTCTGCTTGTATTTCTCACAGCTGGTAAAATGAACCAGTGACTAATTCGATATACCAGGCTTCAAAACCTGCACTTCTTTTCTGTCATAAAATCTGCAAGATGGGAAGACCAAAGTCAGCTGAAGAGCATTGCTTGTAGCAAGAAACATTGTAAGCAGAAGGAATAGAAGTATTTTTCTATCATACTAACCTTCAAGAAATGTAAAATGCAACTATTTAAAAAGGCAGTTTTGTGAACACTTGTTATATAGTGCAGTACCCACAGGTAGGACTGATTCAATACTATGAGAAGGTCAGTCCATTATAGCATTGACCATTGCAGCTTTAATGCAACCAGATTATCTGAGACTCAGTGTGGGACAGAAGCTTGACAAATGATGTCACCATAGGAAAAGCAGCACTAAGTTCCTCATTTGTGAGACCAAAAAAAAAACCCCAAGCAGGGGATGTAAACAAAACCTCAAAGTGATATTATTTCCTTCTTTGGAAGTATTGTATTTGTGATGACCTGAGTTAAGGATACCTGTAAGGCAAATTAAGCAATATTCATTAGCAATGCAAAGCACTATATTTGAACCAAAGTTCCCAAAACTTCAGGCAAAAATGCAGGAAATTTTTCAGTCTTGCTCAGAGTCCTGAGTAATTTTGAAATATCTGAAATTAAGTAGATAGTTATGGGAGATTTGTTTTAGAAGTCTTTATAATTTCTATGTAATTATCTATCTTAGAGGAAGAGAGGACAGGTAACCATGCATTATGAAAACATATGCTGACAGGTGCAACAGAACTGTCCTTATAACATTCTCTAAACTGTTTCAAGCCATCTGACATACACACATCCAGTTGCTCTAGCTGTTCTCTGGTGACTCCTGCAAACTGATGCATCAGAAAATATGAACTCTTTTAATGGACGCTGCCTTATTCTTCTACATTGTGCCATCATTTAGGAGAGAAACACACACACAGACTACAGCACCCTAAATGTGGAGAACTGATTAGCATTTGATGCTGTTGATTCTGTTTATTATAATTATTAATAGAAGTTCCATGTTGTATCATGTGGAAAACCACCTGGCAGAGAAAACAATTTTTAAAATTATCTTAAAGAATCACATTGTACCTCTAGGCTTTAATATAAAATTTAACAATTTTGAGAAAATTTTGTCTAAAATCCAAGCAAGGCATTAAAGTATCATTAACACCACCATAATTATCCTAAAGCGCAACATTTTATCCCTCTTCTGATTCCTTGGCATCATTATTCTGAATAGCAGACTGGAAAGTGTTTTGACAGGTAGGATATATCTCTAAGACTCAGAATATTTGCTCCTAGCTGCTAAGTGGAATTGGCTACTCATTTCACTCCTCCTTGCCTATACTTCTGGCACTTTGCTGTCTTGCCTAGTAAGGCTTCAAGTGCCTTGAGACAGATAATGCCTCTTAGAAATCTGGGCAGCAGGCAGATAACTGGACAAAAATACAATGGAACTAACTCATTTTCAGAGTCCCTGCTGAGGACTGAGGTGTTGCTCTAACAGAAAACAAACATGACTCACATCAGCTCTGGGAGCAATTAAATGTTTTTTCTTTAGCGAACACAACAACCAGCTCACAGTCTGATTGCTTCTGAAGGCTCTAAAACAGCCTTACACTAACATCCAAATTTTTCTGGTTTATCTACAAGAATGAAAGAGATTCCATGTTCATTTCAGCCTCACAAAGATATTAAAGAACAGATACTTTTAACATTTTACATTTATACGGAAATAGATTTCCACTACTAATACAGCTTCACTGACTATTTCTTGATGGCTTTTGCATCTGCAACTGCAAGACAATTCAGATTACTGGCTTCTGTCTTCAAAGAGCTGTTGCAAAAGGTTAGAGTGACAGTGTTCAGTAAAATGCTTTTCTTCTCTAATAACTGTAATTCACAGGAAGAGGAACCTCTTGTGCTTTAAGATTATGATGATGAAGAAGAACAGGTAGCATTACAAAGGAAGTAAAACTTTGCACAGTTGTTCCAACATCCCCTATGAATGCCCTCATTTATATTTTTAGCCATTTAACCATTAACAAAACAGCTTGAACAGACAGATCAGAGTGAATGTGTTCAGATCGAATACACATGTTTTTAGTTACAACATGACAGAGAGTTGGCAGAATTGAATTATGTCCCAAAATAAGCCTGCCTCAGAAGTAGCTGTAGGTCAGTCTTGCTTCTTAGATAGAGCTTTTCCCTCGTGTCACAGCTTTTTGCTTGTGACTCAAGCACTTGCAAAGCAGTGGTGCCATCAGCTTCCCTCTCCCCTTCTGTTTTTCAGCTACGGTTAGCTGATGCTTACAGGTGTGAAACCAGCCACCCAAGGTTACCTGGTAGAGAATCCATCTCTTGTGTTCCAGCCCAGTGGGCCACACCACCTCCTTTAAAGCAGAGCAGTAATCTGGAAGCACTGTAATTCCTCTGCTTCCAGCATCCATCAGACAATATTGTAAGGAAGAAAAGCAAAGATTGAACAAGGTTATTTGCTTAAAAATGCAATAGCTTCTCAGAAATAAGCACATAGGATTAATTTGTTTGGATCTATTACACATGTAAACCATGATGGAAACCCAGGAGTGTTAAAGAAACTTAGTATCTTAGAAATCTGTGTGGTCTCAACAGTAACAGGTTTTTTGCCTATTGATCTTTACAATTAGCTTTACAGAGTAAAGCCACAACAAAGGAAATCTCAAAGAAATGGATATTGTACCTTTTTTTTTTTAATGTACTTCACATGACCTATAATTTCTTACTTAATCAGAGCCTCTTACTTATCAGAGCCTCTTTCCCTGTTTATAGTGACTTTCTCCACTGGGCAGCTGCTGTGGCAATATTGTGAGGGTCATCAAATAGCACATCACCATGCGATGGAACTTCCTTTATCTCCTCCCAGGAAGACAATGTGTTTGTCCTTGCTGTGACTTCATATTCAATTTGAGGGTCCTTAGCATGTGCACACTGAGTAGAAACAAAAGTATTATTCTGTTCAACTGCACAACTTCAGAAAGATAGGGTTTTTTGAAGTTCCAGAGCTTCTTTTGAAATTCTACATGTAGCTCTCAGCATTTTCACAAACTTGCTGCTCCCAAGAACTGTCCCTCTTTGGAGTGGGAGCATTCTCTAGCATTTTATCAAAGAAAGAGTCAATTGTCTCACACAAGACCTCATTTCCAAATGATATTTCCATTCCAAAATTATTTTCAAGATTGCAATATTTTCCAGTGTACCCATGCTGTTCCCAGTAGAACAGTTGCCATGGTGATTCCATATGACTGCCAAAGGGGAGCAGTTCAAGTCCTAAATTACATTTTGAGCATGAGTTTATGGCTGTGTTGTGTCTGCTCAATAGCCTATGTTCAAAAGAGCCTACCCTTTGCATTGCCACCTTGCAATTTCTAGATGCAAAGAAGGTCCTGATGAGTGCATTATAGCTTTTTATTTTTCCATGCAAGAAGAATGCAAACTTGGAATGATGCCATGCCGCAAGGAAGTCAGTAGTGTATTCAGGGAGGGGAGGTGTGGAAGAGGAGTGAAGGGACGGTGGCCTCCTTGCCCTGAAGTTCAGGTATCTCTGCACACATGCTGAAGACATGATTCATGCTGTTCTTCCCTAACTCCTTTTTCTAATGAAGCCAAAGGTTGAGCCCCACTAGGACTGGCCAGCAATAAGGGATCTACGCTTACCTTTCCTCATAAGGGAATGCCAGATGTTTTTGGTCTGCACCACAGTAATTCACAGAGACAGCATCTCCAAACAGAGCACACTGCAAATATGCTCCGTCCAGCTGGTAAATGCATTTGGCACAAGGCACAAGGTTTACTAAACTTTGCTGACATGCTGGGACAGAACAAAAAATAATGTTCATTAAAACTTACAACCCTTGTGAATAAGCAATACCATACTGGTGAAAAAGGGAAATTATGGAGGATTTGACTGAAAACAGGAATCTTTTCTCAATGAAAAAAGAGAATTCTACTCTCTGGACAGATTCCAGTCTGTTGCAGCCAATGAATATAAATGATGGACTGTAAAGGTGAGTGACTTATCACTAACACAAAAATTCAAACTCCTAGTTTGCTTCCCTAGGAGAATTAATTTAAACTTATATGGAGACCTTTTATAGTCTTGGCCTTTCAAAACAACATGATCAGCTTTCCTTTTTTAGCACCTGGCCCAGAACTGCACAGATTTCTGTGCATGAGTAGTCCTCTTACTCAAGTTAATAAGCCTTTTCATATAATTAACTGTTTGGATTTAGAATTGAGCTTCAGGGATGACATACCATAACAGTATAAAAAATAGTTTGCTGCATCAAGAAGAAATTATGCGAAGCTGGGGTAAACTCTGAGGTCAGTGCAGGAGGGTACAGGAGGGTATGAATATACATACCTCAATGCCTGTCTCTGCTTCCTTGGTTTGGCTCCCAGACAGCAAACCCATGGTAAAGTACAATTCTATTTATTGCTTTCTCAGAGAAACACAGATATATTTGTACATTCATAACTGATCTAAGCTTAGATTCAAAGATACCAGGCACCTATTTGAAATATTAGCTGTGCAGTATCTTTCTGGATGCACCTAGCCACTTTAACCTGGTCTGTAAAATCACACTATCATCACTTAAGTTCAGGAATTCTCACCTTATTACAGGCCCTGTCAGGGCTGCCTGTAAAGTTGTGAGGATATAACTTTGCAGTATTTAACCAGCTCTTCAGCAGCGTTTTTTCATGGAGCAATGCACAGACAGAAAGGCAGAGGAATGAAGTGCAAGAGAGAGAGGTGGGATAAAGGCTCTTAGGTGTAGAGAGCCCACCAAAAATTAATCATTGCAAAAATATGAAAATGAAACCCAGTCTCCCCAAAAGCATTTAATCCTTTTTTCCCTATTGTGCAGTATGCTGTTATACATGCATAAGCATACACACAATTTCCTTAAGTTCATCAGAATGTCCTCATATTTGTATTTTTTACTGTGCACTTGGCCCTGTACTCTATATTTTAAACTGTGAACTAACGATGCTTTTGTAACTTGAAATTTCCAAGCCATCAACATGTTGTGAGATCCCAGTCTGTTATCATCTTGGACCATTCATATCCATATTACTTTTTTTAGGAATATAGTTGGTATGAAAAGCAGTAATTACATTAGCAAGGTGAGGATGCTTACCATCTTTAGAGTATTTTACTAATACTATGTTAATTAATAAAACAAAAGTGCAGCTTGCATGCTCCTGGGATGGGTGTCACTGACACAGAGCAATGAAGTCGTGCTTTTCTCTGAAATGAGACAATGATCCTATAAAGAAATATCTAAAACAGAGAGGATAGCAGATAGGGGAGAATCCTAATATTATATTAGGTCATACATGTTTGAAATTATATTTGCACTAAAATTCTACATGCAAGCTAGAAAATAAAACACATCTTAGTAAAAAATGTCACAGATTTTCCTATATCCTTCCTAATTTTCTGGACAAGAAGTGTGAAAATCTAAATTCAAGTTACTGTAACAGCTGCTTGGATAGTGGCAAAATATTCAAATCCTTAAAAAATTCGTTTCTTTTCTGACTAAAAGTTGTAAGGTTCCTGACACACTTTCTCTCCCCCTTGACTTCTGGAACTGTATATACAATTCAGTAAAAATTGTGAATAATTCCTGGATACTAACTGGATGTATTAAGATGTACTTACTCAAGCCACATGAGAGATAGGACCAAGCTCTGATTCAGTTTTCTGAATTACTCTGTTTGCTCAGGCTGTTTTTCCACCTAAGGCACTGCCAACACTAGTCAGGAACTTTATTATTTTTAAATAGATAAGCAAGAAACTAATTTCTACTAACTAGTTAAGGGAGATGTCAGTGAGAGGCCTCATGGGTGCTTGTAAGAATACAAGGCAAGGTGGAGACTGCTTTGAGGTAAGCAAATACACTTCAAGCAGATGTTCCACAGACAGAAGACTGTCCACAGTGCTGTATTCTTCAGTAACACCCTGTTCAATGACTCTAGCTCTCATCCTGCATCCTAAATGCAGTCTATGTTGTACACATTTTTCCAGGTTAGAATATAAGAGGAGGTATCTTCAGGAATATTTAAATGTTAATATGAGCTAGTCACAGAACCCAAATCACAGAAGACAAAATCTCACAAAATCAAATTGAAGACAAAATCGCTCAGTGAGATAAGGATTTGTGTATCTAAGGAAATACCCTTGCAGAGGCTTGTAAGACTTCAGGTGTAAGACCAGCTTGCCCAGTTAAGCTCAAAATTGGGCTTGAAGATAGATTATTGAATCAGTCTTTCCCTACAACCATTCATGTGTTCGGGGAAGTCTGCTGAGAAAAGCTGTAAGTGACCAGACACTGTGGATGCCTTCCTTTAGGCACTGTCAACACACTTCCACCATATCCAAATGGTGTGATCACTTTTGAAAGTCCTCAGCAAGACTTGCATATGCATGTCCTCTTCTAGTGCAGCGAGGTACTTAATTGCAATAATAACACCCAAAGGAATTCAGTTGTCTTTCCCAAATGCCCCAAAAGGCACTACTATCCTTTTTTTCAGCTTATAAACCCATCTATCTCTCAATTTTCTCCCTTGTAGAGGGATTAATGATCTCTAATATATCCTTTCTTCCAACTTTTTGATTAAATACTAACTTTTAAAAGAATATTTGCCACAGTAATCTATTAGATGATGGACTAAAAGCACGGAAGAAGTGGGTAACAAGCAAAATACACCTACCCAAATCAAGAAGGGAAGACTTCTAGTGAAAGAAACGTGAGCAAGCACTACTAATGCTGTTATTCATAATAATCATGATAAAACCCATAGACATCATAGGATCAGAGAGGCTGGAAAAGACCCTGAAGATCCCTGAGCCCAAGTATTAACCCAGCCCTGCGAAGCCCACCACTAAATCATGTCTCTGATATGATGAACACTTGAAGGAATGGCCACTCTATCATTTTTCTGTTCCAATGCCTCAGCATCCTTTCAGTGAGAAATCTTTCCTAATATCCAATCTAAACCTCCCCTAGCAGAACAAGAGGCCATTTCCTCTTGTCCTGTTGCTGGTTGCCTGGGAGAAGAGACCAACTCGCACCTGGTTACAAATTCCTTTGAGGGAGTTTAGAGAGCGAGAAGCTCCCCCCAAGCATCCTTTTCTTGAGACCAAACCCCCTCAGTATTCATCAGACTCGTGCTCCAGACCCTTCCCCAGCTATGTTGCCCTTGTCTGGACATGGTCCAGCACCTCAATGTCTTTCTTGTCATGAGGGCCCAGAACTGGACACAGGGTTCAAGGCGCATCCTGACCAACACCCAGTGCAGGGGATGGTCTCTGTTCTGGTACTGCTGGCCAATGCTGCTTCTCTTTGAGGAGCAGCACAGAACCCTGCAGTGTGACAGCTGTACCCACGGATACTGGGAAGAGGCAAAGCACCCAGGTGTCTTGTGCTGGGGCCAGGGGCCAGGCTGGGCCTGTCAGCAGAGCCTTAGGGATTGGTGCCAGGAGAGTTGTGGGTGCTACAATGACTTCTCCTGCTTGGGGACTGCGTGGTCATCCTGCTGACCATCCTGCCTCTCCTTGCAGCCCCCAGTGACAATTTGGAGGTTGTGAGCCCCAGCACTGCCAGCCAGGTGGCATCAGGGCAGTTCCATGGCTCCCTGGTGCCTCAAAGCAGCAGTCTCTCCAGCTACCTAGGGCCAGACTGGATCTAAAACTGCTCAAGGAAACAACAGTGGGCACAAAACTCAGCCAGCCAGCCTGAAAAATGCCATTGGTCAACTGTGCCAGCACAGAGTGCTGAAACCAGCAGCTTCAGCACTGCCAGTTAGGCAGTGTGGGGGCTCCCCCATGCCACTGTGGCAGTCAAGAGTGACAGCCACTCCCAGACTGGGTCTAGTAGGACATGACAGACCTTTTGGCAGCCATGGTGGGGGAGAAAAGCCCTAAAGCTGGCCTGAAAACCACCACAGGACTAGCTGTGTGCCAGCCCCAAGTGCTGGTTGGCCTTCTTCACCTGTCACAAAACAGTTGTCTGCTTATTTGTGCTGGGACATCCCACACTCATTTGCCAGTCATTATCCTCTGCCTTTCTCAAGAGCAGTGTTAGGGGACAGACTGGGGTCTTGTCTTCTTCCCCAGGGTTAGAAGCACCTTCCCCAGACATTCCTCCCTACAGATTGGCCTGGCCTGGCTGCCCAGAGCCATGGTCATCTGCTTCAAGCCTTGCTGGCCATGAATGGCTGCTGTCAATGTCCCTCTGGACCAGACCTTTGCCCTCAGGGGATGTTCACATGCCCGAGTTCCATCTGCATCTAGTCTCTGCCTTGTCCAGGATGCCCAGCTGGGCCCCAGTGCCCTGGAAAGTTCCCAGAAGTGACAAGAGAACAGCCAGGCTGGTGGTGAACTTGACACCAGACCTGGACTAACCCAGGCTTCCTGCTCCAGCCTTCATTCCTTGTCCTGGCCAAGTTGGGGGTCCTGGCCTAGGGGTTGCCCCAGATGCCACGGCATGGCAACAGCCTGCTGAGTTTGGGATTGCTGCGCCCTGCTGGGGCCATGCAGCACTGCCAGTTTTTGGGGGTCTGCCTGGTATGAGGAAAGATGCCCAGTTCAGAGGTGTATCTGGCAGCTCTCTGAACCTGCAGTGCTGTTGGCAGATTTAAGATGTGTCCCTGGGCTTGAGGGTATTTGTGGGTTTGGAGGTTGCTAACAAGTTTTGGGGATGTGCCCAGGTGTGGTGGTTGCTGCCACTTCGGGGTGAACTTCAGGGTTTGTGAGTGTTGCTGTGGGCATCAGGTGCATGCTACCAGGTTTGGGGGGTGCTTCCATGTGTCAGGTGCATCTGCATTTGGTCCTGGATTTGGGCAACGCTACCAGGTCTAAGGGTTACTTAGGTTTGGGGGGTGCCACTGGGTTGAAAGTTGTTGAAAGCAACAATCTGCCCCACAGGAAGCAAACCCTGTCATTGAAGCAGAACCAGACAGTGCATCCCATGAGATGCTGGCTGGGCATGCTGTGCCCCCCAGCTGGTTGTTTCAGCAGCTTGGCTACCCAACTGGCCACCTGTGAGAAGAGCTGGGTTGCTCTTGGGGTCCCTCCCCTGCCGTGTAGCCCTGGGAGAGGGGCCCTGAGGGCACAGACACGGGGTTTCCCTGTCCCTGCTCAGCCTCATTCCCATGAGTTGGTTTGTGTTCCCTGCGCGGGCAGAAGGACCCTCGGGTCCCGTGACTGGAACAGTTCCTCAGCAGAGCTCCGGCCATGCGGCTGGAGAAATAAACACCTCTGAAACAGCTATCAAGAATCTGTCCATATATATTTCTTTCCCACAGGCCTCCTTGTTTGATACATCGTGTTACAGAATCCCCACTCTAACAGGTTGCCCCCCCAGGTGTTTTTAACTCACCTTCTCTGAGGTGAAATCATGTCTCTCATGCGATAGTACCCACTGTGCTGCCTGCTATGCCTCGGCAGTCAGTGGTATGTTTCTCTTCAGAGTATGAAGGCCTAAGTCCTCCTTTGGAGTCTCTGGTGATGATCGCTCAGGGCCACTGACCAGGGCTGATTTTCTGTTCTGTTGGTTGGTTTGCTCAGCGGTGCTGTTGGAAGGAGGTCAGGCAGTACTGCTCTGCTGCTGTGTGCTGGAGCAGATGTGGAGGGAAGAGCCTTTAGGAAATCCCTTCCCAAATACAGCTGAGGATTAAGAGGTTTGCTGCCAGTGAAATTGCCGTGGCACCTACATCACCTGTCAAGGTGTCTAACTTCTCCTGGGTCCACCTTAGTTTCTACTCTGCAGGAGGCTGTTGACAAGCATTGAATCATTGCTCTTTGAGCTGCTGCATCCTCTTGCTGCTTTTTGTCACAAAGCACGTTGTCAGACACCTGTTCAGTGGCTGCAACTGATAGTTATGGGTTGCTATTGTGTTGCTAAGTATCAAGAAGGGCAATCAAAGCTATTTCTAAAAATGAGTCTTGGCAACGCCACAAGTTTCTGGCAACATTAAAACAAGTGTTTCCCTTTGTAAATGGTATCAGTAGACTGTACGTGGACTTCAGCTGGTCTGATCTCATCTACGACAAGGAGACCTAATTCTCCCCAGCTATTCTAATGTGGGAGCAAATAGCTCGCTGGTGATGTGAAATATATCTCAAGTCAAATGCCTTACATCATGCCAATCTTTTCAACAGTAAAGGTAAAAGAATTGACTGATTTTTAAAGATGATTTTTCCAGGTATTTTATTCTCACAGGTAACAGTGGTACCCAGCATTCTGTGTGTCAAGGCATTGGAGCACAACTTTTCAGGGAGAACGGTCAATGGCTAGTTTCAGTTATCTTCAGTGAGTTGAATACTCACAAGCTTTGACAAAAGAGAAAAGGTCTTTTAACAGCCAAACCTTGATTGCTAAAGCAAAAATCTAAATTCCTTACTGACTAAGCTCTGTTTGGATTGCTAGGGCTCTGTGATTTATTCTCATTTTATTCATCTAGTATCATTACTGAGGTAGACTCTAAGAAACTGACAGTTTTATGCAAGGCTGGCAGATATGTCAAAATCTCAAGAAAATTCTGTTACTTGATTTTATTTTAAAAACTTGGTGTCAACTTGTTCTTTTCTTGACACATTTCCCACTTCCCACTTTCATAGAACAAAGGTATGGTAAAAAGAAGTCAATGCTCTGAATATTTTCTCTGTCATGACAAGGTAATGAGCCTGCTAGATCATATTGATCCCGTGAATAAGAGAAGATACTGCACACACAACAGGGACCACAGTGAAGACATCCCCTGTCTTCATACATACTGCTGTCCTGCAGTACTAAACAGCAAGCCATGTCAGCTTAAGGGCAGATCTTCACCCACAAATCTATCTCCAGCTCAAGGCAAGTACTAATAAATACCAAGGAGAACACTAGTAAGTACTACAGCGGTACTTAATGATAAACTAACACTGCTTTGTTTCTAATGTCAGACACTTCTCCTGTCTTCAGGAGCAGAATGGAAGAGCTGTAACAATTTTAAGACTGACAGCTGAACACAGTAAATATTTAATTCACCATAGGGGTAATAGGGTTTGAGTAATTGCAGCGGAGATATCTGCATTACTGTGGAAGTCATTGCAGGGTTTGCAGAGGACAGAAAACATATTCTGGTAATGTTGAGTAAGACCAGAGTTGTTAATCTGCAGCCTTCTTAGAAAAAAAACAAATATGTAAAAACATAAATCTAGTCCAGCTGAAGCTCTAGAGACTATTTCAGGGAACCATTGTGAAATTATCTAAGAAAAATGGTAATAAAACAGTATGCATTTCCCATGACTGTGGTCTCAGTCTTTCAGACCTAACAATTAACACCTAACATACTTTATTATGTTATTATTCATCTTCAGATACAGTAAAAACAGTAACACTGTGTTGAAATGGCTGTCTATTAGACGTCTGATCCTATTTTTTGTAGGTCTCCTCACAAAGGTCTGGCATGCATCTAGTGCACATCAGTGCAGGGAGATAGGGCAGAATAATTCACCCACCTAATAGAAGAGTCATGCGTACAGGTCATCCAAAAGGTATTCAGGCATGTGACTGCCATTGGGGTTAACCATTTATTTCCATTAAAGACAGATGCTCAGGTAATACTGATGATCTGCAGCTGTGCAACCTATCCAAGAGCAGAGGACTAAAGCCATAGGACAGCCCTAGCCCCTGCATAAGCCTTCCTTCCCAAACAGCTGTATCCACAGCGCTGGTCACACCCAGACCATCAGCTCTATCTGAAAGAATGTCCATGCCAGATCAGAGTGTCTCCTGCTATTCTTGATGTGAATGAAGAAAAAAGAAAAAGAAAACTAAGAAAATGGAGACCTTTCTTGACAACTCTAAAATTAAAAGATTAATCATTGTTTATACCAGTGCTGTCAAATGAGAGATGTGAGAACTGCTGCAGGATCACACCACACAGCTGAAGATAATCTTCAAATCCTTTGGGCTTTTTTTTTCCATTTAAAATACTTTCTTCAGATGTACTGACTAACCTGTGCCAAAGGCTGCCTGTTTTAGTCAGATGCATTATTAAATCTATTTTACTCTAAAAGAAAATAATTAACCCACAACAGCCAATATATGCATCTTTGTTAAACATTAAAACAAGAAGTTGAAACAATTCTCAGTACATGTCAGAAACAAACCAAGACAATGGATCTTAATTTTAAACTATGTAACGAAGCCAAAATTTGCTTTCTGACTTTATAAATTAATATCACTTACTGAACAAGACATGCTTAAAAGTTGATTTTTTATGATCTACACCAGGTGACAGATTATAGCAGTTCTGGAAACTGAACAAATGATATGGAGATGAGCCCATTTAGAACTCTATGTGAAGAAGTGGAAAACAGCTTATGGTTTAATTTCAGCAAAGACAAATATAAGGCCTTGCCCTGGGGAAAACATAATCCAGGAGAGCAGCACAAGCTGGGATTTGCCCCTCTGGTGAGCAGCTCTGTAGAAAAGGGACCTGGAGTCCTGGTGGACAACAAGCTCAACAGGAGTGAACAGTGTTCTGCTGCAGCAAAGAAAGACCAGAGGATGTTGGGTTCCATCAAAAAGGCATCATCATCAGAGATTAAAGAAGCCACTATGTCACTCTGCTCAATGTTTGTCAGGCCACCTCTGGAATATTGTGTTCCATTTTGGTCCCTGCTGGACAAAAAAAAAAGATGTAGACAGGCTGGACAGGGTTCAGAGAAGGGCCAGAAAGATGATCAAAGAACTGGGCAGCCTGTCATTTGAGGAAAGGCTGAGAGCTGGGTTTTTTCAGCCTGGGGAAAAGAAGGCTTAGGGGAGAACTTATCACTGTGTTTCAGTGCTTAAAGTGTAGCTACGAAGAAGATGGAGACTCCTTTTTTGCAAGGATTCACACAGAAAAGATGAGAGGTAATGGATACGAGTTACTTCTGGGGACATTCCTATTGGACACAGAGTAAAATTTTTCACAGTGAGAACAATTAGCCATTGGATTAATTTCCCCAGGCAAAGAGATTATTCCCCAACACTTTTAAGATCTATCTGGACGGGGTGCTGTCTGCCTTTTGACCAGTAATTCAGCAAGGCAAGATCGATTCTAAGAATTGTGTTCAGAACCAGAAGTAAAACTCATAAAACCTCACCATCTGCTCCCAGCCCTGTACAAGGAACTGAGCAGAGAGGATTACATTCATCTGTACTGTCTCCATCAGATATAAACCCCTAAGCACAGCAGTGGGATCTTGGGGCTATTCGTCCATCAGGTAACTGACCTGAATCCTTTCCTTGCAACACTCTGTCTTTACAAGATCCTTTTAGGACAAGGCTCCTGAGTTTGTCCCAGAGAATCTGGAGAGCAAAGAGGAACTGCCTGGCTACAAAGTCTGCAGGCATGGTGGGAATGAAGCTGTGACTTCCCTTCCTGTCCACAGCCCCAGTCATTCAGTTAGTCATCACTAACCTTGGTGCTGTACCTGGCATACTTCAAGGCAATGCAAAAATATATATCCTTTTTCTTTCCAGGGAAGGCAACAGTTGGTGTTCTCAGGCTGCTAATTTCTTGTGTGCCTAAGTCATAAGGGTTATTGCATCTTCCCACTCATTCACTTCCTAACAACTGTTGTCACTCTTCTCCTGATACTGCAAGGTTTCTCATTTTGCTCTTTGCTTCATTACCTTTCCCTAGTATAGAAAACTCCAGTTCTGGGCTTGCCCTGAACAGCAAATATAAGAAAGCTCACCCCAACTTTCTCAATGTCACAGTGTCATTGCCCCTATCTGCAGGTTTATTCCAGGAATCCAGACAGGCTGGATTTGCAAATATACTGCTGCACTCTGTGTAGTGAAGGTGTCTCTTGAACTCTGCATTAGCACCAGTAGCTCCAGGCATGGCCTCCACCATCAAACACAACAGCACATACAATCAGTGTAAAGCATTAAAAAATACACAAAAAGACACCAAGACAGAACTGGTATGCCCACCAGAAAGGGCCTACCTGAGCTCTGACATCTTAGTCAGTTTAGAATTAAGGGTAAGTTTAAAAAGTTTGAAGTGAAAAAGAAATCTAGACTACGAGGAAAATACTTTGGGGACTCAGTTCTCTCCCGTACATCCCCATACAATTGATGCTGTGCCTAAATTTTGAGGATATAATATGTAAGTTTTGTTCCAGATTGATGCTGACAGGCTCCAGTTTTAATGGGACGGCACTGCGTTTTATTTATACATATGCTGAGAATATTTTCTCAAACACCAGTCCCCACTGTCCTGGGGTGATGTTATGAGGCTGCTTTATTCCTTAACCCTCCGCTCAATGCCCAAGGACGCTGTGTCTTTAGGATGGACCCAGGGGTGGGGCTGGATCCACGGGGCCCGGGTGCGGGTCGGTTCAACAGCTAGAGCCCAACGGCTCGGGGGCTCCGGGGTCTCGGCAGGGCCTGGGAGGGAGTGCGCCGGGAGCGTTGTGTGGCTCCTTGGGTTTTTGGTGTTCTGGCTAGCTGGAAAATGGTTCTGTTGGTTTTTCTTGTTCTTTTTCTCTTCCCTCCCCTTGCCTCACTGCCTCCCTTCCCTCCTACGGTCCAGGGAGCCTGTGAGTTGGCCCTGGTGGGCCCGCAGGGTGGCCCCGGCTGGTCTGAGCCCATGTGTCTGTTCCCTCTCTGGGAATTTGCTGTATTTCGGGTTTTTTTTCCCCTGTTCTACCCTGCTTTGTTTTTTTCTAATAAACAGTTTGGGGTTTATTTCCCACTTCCAGTTCTTGTGACCCATTTGTCTCATTGACGGAGGAAAAGAGGAGGAACACTCATTCCGGAGTGTTTCCTCCTGAAGTTTTGTCTCAAAAATCGAGACATAAATTTGGTGCCCAGCTTAAGGGGCACATGAAAGTGGAAAAACACCCAACATTTTGCTTTGAATCACTTTGTATTGAGGTACAGCAGTAAGACCATGCTGTTTGATTTAATAATTTTTCTGTGGAACCTAACCATAAGTACACGTCCACAGCTATGGGCAGTCGGGTCCCCGACTTACACTTTTTATAAGTCAGGAATAAGAATCAGGACTGCCATTTTGATATGCCTGGTGTTAGTGATTTCTCGAAGTTTGGCTGACATAATGGAAACCATTGAGAATGTGTATGTCATGTTGTTTTTCCATTCTGGCCTTGGTAGTTTCCTTTTGGAATGTATTAGCAATTACACCCTGTGTGTTAGGGGAAAAGCAGGGGATGATAATTCCCAGCCCTTCATCTCCTTCTTCCCCTTCAGATCTGGCATGCCACCGTTTGAAAGTATCTGGTTTCCCCAGGATGTCAAAGATACCACCTTATTATTTTATCCAGCAGGGTTTCTCTATGTGGTCTCCAGCTTGTCTAAAATAATGTCTGACATTTTCAGAGGGGCTGCCCAGACACCTGCCCCAGTTGTAGAAAATCCTGAGTGGTGTGGGCTATGGGAGGACATAGGCTAGACCCTGAAGCAGTTTTCTAACCCAGTAGCCTGGAACTTCCCTCCTGAACAAATTCAGAACACAGCTGAGGTGGGGAAGTATCTGAAGGAAAACTGCAACAATAACGCTGATGAAAAGAGAAAGCTCATTGCCATGTGCTGGGTCCTGGCTAACACCGCACGCTGCTGGATACTCTAGGGCAGAAGATACAGCCAGAGGGGCAGGAGAATAAGCCAGAACACACCCCAATCACTCCAGCTGCAGCTAAAGCAGATGGGGAGCCTAAATCAATAACAATTGCCCCTGTCCAGGGAAAGACACACAAAGCCAAATCCATTCACCCAGTGGATGATGATGGGCAGCCAGGACCTTCACAGCCAGCAGAGGAAGTGGAACCTGAAATCATTACGAAGTCCCTGTCCATAGAAAGCCTTCATACCCTGAGGAAAGATTACACTCAACGGCCTGATGAAACTATATTAAGTTGGATGGTCCGAATCTGGGACGCTGCAGGCGATGGTACCATTCTGGATGGCACTGAAGCGAGGCATTTGGGATCCCTGTCACGTGATCTAAGTATTGACCAAGGGATGACGAGGGGACCTGAAGCTCTCAGTCCCTGGACACGCCTCTGAAGAAGAGTGAAGGAAAGATACCTCTGCCAGGAAGATCTCCAGCTGCAGCTGAACCCCTGGAAAACCATGGAACAAGGGATTCAATGCCTGAGAGAACTGGCAGTGGTAGAGATCATATTCTCAGATGACCAAGCAATTAGGAGCCCTGACGTGGTAAAATGTAAAACGTACACCAGTGATGTGGCTGAAACTTGCACAACACACACCACCAGAATACGCCCCTGCTTTAGCAATGATGACATGGAATGATGGGGATGAGACAGTGAGTCCTATGGTGAGGAGGCTCCGGGCGTATGCAGACACTGTGCGCAGCCCAACACAAGCAAGAATCACAGCTGTGGAAAAGAGACCATACAGAAGATGGAAGATAGGATAGACAAGACTCACCAGAAACTCAGGAAGGAGCTGAAAGAGAGCCTTCTCCAAATCGCATCAGTGCAGACCAGAGAAGATGTCTGTTACCAGAAGCAGATGTCCCACAGCTAGGGAGAGAGGGTACACCCCAAGAGCTGAACTGTGGTTCCTCCTGTGTGACAGTGGAGAAGACATGAGGAGGTGGGATGGAAAACCAACTTCTGTCCTGGCAGCACGGGTGTGTGAATTGAAGGATGGTAATGCCGAGAGAGGGAGTTCCACCAGAAGGGAAGTAGCTAGAGTTTCGAATGATGACCAGGATTAGAGGGGCCCTGCCTCTAGCGGGAGAGGGGGACGCAAGGGAAAATCACGTCTTTTGGACGGTGTGAGTCCGATGGCCTGGCACATCAGAACCACAGAAATATGAAGCCTTGGTTGACACGGGTGCTCAGTGCACCTTGATTCCGTTGAGACACGTAGGGGCAGAACCGGTTTCTATTTCTGGAGTGACAGGGTGTCATCCACAGGGACAGCGTGAAGAACGACACAGAAGTCCAGGAGAAATGGGGTTATTTAATTAATTATCACCTTGTTTATATAACTTGGTTCACAACAGAGAAATGACATTATTGGGTGCTTGACCATACACCTCCCAGAGTGATTGGCTGAATGCTACGACGCCTATTTCAAAGCATTATCTTCAGTGTGGAAAACAAGACTGCATAACAAGTTTGCACCTGTAAGATAAAGTCTTGGTTTACAAAACCCTCCACACTGTTTACAGCTAGCTTGCGTGAGAAAGGAGACTCTCACAAGCAGCTGCAAAATACAGGAAAATTTCTCTGCCAGCCTTTTCAGCATCTACAACAGGGGGATTGCAGCAGTTGACACTGCTTGAAGCTGATGTGAGCCTAACTGGACAAGAGTGGAAGAAACTTCCTATTGTGACTGGCCCAGAGGCCCCGTGTATTCTGGGCATAGATTTCCCCCAGAGTGGGTATTTCAAAGACCCGAAGGGACTCAGGTGGGCTTTTGGAATAGCTGCTGTGGAGGCAGAGGGCATTAGGCAATTGATCCCCCTGCCTGGACTGACCGAGAATCCTTCTGCAGTCGGGCTCCTGAAGGTAGAAGAGCAGCGAGTGCCAAGTGCCACCTCGACAGTGCACTGCCGGCAGTACCGAACCAATAGAGATGCTGTGATTCCCATCCACATGATGATTCATGAGCTGGAGAGCCAAGGGGTGGGCAGCAAGGCCCACTCACCCTTCAACAGCCCCATCTGGCCTGTGTGCAAGTCTGACGGGGAATGGAGATTGACAGTGGACTATCGTGGCTTGAATGAAGTAACTCCATTGCTAAGCGCTGCTTTGCTGGACATGTTGGAGCTCCAGTATGAGCTGGAGTCCAAAGCAGCAAAGTGGTACGCCACTATTGACATTGCTAATGCATTTTTCTCCATTCCTCTGGCAGCAGAGTTCAGGCCTCAGTTTGCTTTCATCTGGAGGGGTGTGCAGTACACCTGGAACCGACTGCCCCAGGGGTGGAAGCACAGTCCCACCATTTGTCATGGACTAATCCCGGCTGCGCTGAAAAAGGATGAGGCTCCAGAACATCTGCAGTACATTGATGACATCATTGTGTGGGGCAACACAGCATCAGAGGTATTTGGGAAAGGAGAGAAGATCATCCAGATTCTCCTGGAAGCTGACTTTGCCATCAAAAAGAACAAAGTCAAGGGACCTGCCCGAGAGATCCAATTCCTGGGGGTGAAGTGGCAAGACGGCCGATGTCAGGTTCCCACTGAGGTCATCAATAAAACCACCACGATGTCTCCACCGACCAACAAAAAGGAAACACAAGCTTTCCTAGGTGCCATAGGCTTTTGGAGGATGCACATTCCTGAATACAGTCAAATTGTGAGCCCTCTCTATCTGGTTACCCATAAGAAGAACGATTTCCACTGGGGCCCTGAACAGCAGCAAGCCTTTGCCCAGATTAAGCAGGAAATTGCTCACGCAGTAGCCCTTGGCCCAGTCAGGACAGGACCAGAAGTGAAGAACGTGCTCTACTCTGGAGCTGGGAGCCATGGTCTGTCCTGGAGCCTTTGGCAGAAGGTGCCTAGTGAGACTCGGGGTCGACCACTGGGATTCTGGAGCAGAAGCTACAGAGAGTTCGAAGACAACTACACTCCAACAGAGAAGGAAATCCTGGCAGCCTGTGAAGGAATCCAAGCCGGCTCAGAGGTCATTGGCACTGAAGCACAACTCCTCCTAGCACCCTGACTGCTGGTGCTGGGGTGGATGTTTAAAGCAAAGATTCCCTCTATCCACCATGCCACTGATGCCACATGGAGCAAGTGGATTGCCCTCAGAACACAATGCACTCATACTGGAAACCCGAATCGCCCTGGGATCTTAGAAATAATCATGAATTGGCCTGAAGGTGAAAGCTTTGTCTCAGTGACGAAGAAGAACAAGAAAAAGTGACACGTGCTGAAGAAGCTCCACCGTACAACCAACTGCCATCGGAAGACACACGTTACGCTCTTTGCACTGACGCATCGTAGGGATGAAACAAAAATGGAAAGCAGCCGTATGGAGTCCCACGTGACGCGTTGCAGAAGCTACCGAAGGAGAAGGTGGATCAAGCCAAGTTGCTGAATTCAAAGCCATCCAGTTGGCTCTAGAGATTGTGGAGAGAGAGAAGTGGCCAAAGCGCTACCTTTACACCGATTCGTGGATGGTAGCCAATGCTCTGTGAGGATGGCTGGAAAGGTGAAAAAAGGCCAACTGGCAGCATAAGGGGAAACTAATCTGCGCTGATGAGGAGTGGAAAGATATTGCCACTTGGGTAGAGAAGCTACCTGTGAAAGTCTGCCATGTACATGCCCGTGTCCCCAAGAGTCAGGCTGATGAGGAACACCGAAACAATGAACAGGTAGATCAGGCTGCAAAGATAGAGGTGTCAAAGATAGATTTGGATTGGCAGCAAAAAGGACACTTGTTCCTAGCTCAATGGGCCCATGATGCCTCAGGCCATCAGGGCAGAGATGCCACCTATAAGTGGGCACAAGATCGAGGGGTGGATCTGACCATGGACAGTATCTCCCAGGTTATCCATGATTGTGAGACATGTGCTGCGATCAAGCAGGCCAAGCGGGTGAAGCCTCTGTGGTACGGTGGGCGGTGGTCCAAATACAGGTATGGGGAGGCCTGGCAGATTGATTACATCACACTGCCTCAAACCCGCCAAGGCAAGCGCTATGTGCTCACAATGGTAGAAGCCACCACAGGATGGCTGGAGACCTACCCTGTGCCTCACGCTACTGCCCATAACACCATCTTGGGGCTGGAAAAGCAAGTCCTTTGGAGGCATGGCACCCCTGAGAGAATCGAGTCTGACAATGGGACTCATTTCAAGAACAGCCTTATAGACACCTGGGCTAGAGAACATGGCATTGAGTGGGTGTACCATATCCCTTATCATGCACCAGCGGCAGGCAAAGTGGAATGGTGCAATGGCCTGCTCAAAACCACCTTGAAAGCACTGGGTGGGGGAACTTTCAAAAACTGGGAGATGCACTGAGCTAAGGCCACATGGTTGGTGAACATTCGAGGCTCCACCAACTGAGCAGGGCCTGCCCAGTCTGAACCCCTGCATATAATAGATGGAGACAAAGTCCCAGCAGTGCATGTCAGGGGACTCTTGGGAAAATCTGTTTGGATTACTTCTGCATTGAGTAAAGACAAACCCATCTGTGGGGTTGTCTTTGTTCAGGGGTCAGGTTGCACATGGTGGATAATGCAGAAGGATGGAGAAACATGTTGTGTACTGCAGGGAGATTTGATGTTGGGTGAGAACTGCTTGTAATCTTTGAATGTCTATATATGTTTGTTGAATGTTGCTGACACTGTATATAGCTATGTATATATGTATAAATGTGTTTAAAGTTGAAATGAATTAATTTGGACATTGAGCAGACGGTATGGAAGGGGTGGAATGTCCTGGGGTGATGTTACGAGGCCACTTTATTCCTTAACCGTCTACTCAATGCCCAAGGATGGAATGAATGTGGGTCGGTTCAAGGGCTCAGCCCGACGGCTCGGGGGCTCTGGGGCTCGGCAGGGCTCGGGAGGGAGTGCGCCGGGAGCGCTGGGTTGATCTTTGGGTTTCTTTTGTGTTCCGGCTCTCTGGAAAAAGGTTCTGTTGGTTTCTCTTGTTCTTTTCTTTCTCCCTTCCTTTCCCTTCCCCTTGCCTCACTGCCTCCCTTCCCTCCTTGCCGGTCCGGGGAGCCTGTGGGTGGCCCCAGCGGGCCCGTGGGATGGCCCTGGCTGGTCCAAGCCCAGGTGTCTGTTCCCTCTCCGGGAATTTGTTGTATTTTGAGTTTTTTTTTTTTTTTTTTTATCCTGTTCTGCCCTGTTTTGTTTTTGTGTTAATAAACAGTTTGGTTTTTACACTTTCACTAGCTGTGACCCACTTGTCTTATTGGTGGAGGAAAAGGGAGTCCTCCTTTGGAGGAGACACTCATTCCGGAGTATTTCCTCCTGAAGTTTTGTCTCCAAAATGGAGACACCCACCTTGAGGGATTACACGTATTCCTGTTGTGTTAGTACCAGCTACGTACATCAGAACAACAATACTATATGGAAAAGAAAAAAAGAGCAAAGAAGTTACAAGATTCTTAGAATTCTCTTTGAAATAATTTACAGTTATTCCTTTGTGCTATTTTAAAAGTCAATAGGAAATAGAAGAAAATACTTCCCATTAAGACATGCAAGCAGTTCAGGGCCTCATTCAGAGCTTCAAGGTTTTCCATTTTTGACATTTTCTACTACAGTGCTACCAGTGTCCCTGTAGCAGCACAGCATGTTAGCCTGGGGATTTGATCTCCTTTCATGAGGAAAATGAGAGGAGAAGAAGAATTACATTTTCTTATGCCTCTTTGAGGCATAGCCAAACACCCAGTCATTGGTTTTCTGAGAATTCAGACATTCAAAAGGTATGCTCATATTTAGCCTGTTTTTCAGGCTGACATGCAGCTCCCACTGTTAGGAATACCAATATAAGAGAAAATCTTTGGTCACAAATGTCCTTGCATTCCTGAATTGCAAACTCCCCAATACAGAACTACGAAGCATCAGCATGCATGTTTTGGAGTGACTTTATGATGTGTATCCCATATCGCTGCCCTATGCCCAGAAATTAATTTTTGTGCCTTTTTATGCCTTTAAACTGAGCCTGAGGGGGAAGGAAAAACTGAGCAAAACTTTTTCAAAGCAGTTTGCAGCTTGTTCAAAGTCACACAGAGATAGCGACTTTTTTTCCAGCTGCAGCAGGAGAGCGAGGAAGCACCTGGCTTGCGGCTCTCCAGTCAGCTTTTGGCCACTTTTTCAGCTTCTTTTTCTCTGGAGAGAGACTGAGAGTTGAACTTTTTTTTCCTTCTCTGGAATTTCAGATTTTCTCTCTTTTCTGCTGGACTGCTTCAGTATCAGAACACATTGGGAGGGCTTTCCACTGAGCACAGAGGGCCTGGCCCTGGGCCAAGCCCCAGCTCCGAGGAGACCAAAGGGAGGACTCTAACACTTTCCCAGGTTTTTTCTCCACAGCGAAAGATTTTATTATTCAGCATTATTTTCCTTTCCCATGTGTTTGTTAAATAAATAGTTTTTATCTCTTTCACTTTCCTTTGTGGAAAGTTTATTTTTTCCTGAACCTGGTGGGGGAGGGGTGGTGACCTGCCTTCTCTCAGAGGATATATTTCTAAATTCGGCCAAACCGGTACAATGCAATAGCCTCAGAATGCTGTAAGGAACTCAGTGATTCCTCCTCTCTTTTATAAATCCAAGATTTGGCCTTATTTCTTTACAAACTTTGCTGCCTGTACCCACAAAAACCAAACATTTCAATTCCTTGACATTTTGGTTTTCACATTAAAGGTCTTACCAATGTACATGAAAATTTTAAGTATTCCTTGTAATAGGGATTTGATTGTCATTGTAAAAGTGAGGGACACCCTCTTCTGTGTTGGGAAAGAAAATTTCAGGTCCAGTTGGATTAATTTATTTTTTTTTTCATCTTGCTTACAAAGATCTATATATAGATATTTATACTGAAACTATATCACTACCCTCTTAATGTGGCAGTGGACATAAGAGGTAGTCATCAGAGCTGGAAATCCCGTGGATTGCAATGACAGAAGGTTGCATTGTGCCTGAACTGGTATTTCCTCATCCAGTGGCCCAACACATGGTAAACATAATTGATTTTATCCTAGTGACAAGGCTTCTATCCACTGTTTTGTTGTGTATTTCTAATAAAAATGTCTAGACCCATGAATTAATTTCTCTCATTTTCCTCTCCTCCAATCTCTGTTGGATTTTTTGAGACCCATAGCAATATATGTATTTCTTTGGTGCTACTTTGCAAATTCCTGAGTAAGGATTAGGTACCAAACTGGGCTAGAACATGCAGCTTGACAGCCACATACTGACGCCACCAAGCAGCCTTTTGCAATTTATCCTCAGGGAATGATAAAACCTGCCAGGGCAGAGAGTGTAAAGGAAAAACCTATGGACAAGATTGTGAACTACGTAAAAACACATCATGGACTTTGCCATGTGCAGGAATGGTGTGTGAAAAGTTCAGGCTAACTAGACAGTACACAAGACCCGAGGGCTCAGCACCGCAGTGCTGTCTCTGCAAAACTAGACATGACCTCTGGAGCAAGCTTACCCATACATGTAACCAGAGCTCTGCCTCAGGAAGACAGTCAGCCATGGCAAGTGCCTATGGACCTTACAACACTTGAAGAAAAATGATTTATGAGGGGAAAATAATGCACCAGGCCAGGGTGGGTTTTAACACACAATTAAGGATAGCACTCCCCTGGTAATAAATGCACAGATAAATTCAAGCTGAAAGAAAATGAAAAAGGGTAGTTATCAACTTTTATAGAACTGATAATACACCTCTTTAAAAAAAAAAAAAAAAAAAAAAAAAAAAAAGCAAGCAAAGCACTGAAGCTTTCATTTTCCTGAGTGATTTGTTGATATTTAGATAAAATCAAAGACTATCAGAATTGGACAAAATCAGATGTCATTCACTGGATGCAGTAAATGAAACAGAAGTGCAAGTAGTGTGACGCTATTTTCACATTGTTTGCTGATAAATACCCAGTATTTCAAGAAGAATAATTTTTCTTCTGCTGGATTTTTACACCTGTATAATAATTTGCAAGGATGGGTGCACTAAGTTACAGCAGTTTACCACAAGCTGAGCTTTATGCACCCTGATCTAACAGACACAGAAGAAAAGGAAGTTAACATCAAACATCTGACTGTTGACCTGGATAAAAATAAAAGGACTATTCTGGTTACAGTGCCTCATGTATATTTTTAACTTTATTTATAATCTGTTCTCCTAGAGATTTCCAAGGAATTTTGCCTTGCAGTTCAGCCAGCGAGTTGCACAGTTGGGCCTTTTAAGTTTGACTCACTTCTTTTCAATTCTCACCTGTATTTCTCACCTGTTAAATTTAGCATACACTTACTTACAAACAACAGAAAAATAAAAAGTTTACTTTCTTCCAGTTACTGTTACGTGAGTTTCAGACAATCACAAAATAATTTAGGTTGGAAAAAACCTCAAAGATCATTGAATCTAACTGTTAACGCAATACTGCCAGGTCTACCACTGAACAATGTCCTTAGGCACCACATTTACACACTTATTATTGCAGGAACAGTGATTCCATCACTTCTCTGCGCAGCCTATTCCAATGCTTTCAGTGAAGAAATTTTTCCTCATATCAAATCTAAACATGCAAAAATGGCAAAAAGCTTCACTAAAATATCCTGGGGATACTTACAGGATTTCTCTGTTTTGGTTATCTGATTTAGAAGTGTGTAAAAGTAGAACCTGCATCAGGCAACACATTATATTCTGGGATCTGCATGTATTTGAGGCCTTTTTTCTGTGACCCTTGACACTGGAATGACTGTCTGTTCAAAATGGCCATGGTTTTGTTGATAAAACTAGAGGATGCAGGTAAAAAGAGACTAAGTAGTCTTAGGGATGTGAGCTTTGTATTGTAATGGAAGTGGGAAACCCCATGTGCCCTTAGCAAATCTTTGGAAAGCTGAAGCCTGTGGTAAATTACAAGGTCTTGTGATGTAAACACTGTTAAGGATCCCAAATTAGAGGAGCACTGCTTGGCACAGTACTGCACTTTCTCCTGAAATCCAGCAGAGACAGGCAGATCCCTTCAAATGGTGATTCATCTAAGGACTGAAAATCTATGCCTACCCACCAGCAAATTAGGCACAGGGTCTGAGCTAGAATTTGGGCCATGTAAATACTGCTGGTTTTACCTACATCAGAGAGGCAAAGTAACAACTGTGTCTTCTCCAGCAGTATATGGTACCCACGTACAAGAAACATTGCGACAAGCAGGAGGTGTATGTGTGACCTGCCACATCCTCATTTGTGTTTTCAACTGAAAAATGATTTAGGAACGAGAACTCCAGCCCACTCTGCAGATGATGGTACCGTAAAAATACTGACAGAGACATTCGGGAAGCAATTCCTCCACACTTCTTGTTTGGACATGACATAATGACTTGCACAGACAAATCTTTGTATGCTTGAGAAAGTCACATCACATCTTTCAATAGCCACAAAGATTAACTTTTGTGACCAGCATCATTGTATTGCTGGGTTCTGGGAGTGATTAGCACATACTCTTCACGTGCTCGAAAAACTTGCAAGTGCAGTAACAGGCAATTCACCATAGAAACCCATAAACCCCCTGTATATTTTCTGTGCAACTTCAGCATTTAATTGCTTACTGTTCACTGCAGAGACTAAATTACTTGAGTGTAGATACATAACTCAAGGTCAAAATACCTTCCTCAGAATTACCCATGTCTGAACTTCCAATAAACTGCTCATTTTTATCTTGGAATGGGAATATTGCTTTTACTACCCTGACTTTTAAGTAGTCATGAGTATATTTTTAGCTGGTTTAAATTGTCATAGCAACATCTCTCCCATGAGATCAGGATCTCATCCCTCATCTCTCTGTCTTATGTCATATAAAGACAGAAGGCAGATTTTACCACGTGTCAGAATTTTATACCATACTGTTATGCAAGCACAGGGCATCACATTCACGTTATTAGCTGAAATGCAATGGATTTTCTGTAGAACCAGTAAATGGGGTTTTTTTGACAAATGCACCTTGTTCCAGGCTCTGTGCTCCTTTCTAGGAAATTGTGGACAATGTCTGCACTAGTTCTTTTACATTATCCAGCTATTTGTTCTAATTTTTTCCTCCGGGCTGGGTAAGAATATGTAAAACTAGGGGAAGATGTTACCACAAATCCTGAGCAAGATTTGAATTAGCTCCAGCACTGAAAATCGTATAGCTCCTATAAAACCTGCTCAGGAC